>NC_080539.1:217432938-217743533 GCF_028640845.1 Ahaetulla prasina
GAAAGCTGTATCAATCTAGGGAGCTCTTTTGAAGACTCCCATCTCCTCTTGTTCTTGTAGAGCAGAGGTGGCGAACAATGGCCCCTTTATGACTTGTGAACTTCAACTCCCAGAATTCCTGAGCCAGCCAACCATGATGGCTCAGGAATTCTGGGAGTTGAAGTCCACCGATCATAAAAGGGCCATAGTTCCCCACCCCTGTTGTAGAATATCAAGTGATAGGCAATGTTAGATTCGGGCAATAACGAGGCAGGAGACCAGGATAGTGACAACAGCTCTTTACTATATGGTGAACCCAGCAACTGGGCTGGGGAAAAACCTCTCTTTATATACAGTTTAACCGGCGGCTTCAACCAATCAGCAACGTGCTTGTTTCCTTAAAATATTTAAAGATACATTACACTCCTTCCCTCCCAGAAAACACTTTACCCATATTTACATGATATTTACATATTATTTTTCAACGTAATCACGCAAATAGACTGGGCGTCTCCTGACTCTTTCGGACCTGCGCAATTCATTCCCTGGGAGTGGTCGAGCTGACGGAGGGGCTGTTTGCTCCTCTCAGCTCCTCTTCTAGGCCATCCGGCCCTGGATTATTGCCGAGTCGTCCCTGCTGTTTACTAATGGAACCTGTTGGCGTCGCTGGACCTCCTGGAACTCAGATAAGTCCTGCGATTTTCCCGGGTTTGAGTCAGCTGTGGATTCAAACATTGTATAGTCAGGGCCTGTTTCGTCTATTTCGGGTTGTTCGGCTATGCGTTTTCTTATTTGGTCTATGTGGCGCCTCCATACTCGGCCGTCTGTTATCTCTACCAAGTATGACTTTGGACCTGTTATGTTTAGGATTTTCCTGCTACCCATGAGGGCCTTCACCATAGTTGTGTGCCCACACTCGGTCACCTATGTCCATTCCTCTTGTTTTTCGAGTCCCCTTGTAACCTTCCGGTGTATAGTTTGGATTTAAGCGGTCTAGTGGGCACCTGAGCTTCGGCCCATTAATAATTCTGCTGGGCTTCTGCGGTTGTGACACAGGGGTTCTGTGTTGGACGGCCAGGAAAACATCGATTTTTGTTTGCCAGTCGCCTGGCTTGAGTCTGGACAATGCCTCTTTGCGCTCGGACGACGCTCTGCAAGGCCATTCGTCGCAGGGTGGAAAGGCGCCGAGAGGGCATGCGGATGCCCTCTTCTGCCAAGTATTCCTCAAACTGGGTTGCCGTGGAATTGCGGGCCGTTATCGGATACTAACGTGTCGGGCAACCCATGGGTTACAAATAGGTGCCGTGGGACTGAGATCACGGCCTCGGCTGTCATGGATCTCATGAGAATGATTTCCAGCCATTTGGAGTAGGCATCGACTACTACCAGAAGGTTTGGCCGTGGAAGGGCGGCAAAATCAATGTGGATTCTAGACCAGGGCCCTTGGGGTTTCTCCCATTCCCGAACCGGGGCCGTTGGGGGTAGTGGTCTGGACTCCTGGCAGGCCTGGCATTTCCCTACCCTCTCAGCAATTTCCGAGTCCATTAAAGGCCACCACACATAGCTTCTCGCTAGCCCCTTCATCCTTACGATCCCTGGGTGACCCTCGTGGAGGAGATCCAACACCCTTTTCCTTAATTTCTCTGGGATCACCACTCGATCCCCCCATAGCAGGCACCCCCCTTGAGCCGAAAGTTCCCCACGTTTCTTTACAAACTCTTTAAAACGCTCGCCCGGCACAGCGGGCCACCCTCTTTGTACCCAACCTAGTACAGTTCTCAAAATAATGTCGGTATGACGCCCGAGCCACCTCCTTAGGCGTGACTGGGCCAGAGTCAGAGAGTCAATTAACAGTATGGGCGTCCCGGAGTGGGGTCTCGATCGCCCCTGGCAGTGGGCATCTGCTTAACGCGTCAGCATGCCCCAACTCTTTTCCTGGCCGATGCCGCAGTTTATAAGAGTAGGCGGCTAAAAAGATAGTCCATCGGGTCAATCGGGGCGAAAGTGCCACAGGCGTTGGGCGGTCTCCAGCCAGTAACCCTAACAGTGGTCTGTGGTCTGTAACAATTTCAAAGTCTCTACCAAAAACGTATTCGTGAAACTTTTTTACCCCTGAGACTATAGCTAGGGCTTCCTTATCCAGCTGACTATAGTTCCTCTCTGTCGAGGACATCATTCTGGAGTAGAAGGCTATTGGGGCTTCTGTGCCATTTGGAAGCCTGTGGCTGAGCACAGCACCCACCCGTAAGGGGATGCATCGCAAACTAATACCAATGGCATTGTGCTATGATACTGGATCAGTAAGCTATCGCTCGAGAGCAGGTTTTTTACTGCTTCGAAAGCCCTCGCTTCCGTCTTTCCCCAAGACCAAACAGTATTCTTTCCCAGTAACTTATGTAGCGGCTCGGCAACGGTTGCCTTATTTTTTAAAAAGACCGCGTAAAAGTTCACTAAACCCAGGAATGCCTGTAGCTCTGTTTTGTTTTTGGGCGCTGGAGCCTTTCTTATTGCCTTGACCTTGCTCTCAGTGGGGTGGATTCCTTCCTTGTCTATTCTGTAGCCCAAGAACTCTACGGATTCTACCCCTATTTGGCATTTGTTCACTTTAACCTTTAGACCGGCTGACGGAAAATGCCCAAAACTTTCTCAAACGCTCCCCAATTCTTCTAAATTTTCGGCTGATACCAATACATCATCAAAATAGGGACTACCCCGGGAGCCCTTGCAGAAGTCGCTCCATTAAATTTTGAAATAGACCAGGTGCCACACTCACCCCAAACTGTAACGGGTACACTTGAAAGCACCTCTGTGAGTCACAATTGTCTGGGCTTGGCTGTGTTGGCGTCTACAGGCAGTTGTTGATAGGCTTGGGCCAAATCTAATTTGGCAAAACGTGCCCTTGCCCCAGCGAGTGCAGCAAGTGTTGCACCACGGGACCGGTAAGCGCTTTTGCAAGGCTTTGTTTAACGTTGCCTTGTAGTCAGCGCAGATTCTAACTGACCCATCTGGCTTCACTGGGGTGACGATTGGCGTCTCCCACTTTGCATGATCGACTGGCACCAGTATCCCCTGACTGATGAGCTTGTCTATCTCCCTGTCAATCTTGGGTTTAAGGGCAAAAGGGACCCTCCTTGCTTTTAACCGTATGGGGGCTACCTGGGGGTCTAAATTGAAGGAAATAGGGGTCCCCTTGTACTTGCCCAGGCAGTCCTTGAACACATCTTCGAATTCGTCCATGAGTGTGTCCTTTAGGTTAAAGTCATTTCTGTAGATGCCAGTCACTCCCATGCCCAACGCACGGAACCAGTCTAGTCCCAACAAACTTGGTAGGGTCCCTTCGACTATCGTGATGGGCAGGGTCTTCTTGTGTGGTCCGTACTCGACGCGGACGGAGGTGGTCCCTCGAACAGGGATGCGATTCCCTTGGTAGTCTTGAACTTTCAGCCGTTGTGTTTGCAGTTGGCGTTTGGCGATCTTTGGCAAAGCTTTCGCAAAAGTGTCCCAGGACATGATTGTGATCGCTGACCCTGTGTCCACTTCTAGTCGGCACGGCACTCCTTCGATTTTCGGTTTTGTGAATATTTTCTTCTCTACGCGAGTTGCTGCACGACCTATTATCACGGTCGTTCGATTTGACTTCGCGCCCTTTTTGTTTTGACCAATCACGGGTCGCCTTGCCGATCCCGCGCTCTGATTGGTTGGTTTGAATTTTCGGCGGGAAGGTTGGGGTGCTCGACAGACTTGAGCCAGGTGCCCCTTCTTCTCGCACCGCCGACATGTAGCGTCCTTGAACTTGCATTGTTGACGCTGGTGTTGCCCTCCGCAACTTCCGCATTCATCCCGGTCTTCTTTGCCCCTTCTCCCGGTGTGGCAAACTCCTTCCTCATCCTCGCCGTCTGATTCGGTCTGGATTTCTTCGTTGTGGACCGGGGTTGATTTCGTGCTCGCCGTTGGCGTGAGCGGCTTTTGTAGGGTTTCCGCCGCTTGGGTGGACATCTCATGAGCTCTGGCTTCGTCCAGAGCGTTTGCCAGCGTTAGATTGCTTTTTGATAGCAGCCGCCTCCGCAAACGAATGTCTCTGACCCCACGGATGAGTTGCTCTAACAGCTCCTCATCCAAGTCTCGGTACCCACAGTCCTTGGAGGCTTTCCTCAGGGCGGCCATGTACTCGCTGATAGATTCGCCCTCTTTCTGTCTGCGCTCTCCAAATTCATAACGCCGAACATATTTGGATGGTGTTGGCGCGAAGTGGTTCTTCAATAGATTTTGCAGAGTTTGCCACGATACCGATTGTACCGGCATTGGCTCTGCCAGGGCTTCCGCGATGTCGATGACCTCGGGACTGCAGTGGCTCAGGAAATACGCCCTTTTGCGGTTGTCTGGAACTCCTTGCAATTCGTTTGCTTCCAGGAAGCTCTCGAAACGGGTCATGTACGTTCCCCATTTCTCCCTGGATGGGTCAAACGGCGCGGGTGGAGTGTAGCTGGCCATCGCTGCGTTTCTGCCCTGCGTTTGCTGGGTTCGGTTCTGTCGTGCGTTCAGCTCGTTCCTGGTGCTCTTAGCCTCGAGATCCCACCTTCGTCGCCAGTGTTAGATTCGGGCAATAACGAGGCAGGAGACCAGGATAGTGACAACAGCTCTTTACTATATGGTGAACCCAGCAACTGGGCTGGGGAAAAACCTCTCTTTATATACAGTTTAACCGGCGGCTTCAACCAATCAGCAACGTGCTTGTTTCCCGCCGAAATATTTAAAGATACATTACAGGCAATATTAGCCAACCATCAGTCTAAGAAAGGATTCGATTCCCAGGCAAAATTATTATTGTATCTATACTCCCAGGCAATAATTGCATATATATTCCCAGGCAAGATTATTATCCCAGGCAAAACCCAAAACTATTGTTCTAGTTTTATTTTTTATTCATTAATTACCACCAAGGCAATTGACACCTAGACAATTACAATCATTACATACAAAGCTGAAATAGTGGATTTATAAGGCAATGAATCATGCCCTTCATCCACACAGTGACACTGACAGTTTCTACTTAGTAAGGAACATTGGTGGGTGTAGAACATTGAAAGTACATAAGACAGTTGAAGAAGAAAAAAAGGTCATTAGAAGAATTTCTGAAGGACCATGCACTGAACCTAGTATGCCAAAAAAGCTTACTAAGTTTTGGAGAGACCTAACTGGTCTACATGGATGTGGTTGCTTAGTGGGTAAGACACTGAGCTTGTTGATCGAAAGGTCGGCAGTTCAGTGGTTCGAATCCCTAGTGCCGTGTAACGGGGTGAGCTCCCGCTACTTGTCCCAGCTTCTGCCAACCTAGCAGTTCAAAAGCACGTAAAAAAAGCTTGTCAAAAAATAGGAACCACCTTTGGTGGGAAGGTAACAGCGTTCCGTGTGCCTTTGGGGTTTAGTCATGCCGGCCACATGACCATGGAGATGTCCTCGGACAGCGCTGGCTCTTCGGCTTTGAAATGGACATGAGCACTGCCCCCTAGAGCAGGGAATGATTAGCATGTATGTGCGAGGGGAACCTTTACCTTACCTTTAACTGGTCTACAAGAAAGTCTAAATGAAAATTAGAAAAGAGACATGGAAAGGCAAAATGTTACACAGCCAGTACCTTAAAAAATAGCAGGCAAAACAGATAACAAGATCCAGTAATGGCTGAGAAGCAGAAAAGTTAACAGAAAGAGACAGAGGGGCTAATTTTGGCTTAGATCAAGATCAAGGCTTAAGAACAAATGCATATTAACTCAGAATTGAGAAGACAGCTATAGACAGCAAGTGCTGCCTCTGCAAAGAAGCTGAAGAAACAGTGGACCTCTTAGCTGCTGCAAGAAGATTGCACAGACCAATTGCAAGCAAACTGGCAACAACAGAAAGTGGAATATTTGCAAGAAAGACCATCTGCCTGCAAGCAAGAAGTGGTGGGATCACAAAATAGATAAGAGTAATAGAAAATGAGCAAGCTAAAGTGCTCTGGGATTTTAAAATTCAAACCTGTTACGTAATTCCCCAGACTTACCTGTTATTGATAAGAAAAAAAAAAGTCTGGATAGTGGATGTTGCTGTACCTTGAGACAGCAGAATGGAAAAGAAAGTATCAGAGAAAATAACAAAATACAGTCAATTGCCCAAATAAGTCTGGATACCAACAGAAAGAAATGTCAGCCCTCCTTGGCTGATAAAGTAAAAGTGAGGGGATTTGGATTGGGTGACCACAATATTTATAATAAACAGGTTTATTGATTTATTTATTTTTTTGCAAAGAATGTTTTTTGTTTATTGCCAACCATATTATTTCAGGTGATATAAATGAAGATTCTACACACATATCAGAATTACAATACTGTAATCAAATACATTATATAATAAGAAATGGCAAATAAAATCTCCTGTAAAGTATTTAAAACTGCAGGAGAAGAAGCAGTTTTAAGTGTGAACAACTCCATCTCAACAAATATATGGAACAGATCTGTGTGGCTTCGAGATCAAAAAAGATTGATGTAAACAATTATTCCCTCTTCCAGAAAGCCTTTCCTGGTCCAAAAGCTAGAAAGTTGCTTTTTTAATGTAAGTCATAATCTAAAATAACTTGTCAACCTCCATTCCCAGTCAGCCATGCTGCGGTAACATTATTTTGGACTGGAATTTCCATTTGCCATTGTCAAGGCTGTATTGCTACCTCTTCACTCTTTTAAGCAGGCTGCCCACCTCATCTTGTTGTCCTTTATGCAAAAATAAATAAATAAAATAAAAATCCCATAGTCAAGCTCAATGGTGGGTTGCCCCCGATTCGAGGGCAGTGGTGGGTTGCCCCTGGTAAAACTGGAGGGAGGCTCCGCCCACTGATCCAAATGTCATCAAAACTCTTCTGTGCATGCGCAGAAGAGTGTGCGCATGCGCGAGCAGAGCCAGCACATGCGGGGGCCCAATGTGAACCGGTAGTTTATTTATTTATTTATTTTATTTATTATTTTTCATATTTTTATACCGCCCTATCTCCCTAGGGACTCAGGGCGGTTAACAACCAGATAAAAATATACATATACATACAAATATACATATAAATATACATATAGTAAAGTTAAGTAGACCCCTGGTCAAGCCCTTATGTAACTCTACATAGCATCAATATCAGAAAGAAGATGTTAGTGCATGTTCACGTTTTTGAACCAAGACACTAATTGCTCAGACAAGCAAACTTTTGTTTAAGATCTCACAAAGAATAGAGCCATTCATGGGAAGAGAAATGCCACATAAACAAGATCAGACACAAGATCAGATAGCTAACATAATACGAATAAAGTAGAGCACAAATGCTGCTTTTCTAGCTCAGTAAGGCATTTGACTGGTTAGATAATTTCAGAATGTGGAATCTATTAAGGTTAATAGATATGCCATGAAATTTGCAATTCTTTTATGGAATCTTTACCATAAAAGAAACTCTGTTAAGAAGAAATATTTAAGAAACAGAGTGATTCAAAATATGAAAGGGAAAGAGATAAAAATGCATTTTGTCCCTATAGTCTGCTTACTCTATAGTGAATAGATTATAAAATTGGCAAGACTGGAAGAGATGACAGTTGGAATAAAACTGCTTGAGATAAACAAACAACATCACTTTGTTAGCCAGAAGTAAACAAGACCTAGAAAAGCTCATTATGAAAATAAAAATGGAAACTTAAAATGCTGGGTTTATGTTAAATATTAAGGAAATTTTTGAACCGGCATGAACATTACAGCATTATGAACATTAGGGCTAATCTAATGTTGAAGAATTGAAGTAGTTGCATTTCCTAGGGTTCAAAATAAATATGGACCCTGTGCTGAAAAAAATAAATAGAAGATGAATCCTAAAGAAGAAGGCATTAAGAAATAGATATTGCTATGCACAGAAGATCAGATCTTTAGGGAAAGCTTGAATACAAAATATCAACAAAATTAAGAGTGGTAATCTTCGAAATATGGATCTGAAGATAGTTGTTAAGAATACCATCTTCTATAAGAAGAAGGAGTGAGTAAAGTTTGTACCAAATAAAGAATGATTGCTTTCTTGAAGTGATGATCAACAAGCAGGAAGTCACATATTTACATGAAATGTGAATGGACATAGATTAGAAAAAAACTTGGCATGGTTAAGGGAACAAGAAGAGAAGAAATAAAGCAAATAAAGTGAACAAGCTATAAGAAATTATAGAACTGTGCCTGGAATAGCTACAAATTATTATTAAGGGCAGGCTGAGGTAGTCAGCATTATTCCATTCCAAGAGCTGATTTGATGGCATCTAACTGTGGAAGACACGTTGAATAGTCTTTTGGAAGATAGCAAAAAAATAAATCAAGGGATTTCCTCTTACCACAAAGAATGGAAAGTGTAAAGTAGGGTTTCCATCAAACTATGGAAAAGTGATGAAGAGGAGACAAAATTAAATTTTAGAAAGAATAGAAGAACAATCAGAAGAAATCAAGTATAGAAAATGTCCAAATCAACTAGGGGGGAGTTTAATCCTTTATTAAAATCTCCGAACTCGGACAGTTTCTAGGTCTGAGTGTTGGGGAAGTTAGCAGTCCACAGATCCTATGATTCCAACCCCAGCTGTCAAGTGGGGAAAATTAGAACCCCAGGGAATTCAAAAGAATATAAAGGCTTACGCTCTCTACAAGAATCTCAACTACTAATGGTCAAAGCAAATTGATGATAAGTATCAATGGAATTCAAGGTGAGCTGGATTAAGATCTCTTGTGGGTGCGAAGAGACTTGAGACTTGAGTTTGACCCTTCCCTCAGTCTCAGCCTCAGCCTGGTCATCTCCTACATCAGCTCCATCACATCAACATCTATGCTACAGATATTATTTCAGAATCATTCAATCCAATACCCAACGTTGATAATCCCATCTGATTCTTCCAATGCCCTAGTCACAAATTACGTGAAACTTTGTAAGTAAACATCAGCTTTTTTGAATATTGTGGTGAAGTGAATCTAGAATCAGGGCTATGGTTACAATTTATTGTCTTACCCTTTGATATTCACAGCTTTAGCAAGGTTTTAAACTGTTTCTTATTTCCTTGATTTCATAATCATTTTTCAAGGAATCTCTCCATGGGAGAGAGGAACTGGCAGCTCCCCACCTTTTCTGTCTCCACTGTGTCAGCCTTCCCAGGTAAACTAGACAGGAAACCATACCAGATGAACTAATTTTACTTTATTGTAAGGCTACATTAACAGAATCTTGCGTGTCTGAAAGCACAAATCTCCTGCCATCTCTTTTTGCAGCCTGAGAAGGTAGGGAGGATCCTTTCTGAGTTTCTTTCTCTGCCTGTTATGCAGCTGCAGGCTACCCGACCTCTTTTTAATTGATTGTTTCCTAAGTAGCATCTCTTGATGGATGTGGACCCTTCAGGCTACACCGATTGCTTACCCATGCCAGTTCTAAAATGTAAGGTGACCAACTTTTTCACAATGAGAAGGAGGACACAAATAAATTGAAGAAAAAAAATTGTAAATAAAAGAAACATTTTATTTATTGCAGCAATAATACAGAATACATGATAATATGATAAATTATTATAATAAATAATAAAAAACATTTGTAACAATAACATTTTATATTGTAATTATGCTTACATGCCTACTAATTATTATTTAAATGAGTACTTTTTCATTGAATGAATATTTTTTGCCAATGTATCATCTTCTAACAATATATTGGAAATATCTGAACAAGAAATATCCTTCATATTAATTTTAGGGCAAGTGCTGCAGCTAGAGTATCAACATTCAATCTCAATTTCTCGCTTTTCCAAAAATCATTAGTAATTGAATAAATAAAATTAATTATTAAAACTGAAACAATAACATAAGCGAATAAACTTGTAGATAAACTTATACATCTTTGGAAATTATTAAATAGATAACGAATTAATAAAACATGAATTATTGTGCTCACCTGGGTATGACTGAATATTCACTGAGAAAGAAGTGAGTCTAATGCGTGTGTGTGTGCTGTGTTGTGTTTCGGTAAGAAGTAAACAAAGCCACTTGCGCGTGGTGCACTCTTTTGTGTGGTTCACTCTCTCACAACAATTCTCCTGTGCGGAGCACATGTGTTTCATAATTGCGTCTCGCCGCACTGTACCAAGCCTTGATGAATCGTCATGTCAAATACAAATACGTCACATCACACACAATGGATCGGCTCGGCATCGATCGAATATGGAGATTTACAGATTAGTCTTCAAATATCGAAAAGGAGGACATGTAGGAGGACACTTTTCGAGAGAGGACAGAACTTACAAAAGGAGGACTGTCCTCCCTAAAGGAGGACGATTGGTCACCTTATAAAATGGGGTCTGCCACATTCTTCTAGCACAAGCCCTGCTGGACTATCTGTCTCTGGTTCTCAAATGGCAACTTGTGGAGCAAAATAGGTTCCTGGCCCTAAAATTATCACAGATATTAGGACCAGAGACAGACTGTCCAGCAGGGCTTGTGCTAGAAGAAACAGACAAACCCCATTTTAGAACTGGCACAGGTAAGCAATGGGTATAGATGGAAGGATTAGGGTTAAGTGAAAGGCAATGTCATTCCTTTATGTTCTTGAAATATATGACTGAGGCATCTTCTCTCCCCCAGTTAGCAAGTTGTCTGGAGGAGTCTGCAGAAGGAGAAGCAGCAGACCTGCGTAGTCCTTTTTCACTCACCCCCACTATACCAGATCTTTACTGAATGGCTGTCAAGAGAGCTTTGACTTTTTTAAGAAAAAACACCTGTATCTTTAAAAAAAAGGGGGGGGGAGGGGGAAATTAATTTACCTGGTAAACTAGTCAGCCTCCTGCCCTCTTTATTTTTATGCCAATTGCACAGCTGGGATGAAAGAAACATCCTTCCGATGCTCAGGAACTAATCATTCCATAAGACAGAGAAGATTTCAACTGCCTGTTTATATAAATACCGCAGCATGGCAAACCTGTTAAATTATTCTAATTAGCAGCTTTTGCGCTTTTAGTCCTTTTGTTGCATTGCATGAGGCATTTTAATCCATTATTTGTTTGTGGAGCAGCTGCGCTTGACATGAAATTCCGGGGAAAACAGTGCATTAGTGACGGCACAAAGCAGCAGGTGAAGAGTCCCTGCTCTCCACCGCAAATCCCCAATTCTTTGTTAAAGCATCTTCTTTTGTGCCATGGGGGGCGGGGGAGGGGACTAAATCAGCTCTTTCTGCTTCCTTTTGGGGCCCCTCAAACCGTAACATTTGCTTTCTGAGGTGAGAAAGCTGTGGAGGTCTTCCTGCTTAGGTGAACAAATGGCAACTGACCATGCGTTACTAACACTTCTGAGTGAGGCCTTGTGGTGGTAGTAGGGACACTGGCACAGCACAAGAAGAAGCACAAAACATGAGCCCCAATTCAGGCACATCTTTCTTATTTTTCCACCATCTTTTTACCAATCATTTGGAATCATCTTTAGCTCTTAGTACTTCAGAGATTCATTGTTTATTAAAATAGTGTTTGTATACCTGAGGGCCCCTAGTGGCGCAGTGGTTAAAGTGCAATATTGCAGGTAAACTCTGCCCACAGCCTGGAGTTCGATCTTGACAGAGTTGAAGGTTGCCTCAGCCTTCTATCCATCCAAGATCGGTAAAATGAGGACCCAGGCGGTTGGAGGCAATATGCAAACAATGCTTACATTGTAAACACAGAGGGAACAATGGAAAATATGTGACTGAAAGGACTGATGTTGTTATTAAGCTACACTTTAAAACTTTATAACTTTTATAAATGATGTACCCTTTTTATGTGATACTAGAAAAACTATCTAAAATATATAAAGGTATTTCAAATTTATGTTTGAAATGTGTAAAACATGAAGGGTAATTTTATTATGCTTGGTGAAGTTTGGTTAAAAAAATGGTAAAGGTAAAAATTTGAGTTCTAATATGTATAGTGATATAAAGAATTCTAAAGATTATTCAGCTGAAAAGAACTTTTCTTGTTGAGACTAATAGACAGATAATTAGAAAGAACTTCTGGAAGACTGTTTTTGCATTTTCAAATGACAGAATTTTTTGTTTTGTTTTGTTTACATTTATATCCCGCCCTTCTCCGAAGACTCAGGGCGGCTTACAGTGTATAAGGCAATAGTCTCATTCTATTTGTATATTTTTACAAAGTCAACTTATTGCCCCCCCAACAATCTGGGTCCTCATTTTACCTACCTTATAAAGGATGGAAGGCTGAGTCACCTTGGGCCGGGCTTGAACCTGCAGTAATTGCAGGCTCTGGGTTCTAATAACAGGCTTCTTAATGGCCTGAGCTATCCCGGCCTCTATTTGAAGAAATAGTAAATTGACTTGTTTGATTAGGGGAAAAGATAGATTGATAGAATAGAATAGAATAGAATAGAATAGAATAGAATAGAATAGAATAGAATAGAATAGAATAGAATAGAATAGAATTTTTTATTGGCCGAGTGTGATTGGACACACAAGGAATTTGTCTTGGTGCATATGCTCTCAGTGTACATAAAAGAAAAGATACGTTCATCAAGAATCATAAGGTACAACACTTAATGATAGTCATAGGGTACAAATAAGCAATCAGGAAACAATCAATATCAATATAAATCATAAGAATAAAAGCAACAAAGTTACAGTCATACAGTCATAAGTGGAAGGAGATGGGTGATAGGAACAATGAGAAGATTAACAGTAATACAGACTTAGTAACTAGTTTGACGGTGTTGAAGGAATTATTTATTTAGCAGAGTGATGGTGTTCGGGAAAAAACTGTTCTTGTGTCTGATTGTTCTGGTGTGCAATGCTCTATAGCGTCATTTTGAGGAGTTTATATCCAGGATGCGAGGAATCTGTAAATATTTTCACAGCCCTCTTTTTGACTCGTGCAGTACAGGTCCTCAATGGAAGGCAGGTTGGTAGCAATTATTTTTTCTGCAGTTCTAATTATCCTCTGAAGTCTGTGTCTTTCTTGTTGGGTTGCAGAACTGAACCAGACAGTTATAGAGGTGCAAATGACAGACTCAATAATTCCTCTGTAGAACTGAATCAGCAGCTCCTTGGGCAGTTTGAGCTTACTGAGTTGGCGCAGAAAGAACATTTTTTGTTACGATTTTTTGATGACTTGATTTGCTACCTATCTCACAGTCAAGCTAGCCAGGGCATCCACCTTTGTAGTGGCTGGAAATCCCTTATGGAGCTTTTGCTGAAAACCGGGGCGGGGGGGGGGGGATGAAATTGATGGTTTATGAGTTTGATGATTAGAAAAAGTAGAATCAGAAAAGAAGGGAGCCCTGACGTAACCTCAGAAAGAGAAGATAAAATATAATGCATTTATAACTGCCATAAAGAAAATAAGAAATCCTTGATTTCTTTCTTTTACTTTCTTTTCTGTCTTTTCCCCCCTTTTCTTTCTTTCTTATTTGCTTACCAGTTTTCAGCCTGCTTTGCTTTTTTGGCATCCTGCCTTAAAGCCGGAGAGGGAGGAGACTGCGGATGTAGGAAGGAGAGATAATAAAATGACAGGAACCAGAGGTCCCAATCTGGAACAGACAGGAATGCGAAACTCAACCAAAGAAGTGCCAAACCTTAAAGCTGTTACCAAGACACGAAATTTGGATACTATTGGAGACTTTTGGACTGGTCAAGAGGAGGAGGGCCTGGGAGAAGGGGGGAAAGGCGGGCATTGTGCAGGAATATTCAAACCCAGTTTGTTCATGCTGTAACCACTTGGTTTTAGTAACTACACATGGTTATTAAGTAATTCTGGCTTCCCCACCGACTTTGCTGGTCAGAAAGGGACTTATTTTACAATTTTGCAAAAGGTGACCACATGACCCTTGGGACACTGCAACCATCATAAATATGTGTCAGTTGTCAAGTGTCTGAATTTTGATCACATGACTGTGGGGATGTTGCAGCAATCCTAAGTGTGAAAAATGATCCCGAGTCACTTTTTTCAATGCTACTGTAAGGATCGAAAGATCACTAAACAAACTGTTGTAAGTCAAGGGCTATCTGTAGTGGAGGGGAACCCTTGGACTTGGGTTAGGTTGGCAACTTAAATATTTGCAGGTAGTCCTCGAGTTATGATCATAATGGAGCCAGCTTATCACAGTCATAACTTGTGATAGCTGTCCATGTGGCCCAGTTGCCGAGTGCCTGAAGTATGGTCACATGACACGGGGGGGCGGGGCAATTGTCAGAACTTTGAAACTGGGTCAGAAGTAACCCTGGGGAGATCCATCATAAGTCAAGGCTTGCCTGTAATTGCTTTTCTCACGTTATTATTAATTTGTAGTTTCCACTTCCTTCAAGAAGACAAAATGGAGAATCTAGATTCTCTTAAAATGCTTAAAATCCTTCTGCTGGTGTCAATGAAAGAGGAGAGATTATTAGGATACAGAGAAATCTGGGCCGGATAGCTCAGGCTGGTAAGGCCTGTTATTAAGAACACAGCAGCCTGCAATTACTGCAGGTTCTAGTCCCACCAGGCCCAAGGTTGACTCAGCCTTCCATCCTTTATAAGGTAGGTAAAATGAGGACCCAGATTGTGGGGGGGGCAATAAATTGACTTTGTAAAAATATACAAATAGAATGAGACTATTGCCTTATAGTCGCCCTGAGTCTTCGGAGAAGGGCGGGATATAAATGTAAACAAAAAAAAAAAATCCACTTCCTATACTGTTAAACATTATGCAGGTGTGTAAAAATGGCCCATCTTACACATCTGTATCGTTACAGTTGTTAAAGTAGTAACAGGGTTGTTAAGTGAATCTGGCTTCACCTTTGACCTTGCTTGTCAGAAAGGGACTGATTTGACTATTTTGCAGAATAGAACAGAATAGAATTTTTTATCGGCCAAGTGTGGTTGGACACACAAGGAATTTGTCTTGGTGCTCTCAGTGTACATAAAAGAAATGATACCTTCATCGAGAATCCTAAGGTACAACGCTTAATGATAGTCATAGGGTACAAATAAGCAATCAGGAAACAATCAATATCAATATAAATCGTAAGGATACAAGCAACAAAGTCACAGTCATACAGTCATAAGTGGAAGGAGATGGGTGGTGGGAACGATGAGAAGATTAATAGTAGTGCAGATTTAATAATAGTTGATCACATGACCCCAGAACACTGCAACCTTCATAAAAACGAGTTAGTTGTCAAGTGGCTGGATTCTGAGAATTCCAGTTGCAACACATTTGTAAGGCATTTGGTTGGAGAAGCCTGATAAACATAAGGCTTATCAAGAAAACAATGGTTGCATTTTAATGTTCTCCACCACTGGACAAGTTATAGCAGTCCCTATCCCTATTTTCACTGATGGAACACCATGATCTGCGAAGGATCGGCCACTGACAGATTTGAAGAGAGGGTGTTGCTCCCTTCTAGGACTGCTGGCAGAAACTGGCCAAGCTTCATTAGGTGGCTGTTAGTGGTCTGTCTCTCCTTCACAATGTTTCCAGTTCTTCCAGCAAGGAAGTCATGAACAGTTTCTCCATCGAGCACCCTGTCAGGAAGCCACCTGTGGTTTTCTCACAAGGTTGTAGCTAACATGTCTGCTTCCACCCTGCCTGGTCACTTCAACATGGAGCTGGCAGAGGAGCCTGTTGTGTCTCGTCCGATCTCACCACAGCCGGGGCCTTCTTATCTGCTTCCGAACACGGAGGAATGTCCTAGTATGCCTCCTGGCCCCAGCCCTGGCTCCATGCCCAGACAGGCTGAAGAGGAGGAAGTATCTCCAGCCCCCAGCTCTGGCTCCATGCCCAGGCAAATGGAGCAACTAGACCCCTCCCCCTCCTCCACAGCATGTGAGCCTGAGGGAGGTCAATTGCCAACAGCTGCAGACTGGAGTGACCCTCGCGTCAGAAGACTTGATAGATGGAAGCAACAGAAGGAAGGGAGGGGCAGGCCTGGGTAAGTGCTGAGTCATGGAGCCACACCCCATGGCCTATATAAAGGACCTGCTTTCTGGCATTCTCTGAGTCAGGCAAAGTCTAAACATATCTTGCTGAAGTCACTTTCTGGTCTCCTGCCTGCCCTGAGGACTTTGCTAGGACTTTGGCAGAGCTGCAGAGGCACGCCTGATTCGGATTTCCCTGACCCGGCCGTCAGCGGAGGAGTGGGACACGACAGAGCCCCTGAGGCTGCCACTTCCCCCCCCCTTCTTTCTCTATGGGAAAGGAAGTGGTGAAAATGCAGGGGAAAGCCGGCCTGACATAAAAAAAGGTAAAGGTAAAAGTGTCCCCTGTCCAGTCATATTTGACTCGTGTGTGTGTGTGTGTGCATTTCCTAACCAAGGGAGCCAGTGTTGTCTGAAGAGGCTTCCATGACCATATGGCTGGCATAGTCAATATATTAGTGATGGGATTCAAAAATTTTTACTACCGGTTCTGTGGGCATGGCTTGGTGGGCATGGCAGGGGAAGGATACTGTAAAATCTTTATTCCCACCCCATTCCAGGGGAAGGTTACTGCAAAATCCCCATGTCCTTACAATCAGCTGGGACTCGGGAGGCAGAGAATAGATCAGGGCGGGGCCAGTCAGAGATGCCATTTACCGGTTCTCTGAACTACTCAAAATTTCCGCTACCAGTTTTCCAGAACTGGTCAGAACTTGCTGAAACCCACCTCTGGACTATATGCCAGGGTGTACGGAATGCTATTATCTTCACACCGAAGTGTTACCTATTTATCTACTTGCATTTGCGTGCTTTCAAACTTCTAGGTTGGCTGTAGCTGGGGCAGGAATGGGAGCTCACCCCAATATTAAAAAGGCTGTCTTCCTCAGCTTCCCTTCTTGCTGCTGCTGTGGCCATCAGAACAGCCACAGGAGAACAGAGGAATGAGAAAATGGGGGATAACAGATCCTTTGCTGCCAATTCTCTAAACCTAGAGAGGGGAACCAATGGGTGATAGTGGGACTAAAATCAAATTAACTTGGTTAGGTTCAATGAACATGACCAGATACTGTATATTTAATATTGCAATTAAATATATATAATTTAGTGGCAATGAAAGGTCACCAAATGGCTGGGCAAGTGTGGTCTTGGAGGATAAATGATTATTTATGCTTCCTCTGATTCATTTAGGTTAAAAAAATTGATGGTCAATGAAACTTTGATGTGGCACACAGACATTATCTTCAGTGGCTGCAAACCAGAACAGCTACAAATTTAGTAGCTGCATTTGCACAGCATGCTAAGTATCCTTTCTTAGTTGTCTAATATGATGTTAGATGTCATCCTCATTCATTGGTTCATGATCCAAGGTGTTATACAAATCCAGAAAGTAATTAATCCAGTAATCAAGTTCTGTATGTTGACTGAATGTGCTCTATGTCTTCATTCTTCACACATGTCATGGCTGAAAAATCCTCTTCAAGAAAGTTGATTGAGTGATTAAGTGAGCTGTGGTGGTGCAGTGGTTAGAATGCAGTACTGCAAGCTACTTCTGCTGACTGCCGGCTGCCTGTAATTTGGCAAGTCAAATCTCACCAGGCTCAAGGTTGACTCAGCCTTCCATCCTTCCAAAGTGGGTAAAATGAGGACCCAGATTGTTGGGGGCAACATGCTGACTCTGTAAACCGCATAGAGAGGGCCGCAAAGGACTGTGAAGAGGTATATAAGTCTAAGTGCTATTGCTATTGCTGTTATATGGCATTAAGTCATATTGTAGCTTCCAAAAAAACAACCTCCAACCAACCAACCAAGGAGAAACAAAGATAAATATTTTAGAAGCCTTTTCTGTGCTGCTTGGGGGGGAAAAAGTGATGTCCCTTTTCAGAAAACATCAGAAATATGCTTTAAAACCATTTATTGGTTTGAAATTGAAATGATGGAGTTTTTAAATGGTTTGCAGGCTTGATCTAAGGTCCAATTTAAATACTTTTACATCTCAGTTATTTTAATAGAAGCAAATTATCTGTTATATTATCTACCGTAAATTGCTGCATTTCCATAGGGGTTTTCACAGCTTTCTTTGAAATGAGGGAAGTATGATTAGAGCCATGCAGAGGAATCCTCACTCATGTACTAAAATGCTCTGAGGTTGGAATTTCTCCGATTGTCCTAGGTATACTGACAACGGGAAGGAAGGAGGGAAGGAAATTTTATCTTCCTAAAATGAGAGTTCCCTAACCTTTCCAGCTTTGTGGACCGGCCGGGTGAATGGAACGCACATGCACACCTTCACCTGCTACTCATGCAAGTGGGGGATGCGTGCACTCACCCGCTGCTTCCGTGTCCCGGTTGTGAACAGCTCATGGCCCAGTAGTGTGCCACGGCCCAGGGATTGGGAACCCTTGCCCCTGACAATTCCACAGCATTTCATTGTTAAACTGTTTTAGTCTTACACAAAACTAATAAAACTCACACCAGCATGCAAAGCTACCACATATATCTGGTGGATCACCAAGACAGAGGCCCATTTTGGTGCAGCTTTTTAAGGAAACAATAGCAGAATTTGGCCAAAGGAGCTAGTATGGGATGGGTATGTGACATCATGGAAGAGCGAATCACTGCCTCTTGGTTTCTATCTACAATGCTTCTAGTCACTAGACTTTGCTTCTGAAGTGATGAATGCTGAAGTCTGGCATATTTTACAGATGTTCAGACCCATTTTAAGTTGGGTTGGAATAATGAGGGAAATCCTACTTTAATAGCAGCACAGCCTCGGATGACTTCCTTCTGTCTCTCTGGTGGGCATGAAATGAAAGTAATGCTATGGGGGTGGGTGGGTGTCAAAGATATAAAAAGGATATCCCCTAAATAGCTTTATGCCATGGTTAGATGCAAGCAAAGACCCAGCCTTAGACCCAGTTCTATTAAAGAATATTCTATTATTATTTTTTTGTTATGGATGTTTAAGGATAGGAAACAATATTTGCTACCTTATTTGCTGGGTAAAACAGGCCTGGGAAAGCAGACTCTTCAGCGGTAGTCCCTACCCTAAAGTAATAAATGCTATTCCGCTCCATGGAAGAACTATATAAAACACAGCCTATTAAGTCTAAAGAGAAATTAATTCATTAATACGATACAGCAAGAGGGACTCCTGCCAAACTCATTACTATACTTTCTTCATTCTTATTCCGTGTCTGCCTATACTTATTTAAAAATTATAGCAGGCAAGCAATTTAATGTTCTCCTTTTGGGTATTAATTTTTCTCTAATGAAAAACTAACATTCATGTAATGTCACTTAATGCAACAATACAGAATTTTCCTTTAAGAATTAATTAAATGGAGCATTTTCTGAGCACCTCACAGATTGCAGAAGTCCTCAACTGCCTGTTAATGAAGCAGCAACCTTTGTCCTTGTAGGCCTGAATTCAAGTACACTTGCCTTAAAAAAAACAGCTAGAGCTTGCTCGGTATTCTTTTGTGTGAAAGGCTCAACTGATAAAGATTTAAATAAGCATAGATTTCTGAGAAGAAGAAAAAACAAAACAAAACTCAAGCCGCTACCGAACAAAATAAAGCAAGTGATGTGGTTCCATCTAGTGGAGCAACATTATTTTCCCCAAGTCGGAGAAACTGAAAGAAGAAATGTGCATTTAATGCCAGGGAGTACTGAACTGAATCAGGCCGCCATAGAAGGAATCTTTGATTCTTTGAAGCCAAAGAGTAGGTAGGTTTCTTGCCAAAATAGCCAGAACTGAATACTCAATGGAGTTTTCCTGAGCTTGGGAGTGGGGGGGAGATAAATAATTTAGGACTTCAAGAGTCTGCAGAAAAGCAATTACACGGAGGCCTTCGATTTACAACAGTTCATTTAGTGACCAGAGTTACAATGGCACTGAAAAAAGTGGATTATCACTGTTTTTCACATGTACAATCGTCGCAGCATCCTCACAGTCCTGGGATTAAAATTCAGCTACTTGGTAACTGACTCATATTGATGATGGTTGCAGTGTCCCGGGGTCATGTGATCACCTTTTGCGACCTTCTGACAAGCAAAGTCAATGGGGAAGCCAGATTCACTTAACAATCGTGTTACTAATTTAACAACAGCAGTGATTCACTTAACAGCTGTGGTAAAGAAAGGTTGCACAGTTGGGGTAAAATTCACTCAACAAATGTCTTGCTTAGCAACATAAATTTTGGGCTCAATTGTGTCGTAAGTTGAGGACTATCTGTATTATTATTTTTTTAAGAAAATCTATTTCATTTTTCCATTTCTGAGAAATACTAGTGTAAATTCATGTGGTGAATTTACAAAGGTAAACCTCTACTGTATAAGCCAGGGGTGTCAAACTCACATTGTCACGTGACACATTGGGACTTTTCTTCCCTTCGCTAAACTGGGTGGGGCCATGGCCAACATGTGACACATCCGGCTCGCGGGCTGGGAGTTTGACAGCCCTGGTGTAAGCAAATTTCCTGGCTGGCACCGTTTATGAAATTCCCTCCCCCAAGAGGCTTAACTGACATCCATACCAGCGTTGTTTTGGGACATGTGAAGACCCTTCTACTTTCCCCAGCTTTTGAAGTGGCTTTTATCCTGCTTTGACTGCATTTTAATTTATATTGTTTTAGTTTTTGGATGTCACCTTGCGGCTGCCATATTATAGGATATATTTACTTTGCATTTTGTTGTGTTATGTTTTTATTCTGACTGTATTTTTATTGAGTTTTATTGTAAACTATCAAGACAGCTTTGCCTATCGGGTGATTTAAGTAAATAAACACTTTGTGGATAGTTGCTGACTTTTACAATGTATTGACTCATGTTTGCTCTGCATTCTACTTAGTTTACACCATATAAGCAGGGACAAGTTGCTTTGCTGGAATGGATCTACGGGGGATATTTTTAATGACTTGCAGCCATGCTTTATTTTTTCGGGACAATATTTTTTTTATGACAAAATCTGGATCTGACATTGTCCTTTTTGCAAGAAACAAGTTTTTGTTCTTGTGATTGACAGAACCATTGACCTTGTTACCTCTTGTCCGTACATATTTATTCTGAATTATGTTGGTATGATGATTTAAGGGATCAGTATCACTATGTTTTACTTTTTTCTATGTGCTGCACCGGTGATAATTTAATATTCATATAGAGAAGCTGCTGTATGCTAGTTCACTTATACCTAAAGAAACTACAAGGAACCCTGCAATGGAAATACACCTTGAAAATAAAGACTATGTTTGATCTTTCACGCCCTCCAAGGCAAATATTCATTATTTGCAAACAGGTGATAATTGTGCAAACTTTACAGCTTCAGCTCAATTCTGCTAAAGAGGGACAGTAATCTACTCTTCACTAAACTTAGAGCCTTTTATACAGGTAGAAACTGCAGTAGCAGCTCTAGTGATGGTAGAGACATTTCTAATGTTTTGGAGACATTGTAGACAGTAATAACTCTGGAGGAAGAAACAGCATCACATTTGTAATGCCCAGCAGAATCAGAGTACATTTTGATTGTTTTACACAGGCAAATGAAGCATTAAATAGGACCATGATGGCGAACCTATGGCATGCGTGCCGGAAGTGGCACACAGAGCCATCTCTCTGGGCATGCCAGCCATCGCCTGTTTCTCTTCTGGGTTCCAGCACTGGTCTTCATGCATGCGGGAGCGCCGGAAATTGGAAAAGCAGACTTGCATTTAAAGTCAATGTGAGCTCTGAACTTTGACAACTGCAGTAGAGTGTCCTCCTGGCAGGAAGGAAGGGAACATTTGCTGCAATCTGTATCCTCCAGATATATATTCCCAAATATCTCCAATTTCTTTGGAGTAGATGTCAGAGCAGAAACTTCTTGCAGCAAAAGGACAGAACCCACAAAAGCTTCCTCCCTCGTTTTGTCAGAAAAATCATCTTGTGGAATACTATCAAAGGATGCTGTTGTGTTTTTCATCAGTGCACAGTACACTTTTTAGATGAGGTAATATATTACGAGTTGTGACCACAGCACATTCAATTTGTTTTCTTCCAAGCTTGAATTAATATTTGGTTGGTGAGACGAAGTGTTATGATGATTGTGACTGCCTCCAAAACAACAAAGGTACATCTACCAATGTGGTCTTCATTTTCAAGTTTTTGAGATTGGCTGAAAAATAGCCTCAGCCATTTTCTACAAGCTGACTCATACCCAGGTTTAATTGCGTAACACTTCTCCTTTCAGCAAAGTCAGTGCCCCTCTGGCAGGTTTTCTAATTTATTAATTTGATCTACTTCTCTGTATAAGCAAAACTAATAGTGACACATCCCTGTTTCTGAAAATCATTTATGAACGATTAATCAACATTCTGAAAACTTGCTCAGTTTCCAGAGAGATCAGTTTTCCAGAAATGGGACTATGATTTTCCTCTTTCCATTCTTGAAATGGGGCATCACTGTTGCACGGGGAGGCAAAGTGACAGTTACTTCTCTGTGAGTACAGAAACTCAGATCAGTTACTTGGAGACAGTCAGAAGGGACACAGAAAAGTTATCAACCCTGCAATCCCAGATCAAGGTAGATATTCCACAAATAATTTGGACATAAGCTAGCTGAACCAGGTGGTCTTTTAAGTAAACACGAATACCATCATTTTACTAGTAGACAGGAAATATTTCACTTAAAATGGAAGTATACTACGTCTGTTAACATTGGAGAGCCATTTACTGTACCTGTTTTTGGCAGAACACACTATACTCCATTTTCTGCTTTTCAGAGCTAGTCATGATCTTGGCAATGATCCCTTCTCAGATGTGAGGGTGCACTACTACTACAATGGATCCCTTTGAAAGGTTCAGGAGTGATGAAAAGGCAGACTACTCTTCCTCTTTCTCCCACCAGGATAGGAAATAGAAACCATCTCTTAAGTAATGCTTTCAAGAGACTAAAAGCTGTCAAGTGTTATACACACAATTATGTATGAGCAAAGCAGAGTCACTGAACAAAGTGCTTGCCTACAGAATCTTAATCTAGCCTTCCATTCACCTGAGACCTTAAAATTAAACTTCTGGAGGGGCGGTAACAACTAGGAAATCATATACATTATATGTGTTGACTTGTTTAATATTTGCTTTAGAACTCCAAAATTACATGAAAAGGAAAGCCAATTTTTCAACAATACATATGTTTAAAAGAGTTGTATTAATTATCTGGATTCAATTAATTGAAGGCTCCTTGCTCAGCCCAAACTGAATAATCACAGAATTGGATTTGAAGCTGAATGCTATGACATCTAATTTGCTACTAGCTGGACCACAATTAATAATTAAGTTTTTTAAAAAAATAAATAGTTTCTGTAGAATTGGAGAACCGTAGCCTTCCAGAAACTCCAGATCAGCAACAATAAGAAATTTTTCGGGGGGAAAAATATATCTGCCTGTGACATGTTTTTCATTCCCAAGCTGTGTTACAATTGTGTATTTACTCCTGTTTAATAATATGCTCAACCAATGCTACAAGATAAAATCCTCAGAATTTATTGCCTTTATGTAAGCTCTTTCAATACAACCTGTTTTACAAAAAAAAAAAGGTCAAAAGTTTCATCTTCCTGTTTTTGAGCCATGTCCAACATTACGAGGTTTCCTTCTGACTTCTCCACGATACTTTTGCAAGTGGGTTTATAAAGCAAAACAGCAGAGGCTAGGTTTAGGTAAAAGGGCAGTAGCTCAACAGAAAGATCTACATACAGGCAGATTTAAAAATGAGGCTGAAATTTACAAGTTGTGTTCTGAAGTTTTTAATAAAACAGCTCTAGTTTGAAGATCTTTATACTGCTAAAATGTACAACTTGGATAAAAGTAAATACTTTTACCCCTCACAATGTATTACCAAAATTCTAATTCTTGCAAAGTACAAGAAAAAAAGTTTTCATATACTACCAGCATGAATTACTTGCTCATTTCTAAGAGAAGCAAATTTGTGGGGGGGAAAGTAAGCAAAGTAGCCTACTGGTCAGATTATACTTTTTTTTAAAAAAAATCCTCAATTTTGGCAGCGGACACCTGCATATCCTACCTTGATAGTTCCTTTTTATTATTCTTTTTTTTTTTAAATATAAGCAATTCCTTCCCCTTTCTCTACCCTACACCAAGCCCTTTGTAAAAATCTGGATCCTTAAGTCACCTTCTGTATATTTACAAGAACTCTGACAACAAAATACAAACTAGCATGAAAGTAACGATAGTTTGCATATACTGTTGTTGAATAAATATATCAACCCCAATCCAATCAATCAGCTGAAGTTATGACGATTCAGACACAGCCGTATCTGTGACCAAGGTTGCTGGCTTTTCATTGAAGGAAGTTATCCCATCTCCGCTGTCTTCAGGAGACAATGCCTTGACAGAGGAAGCATTAGAAGCAGCAGTAGTAACCACGGGGGGAGGAACAGCCGTATCCAGAATGTGTGCAGAGGTTTGTTCCACATTTACAGTCGTGCCAGGATTCACAGGGAAGCTTGTTGTGATGGGAACAGAAGACAACAGATCTGTAGGCAGAGTGGGTATCTCACTGACCAATGGGAACTTGGCAAGGAATTCCGGTGACAGAGGTGCAATCCCAGACAGGTTGACTGGAGGCAAGGAAGGAAGTGGTGGCAATCCTAAGAACATCAGAAGACAAAAACGAGCTTGCAGTCTACTTGCGTTAAGTCATTAGCCTACAGAGCTATGTTATTTGTAAAGAGCAATCTTACACTGCATCTGCATATTGCAAGGAAGATGGTAGGGATATATACAAAGAACCAAAGAGAAGAGGCTTTCCATAAGGGTCCCTACAGATGTGTATCCTGAGCAAGGTCTTTCTATTACAGAGATGAATTTCCTGGAGGTTCACAAATTTCACAGTTCCAATTCCTCTTAAAATAATAAATGGAAGTGTGATAGCTAATATACTAATTATTTCATTAGGGTTAAGATTGGGCAAGAAATAAGCTTTTAATCATTTAATCCATCTATGATATGAAATGTTGAGAGGACCTTCCAACTTGTATTTTTTTAAAAAAACATTTCATTGGAACAAACAGTAAAGCAACTTCCTGCCCTCAATTTGCTTTGTGTGAGCAAGAAGCAAAAATGTTATTACTTTATTAAAAGTTTCTCATGACCCTTAAAGGACCATGGCCCACCACTTAAGGACCCCTTGTTGCCTATAGAGATGGCCAGGTCTCGTATTAATCAGAACACAGCAAAGCTTTAAGGCTGCCGTTAACTTCTTATGGCACAGGTGTTTCGTATAAGAATCCTCCCCTCCCCTTCAGAAAAATCACATTCCTTTATGCAGCTTATAGAGCCCAAATGAATAAACAACCATTAGCCAAAAACATGCCGACAAACTAGAGGACATATGATTCTGTTTTCACGGTCCTCTGAATTCTGTCCCATCCAATATCTATTCATGAAGATTTCAGGAAAATGACTTGAATATAAAAAATCAATTTATATGCCAGGGTTCATAGAGCTTTTTGCATTTTTATGCAGTAAATGTAGAACTGTACTTTACATTTACATAGGAGGTTTTTTTATTTCACAGTAATATTGTACCACTGATAATAATGCACCAAAAGATTTAACATTATCTTACTATTCTCAAATATGCCAATGCAACATGATGGTTGTTGTTTAGTTGATGTCAAATCTAGTTTTGATTTTTAGCACACAACAGTATTCTGATAAGCAGGTGAAGTGGCACTCCAAAAGGAACAAGAACAGAAACGAAATTTAACTTAAAATAATTTAAATCTAAATCTAATTAACATTAAATTAAAAGAAAGAAACAATCTATTTCCCTTCTCTGTATCAATTATATTGCAGCCATTTTTGGAAGAATCTAGGGACACAAATTGTATAATAATGCACAGTAGTGCTGGGACTGCAAGAACAATAAGGAAAAAGCATCTTCCTTCCGTAGGATTCTCTATAGGATTTCAGGGGCTTTTTTCACCTGAATGGGGTCTAAATGTTATGATACGGAATTAAACTGGGATACAGGCAAATATATGAAAGCCTTGCTTATTATAAGCTTAAGATATTTTAGTGGTTACATAAAGTCATGTGCAATCGGGCTGAACTAAAATCATTAGACTCAATTATCAGGTATCAGTTCAGAAATTTATCAAAACATACCAGGCTGCCCAATGTCTACTAATCCAGGACCAGGAATTAAATGTGGACCAGGTAAATTCAAGTTAGGGATGTTCCCCAGGTTGGGAAGTCCAGCAGGTAAAGCCATCAGTCCTAATAAAAATAAGATGCTAAATTTCAGAAGTTCATATTACTCGCAGAAGCAGAAAAAAGAAACGTGACAAAGGCATTTATTGGAAGAACACTTCGAGGCTTTTCTAATAATCACAATATGTTGAAGAGAGAACATTAGACACATGGATATCCTTGGTTGGGTGTATCACTTCAAGGAGTGGGCATAGATGGAAATAGCCAGCATGTACTTCCTTCCCTCACATAATATATTAAGAAGCAATCTATTTACAAGAGAGACAGCTATATACAGTGAGTGCCATTTTTCTATAATCCTTTTTATTATATACCTTTAAGTAATCTTTTCAGAGAACAGTTCTTCTATGATTTTCAAAAATGTATATGAATGCTGCCCCAAATATTACCGACAGACAAGGAGCAAAGGTCTTGTTACTCATAAACTGTACAGTATTTCCAATAGTCTTATAGGTTTCATTGCTACACAAAAACAGTTCTTTCCCTTTCAGAGTTCCCATTTCTATTTATTTTTCTCATGTTAGGGTACAAGGCCACCTCTGTCTTTTTTGTATATTTGGAATAGTCCTCATATAAGGAAGCTTTTCAGTTATACATATTTTTCCTTCAAATTGTAAATTCTAACCTGCACTAATTTGCTGAAACCATACATTTGATTTCAAAGGCAGACACTATAGTATGCATTAAGACTGCACAAAGATATTCAGCCCAAAACTGTTAAAACATCTTAATCTAGTCTGGACCACTGTGGAAGTAATCCAATCACACAAGGTCTTTAGTGCTAACCTTGAAGTAAAGAATCATTATATATTTTTTTAATTGTTTTTATCTTGTATGAACTCATATTTTAAACAAATGAACTTCACAAGAGCTTGAGTTGAAAAAGAGAGCTGCTATTGAAAAGTTCATTTCATGTCAGATTCTCCTTTAGGGCTCATGTAAACAAAATATCAAACGAATTGCCCACTAAATACGACTATGGAAGGTTTTATTTAAAAAATTCTTAAATTAAGATTATCTATTCCTATTATTTTTGTGTATGTGCAAATGTGTGCATATGTTTGCCTTCAAATAATTGTTGACTCCTGATAACTGCTTAGATTGGTCCCTGCAGTTTTCATTGCAAGATTTTTTGCAAGTGGTTTGTCACTGCCTCCTTCCTAAAGCTGAAAAAGACTAACTGGTCCAAAGTCACCCAACTAGCTTTGTGCCTAAGGTGGGACTAGAACTCATAGTCTCCCAGTTTCTAGCCTGGTGCCTTAACCACTACACCAAACTGGCTCTCTATATTCATATAATATGGAATGAAAATATATCTTCTTTTACATTTTAATTTATAATATCTATAAAAAGATGGATGGTTTTCAATTAATTGAAATAGTATATTTAGCCACACATATTAATTGAAATAAAATGATCATAAATTTGGCTAGCACTTCAAGCTCTCAGAATATTCTTTTATCATCTCTTCTCTTTGATATGAGCAAAAGTACTATATCTAAAACTACATTCTGAAAATTAACCAATGATACAGCACGATTCAAATATTTTTTAAAATTCTACTCAAATACTGTAGTGAATGAAAAAAACCCACCACAGACTGTTTTCTACAGGGGATATAGAAAGTCTACGCCCTTTTATTAAAATGCCAGGTTTTTGAAATATAAATGAATCAGATTAAGATAAATCACTTCAGAATATTAAAGGTGGGAAAAGTTCTGAAGTGATTTATATTGGTCTGATTTTTTTTAAATCTCAAAAAACTGGCATTTTAATTTGGGGGGGCGGGGCGGTGTTGTAGACTTTTTATATGCACTGTTTTTGAAAACACCCTTTTCACTATTATACACCAGAACGTTCATCGACATTTGTATCTCCTACCTGGTAATGGAGCTGCTGAGTTAATTGGAGGAAGAGGCTGATTTGCTTGAGGAGGCAATAATGGTACTGTAGGGACACCTAATGAAAAATCAAGCCATGTTATCTTTCAAAGGCCATTTTGAACATATCCAGCGAAATCTCTGACCTAGCCTCACCTATCAACCTTAAAAGTAGCCTTTAGTTTTTCCAGCAAAAATCTTTATTATTAACCACTTTCAATTTTTTAAAAGATGGAGATGTCAAGAGATATCAAGGGGTATTTGCGAGACCGCCTTCTGCCACTGATTGCCTCCCAACGACCTGTGCGCTCCCACAGAGCGGGCCTCCTCAGGGTGCCGTCGACCAAACAATGTAGGTTGGCGGTCCCCAGGGGGAGGGCCTTCTCTGTGGCGGCACCAGCTCTATGGAACGAGCTACCTCCGGGGTTACGCCAACTCCCCGACCTCCGGGCCTTCAAACGTGAACTGAGACTTTATTGTTTCACCGAGCGGGACTAGCCTAAAACATATTTTAGTGAAATTTTAAGGGGTTTTAATCCGTCTTTGACCGTTTTAGTGATTCGGCCAGTAAATATTTGTTCTTAATTGTTTTTAAATATTGTTATTTATTATATTTATATTGTATTGGTGTGGGTATTTTAACATTGGCTGTAAACCGCCCTGAGTCCTTCAGGAGATGGTGCGGTATAGAAATGTAATTATAAATAAATAAAATAAAAAAAGATGAGGATCCTTTTGTATCAGAGCATGTCCCTCAATGTTGAAAAAAAAAAAAAGCCAAAATAATTAACATGTGTTAATTGTTTTGTAACTTTATTCTAAAATGAAAACAGGAATGAATGAATGAACGAACCCAAGTAATCTATTTTATCTTCTTTCGCAGAAACAAAACCTTCACTATAAAATGATTTGGCAGGAAACCCTGTTCATCTTCTCGTGCTTCCTTAGATTTAATGTGTTCAAGACAACTAGGAAAAGCGGCCATGTGAAGACGAATCCAATGTTATCAGCTTGAAATCTGCATTTGGAGAACTCTGCTTCAGTGCTTGTGTATTTTGAGAAATATCATTTTGTGGGTTCCACCTGTTCCAAGCAATGCAACTGGACTGTTTTGTGGCTTCTTATTGCTTTGTAAGAGAAAATAGGAATTTGCTGTAAGCCCCTACTCTCTTGTTTTATCGCAAGGTGACAAAGGTAGGTGAGATACAACCAATGCTTGCTGCTGATCACCTATCATGTATAAAATTTGGCCAGAGATGATTTTTAAGATTTTCTAAAACATTAAAAATGTAGAAAAATATTGGACAGAAAACAAAACATAATTAAGCGTTTTGGATGCATCAGAGAACTCTCATATTTGCTTATTCATTCTCCTTAATGAAAAACCTTGTGCTGCAATGTGCAGAGTTCCAGAGTGTTTCCAACCCCCTCAGAATCAAATTACTGCAGGTTCATAAGACTAGCAATAAACAAAAACAAAACAAACAAACAAAAAACAGAAGAAAGATGGCAGAATTCTATTTATAGAAATTGAGATTTTAACATCTGGTCTTTTCTTCAAGAACCAGACCCTTCTCTACCTGGCCCTCCAGTAATGTTCCATTTGGTAGCTATACAGCACATTACTGTACATGGCACATAAGTTAAATAGACTGTTACTCACCCAATATAATTACATTTAGAAAACAGAACACTGGTATTAGGATTACACAAAAGACAAACCTGTACTGAGCACGTTAGGGACAGGAGGAGCTGTGTTAATGGAAAGACCAGCCAAGCCTTGTTCTACTCCTGTAATTCCAGGTGGTAGTGAAGGAGGAGGATTAACTGAAGACAGTTGTACCTAATTAAAAAGAACACTGTTTTATCAGAGATCTGCTGCTTTGTAAGATGTTACAACAAATGCTTAGAAAAGAAAATACTCTATTTTTCAGATTATAAAACGCACTGGAGTATAAGACGCACCAAGATTTTGAAGAGAAAAACAAAAAAAAATAGTTTTTTGTCTCTGCGCGTCCGGTTTTTGCCCTCCTCAGCCCCCAGGAGCACTCTGCAGGCCTCCCAAACCCTCTGCGTATCCCATTTTTGCCAAAAACAAGACACACGTTTTGGAGGCCAAAAATGGCTGTATACGGTGTATAAGACGCACCAACATTTCCACTCTATTTTAGGGGGGGTGGAAAGTGGGTCTTATACTCCAAAAAGTACAGTACATATTGGAATAATACATTACAAAACAGGAATATTATTCCACCAGAAGTGATTCAGAGAGTCACACTGTAGGCTGCAAAAGAAAAGGGTGACAACTTACTTCTGTGAAGCCATCTTTGAGTGGACTAATAGGTGTACTAGACAACTGCCCAGGAAGAGAAATTTTCTTTCCTTCTTCAAAAGGGCGAGTGGGTATTCGATGCAGGTATCCGTAGCCAATGCCACAACCTAGGCTTTAAATATAAAGAAAGAAAAATGGGATTAACCTTAAATATGTTCACAATTACCTCATGAAAAAAAATGACCAAAAAAATTGACAATGACAAAAGACAAAAGACTTGTCTTTGAGGAATTGTACGGACAGAATTTAAACAATATCCTTAAATAGCCATACTACATTTATGAATTTAATAGTAGCACGCGCATGGTATTGAAAATATCAGCTTTAATTCATTTTTAAGAATTGTGCTCATTTCCAAAAATTACACATCTCTAGAGCAATTATAAACTATTACCACCAAGATACCATAAAGAAAGACTCTAAAAAATTAACTAGAAACATTTGAATGGTTAGGCATATGAAATTCAAAGGCCTAAAGTATCTAATGAACAATTCCATAGCCTTCCTTCCCTCCCTCAGAATAAAGCTTTTAAGGGACCCCAGATAGTTACATAATTATACAGAAATCCCATGGGAATTTCATGGGAATATAGAGGTATGCCTCTGCTTTCATTTTTTCAATTTGCCTTAAGTGCTCAACTTACTACCATAATTGAGACTGGAGTTATGGTTTTAGTTATATACACTATAGTTTAGTTATGGTTGTGCTGGTTGTTAAATGTGTTAACCACGTGACCACATTGGATTTTTTTTTGGTGGTATTTAAACAAATGCTGCAGTCGTTAAATGAACCCATTGTTTGCAATGGGTATTATTTGCTGAAACCGGAAATGCCAAAACCCCCCAAAAAATTGCAGTCATGTGATTGTGGGACTTTGAAAATCGGAAAAATTGGCTGACAAAGCACCCAAAATGTGATCACATGACCACGAGTGGGGGGGGGACGACACTTGAAATCAGATCTTAAACACTATTTTTGGGTCTATCATAACTTTGAATGGTTGCTAAGTGACCACTTGTAAGTGAAGGATCACCTACATACTATTCTTTTTTCAGCTAAATAGGAACAGAATGCAGAACTTTATTCCTCATGATATAAAGGTAAAAGTAAAGGTTCCTCTTGCATATATATGGAAGTCGTTCCCGACTCTAGGGTGTTGTGCTCATCTCCGTTTCAAAGCCAGAGCCAGCGCTGTCTGCAGATGTCTCCATGGTCATGTGGCCAGCATGACTAAACGCCAAAGATGCACGGAACGCTGTTACCTTCCCAGCAAAGGTGGTCCCTATTTTTCTACTTGCATTTTTTATGTCCTTCTGAACTGCTAGGTTGGCAGAAGCTGAGACAAGTAATGGGAGCTCACCCCATTACGCGGCACTAGGGATTCAAACGGCTGAACTGCCAACCTTTGAATCGACAAATTCAGTGTCTTAGCCACCATATCCCTGTTCTCATGATACAGGGACATATTAATGTACTATGAATTTGAAGTGGGTCATTAAAAACTTAATTAAAAATCTACAAGTCACATGGAAAATTATACAGCCAAGAGAAAGAAATCAGTAGCCCCACAGAATGGACATTTATTTTCTAAATTTATTGAAACCTAGTTGAAATACAATATTCATAATATACAGAATTACAGTATTCACTCAACATGAAAATGTAAAGACTGTGTTCAGTAAAAGGGGATGAACAAAATCTTGCAGTTATGTGAGTTCAGTTTTGACATGAATTTTACCCTAAGAAATTTTATTGTAAAACAGAATCATGCTAGCAAATTATTCCTCATACACTCTGTCTGTTCAAAATGCAATTGGAGTTCATGGGTGAACAATAAATATCTTAAAATACTTAACATAAATTAAATCTATGAAAAATATTTACACTGTCATTGCATCTACCCAGTTGGTACAAATCTGACTGTGTGGAAACAACCCAGAAACAGTACCAAAACAATGAGTTTAATCACATTTCATATCTCTTTGAACAAAATCAACTTACCTTCCCTCTCCACCCCATGCAGTATTTGGGGTAATAACGACTTCTCGGCAATTATCGGTATCAGTGTTGTATACATAAAGTTTTAATGGTTTGCTTTCATGTGTTTCAATGAGAGAGAATAAATCTTCAGACTAAGGAAAAACATATTTAGTTGACACTTCAATTAATTTTAATCAACTATATTTATTTTATTTTAATTTTCTGAAATTCAGAATGAGCTGAATTTCTCATTTTAGCAGATGACGTTCATTAGTTTGTTTCTACTGATAAGTAAAAATAAAAAATGCATGTATGCACAAATTCTAAAATAATCTTTCCTTGCTGTTTTCACTTGTTCTTTCTGCTTATCTTTAAATTATTAATAAAATTAATAATAAAAATATTAATTTCTAAGTTATGTATCATTACTCAAAAAGAAAGCTCAACAATGCTTATCACAAAACCAATTGCAAATAATTATGAGCACCCTGAGTTCAGTCTAAAATGGTCAGAATCTTGATTTTTTAAAATAAATGAAATAACGTATTTACCTCATTCATGACAGTATCTGCCCCAATGATGTAGTCACTATGAGGTCTAAGACCTGCAATTGCAGCGGGAGAATTTGGTTCAACTTCCTAATTACAAGACATAAATTTTTTTTTAAAAAGTAAATTACCTTAATCAGACCAAGGAAAGTACAAAAAATAGATAAAAAATTAAAAACTCTCTCAAATCAAGTTCAACTGCTGATGACGACATGGTCACATGCACAGTGTAAGAAGTGATTGGCCAGCCATTTGTCTGAAATGGTATAGGACTACTGTTGAGCAGAGGGTTGGACTAGAAGACCTCCAAAGGTCCGTTCCAACTCTGTTATTGTTAATTTACATTTGGAGGGAGAGAAGAAAAGGGAGAGAGGTCTGGGGAGAAAAAGAGAGAAAATGAAACTCCAGGAGTCAGTATGATTAAGATTTGCTCCACACTTTTGCCACATAACCACTAAAATATTTTTCAGTTTCCTTAACAAATTAAATGCACTTCAGGAAAAAACCCACAGTCTTTAAGATAAAGAAGTTGTTGAAAATGTGCATATATTACCAGAAATATTGATTACTGTTTTGGAGACAAAGTAATATAAATAATAATGCATTAAATGCATTGCTGTGTTGGTGAGTGTTATCTCTTGTTTTTAAAAAAACACCCACCAGAAACATATAGAAAAGCTTTATTTCTAGATATGCAACGAACTCTATGATAGCTATCACACTTTTTTTATTGATAGCGATTTTAATTTAATGAAGAAAATGCAGTAAAAGAGATATATGCAACTAATTTTTTTTTCTACGCCATTTTGGGTGAATTCCTATTGGAAGCACATAGCCAAAAGGAAGTTAAAACAGGAAGATTCTCCACACAGAATGATTTTGTTCTCTAAAAAAGATAAAAATAAAAATGGAGCTTCTACTTACCAGCACGTGCCACACGTTCTCATTGGCGCCATCAAAGCTGCAAAACCGAATGCTCACGCCCAGCAAGCCCTGCCCTCCCCACATGTTGCTGGGGGTTACGGATGTCTCTCGAAGCTCCAGGGTTTTGCTGCTATAGACCAGCATCTTAACAGGCTTTTCCACATTGGCTTTCAACAGGTCCTTCAGCGTGTCATTGTCTTTATTCTAAGGAAGGTATAAAGATAAAAATTTGCTAAACTCATTTGCAGTTATGCTCACAAATATGGCAATGTATCAGCATTTCAAAGTACTTGATAGAAAAACATTTTGAATAGGACATTTTGCGCATTCCTAGCATTAAACCTATGCCTTTCCTAATGCACCAAACTTTCATTTTCTTACAAGTAAATGGGCAGAAGCCTGCTCTTACAAATTTTAATCATTCTCTCTTCTTCTAACAATTATTTGTTCCTCATAACAAACCATATATATCATGTACTAATTTTCCCTCAGCATCTGCATTTAGACTGGATAACACCAATCAACAATAAATTAACGATACCCCAACTAACCTCCTGACCAAGGAAATCAGACCGTTTTTAAAAACTTTCTGAAAAACCCGGGTGATTATATTTTTTTTGGCCAATTATACTTAATATGTACCTCAACCACCCATATACATTTCACAGCTGAAATGGAGAAGCCAGGGATTTCATACAATACAGGTAGTCCTCGACTTACAACAGTTCATTTAGTGACTGTTTAAAGTTACAATAGCACTGAAAAAAGTGACTGAGGACAGTTTTTCACAGTTACAGCCTTTGTAGCAGCCCCATGATCATGTGATCAAAATTCAGATGCTTGACAACTCTTTCATATTTATGATGGTTGCTGTGTCTCAAGGTCATGTGGTCACCTTTCGCAATCTTTTGACAAGCAAAGTCAAGGGGGAAGCCAGGTTCACTTAACAACCTGGTTACTAACTAATTAACTGCAGTAATTCACTTAGCAACTGTGGCAAATGGGGCAAAACTCGCACAACTAATGTTTCACTTAACAACTGAAATTTGGGGCTCAATTGTGGTCAGAAGTCGAGGACTATCTGTATTTCAAAAGGCATGGAAAATCCAGATATCATAATCTTGTCTTCTCAGGACTCATATAATCAGGATCCAATCTGGGTCGGCCACCGGGACCAGAGGTTTAGTCTTCCGAGCTTTCAGACTCGTGCGGAAGCCCATGCTTGGTGAACTTCTTGTGCTTCTTTGAAAAAAAGTTCCCTGAGGATGGGTTCCAGCACCAGCCCGAAAGCTCGGAAAACTAAATCTCTAATTCCGGTAACCAACCCAGATTGGATGTAGCAACATTATCCTGGGACACGTATATTTATTTGCCTTCATTCGTCATATAATCAATTCATGTAACAGGTACCAAGATAGGAATAAAACCAAACTTAAAGAAAACAGCCTATTTATTCTTTCATCAACAACCCAGCAGTAGGGATTTTGTGTCAAAGGAATCTATGCCTGGAACAACGTGTTTCCTTTCACCAACTAAACTTCCCAGAGGAAACAGATTTGCTTATACAAGCAGGTCTCAAATTATTTTTTAAGTTAGGAGCTCTTTTCGACTGGGAAAAATGTATTACCTTCCTTCCCCAGGCATAACTAAGTAACACTGGATTGTAAAGTTATAAATCTGGATTTATGTTTTCAGATACCCACCCATAAATTTTAATTTGGGGATTCACTTACCAGCCTGGAACCATTAATAGAAACAATAAAATCAAAGAATGGCTCCAATCCAGCTCTATGTCCTGGTGAATTTTCTTGCACCTAAAACATAAACATTTCATGGAAAATAATAATAATCAAAAGTAGCAACTGCAGCACTATAGTTCCCAGCATGGGAAACATTAATAAAAACCATAAATACTTGACATTAATTAAAGCCAACAGTATACCACAGGAGAAACAAACTTTTAGAGAGTCAAACCAATTTAAAAAGACAAATATATGTCACATCTTGGAAATAACAGATAAGAAGTCCTGTTATCAAGACACTAACTGTGGACGTATCTTAGGAAATCCAGCTGTCATATAAGCAATTGCAATTTAAGGACTGCAGCCTTTGAAATGAGGTTTCAATAACTTTCCAGTTTCTGATTGTGAGCCTTTTCTCAAAATATACAAGTCATCCTCTGCACAAAAAGATTTATTACTATGAATTCACCTATGAATTTGTTTTGAACACAGCTACATTACACATGGCTAAGAAGTATTACCATTATTCTCTCTTTTTTCAAATAAGAACAAGATTATAGCTATGAAATAAACAGCTAATAGCACAGAAAGCTAGAGTTCCTAATAAAATAGTAATGTGATAAAAAAAAGTTAAATGACAAAGATGTAGATCATATTTTAAATATCAGTGTTAAGAGTAATAATAACTCAAAAGGAAATTCCATTAACAGGTTAGCTAAACAATTTAGAGCCAAACCAAGATTGACAGAACAAAAACAAATTTGCAGACATTAGGACTGCAGTTTTTGGATTTGAGGCAAAAATGTGTTCCAGAGAATACAGATGAAAAGGGAGCATCTTTCTGTGACTCGTTAAATTGGTTCCATCTTGTATTGAGAATGTATAGCTGCCTTGCATAGCTGCACCGCAACCCCAGGAAACAACACCTTTGGTTTACGGAGCTGCAGACAGTTGCTACGTATCTTTGCATTCCCATACTCCACTCTGTATTACAGTACACAGATACCTATTTCCAGTGATTATCTGGAAAACAAGTTCTTTTCAATAACTACATTACTTGAGGAAGATAGCTTAAACGAGAAATATGTATTTTAAGGTATTAAAATCAGCAGAAGACTACAGTTAAAAAAACTGTTGAGAAAAACAAATAACTGCTTTCTTCCTTTTCAGTTAAACATGAGGAAAGCTTGAGAGCTTTCTGAGGTCCTGAAGTCTAATAACTAAAGATGTTTTTATGTCATTAATTAATAATATTTATATACAGGCTGTCTACCAATTTCTTTGGGGATATCATTTAATCTCTTTTGTGGTTATTTTGCTGGAACTGTATTTCATCACAATTATAAAGCCACGGAGCCCCAAATTTCCGTTGCTAAGCAAGACAGCTGTTAAGTGAGTAGTGCCCCATTTTACAATCTTTTATCTGTATACATTACAGGAGTCCTTGATTTATAAACATTCATTTAATGACCGTTCAAAGTTACAATGGCACTGAAAAAAGTTTTTCACACTTACAACTATGTGATGCAGCATCCTCATGGTCACGTGATCAAAATTCGGACATTTGATAACTGGTATGCAGAGGAAGCCCCTTTCACTTAACAATTGTGTTACTAACTTAACTACTTCAGTGATTTGCTTAACAACGGTGGCAAGCAAGGTCATAAAATGAGGCAAAACTCACTTAACAAATGTCTTGCTTAGCAACAGAAATTTTGGGCTCAATTGTCATAAGTCAAGGCCTATCGTACAGCTCTCCTCTGCATGGGTTCCCAATCTGCTTCTGGGTCCAATTCCAGGTACTGGCTTTGATCTTTAAAGCCCTTCATGGCATGAGCTTGAGTTAGCTGAGGGACTGGCTTTTCCAGATTACATCTGCCTGCCTGTCAGGCCTGATAGAGAAGCCATGCTGCAGGCCCCGTCTGCCAGGCAACTTCGCCTGGTAGATGAAGTCCCAGGTGGTGGGCCTTCTTTTCCACATCACCCACCTTGTGATATCTTCTCCTCCCTGGAAGATTAGTTCCATCCCTCTCAACGTTCTCCAAGACCTCCAAGACCTGGCTATGTTATTACGTCTGGGGAATCCCAGAGGACTGAGGACATTTTGTGATGGCTTCCATATTCTGGTTGCTATCAACCTCTCCTGTTTTGTATGTCTTTTTTTTATAGTTAAGTGTAGTTGTTTTTGTATATTTATTTCTTTTAATTAAGTTCTGTATGTACGCTTCCTAGAACCACTTTCAGAGAATTGGGTGGCTATTCAAAAATGATAGATAGATAGAAAATGATAGATGATAGATAGAAAATGATAGATAGAAATAAGACATCTCCTCTGCCCTGGTCCTATTAGACCTCTCAGCGGCTTTTGATACCATCGACCATGGTATCCTGCTGCGCCGGTTGGAGGGATTGGGAGTGGGAGGCACCGTTTATCGGTGGTTCTCCTCCTATCTCTCCGACCGTCGCAGACGGTGTTGACGGGCAGAGGTCGACCCCGGCGCCTCACTTGTGGGTGCCGCAGGGCCGATTCTCTCGCCTTCTGTTCAACATCTATATGAAGCCGCTGGGTGAGATCATCAGTGGCTTCGTGTGAGGTACCAGCTGTACGCTGATGACACCCAGCTGTACTTTTCCACACCGGCCACCCCAATGAAGCTATCAAGTGCTGTCCCGGTGTTTGGAAGCCGACGGGTCTGGATGGGGAGAAACAGGCTCAAGCTCAATCCCTCCAAGACGGAGTGGCTGTGGATGCCGGCATCCCGGTACAGTCAGCTGAGTCCTCGGCTGACTGTTGGGGGCGAGTCATTGGCCCCGATGGAGAGGGTGCGCAATTTGGGCGTTCTCCTGGATGCACGGCTGTCTTTTGAAGATCATTTGACGGCCGTCTCCAGGAGAGCTTTCCACCAGGTTCGCCTGGTGCGCCAGTTGCGCCCCTTTCTAGACCGGGATGCCTTGTGCACAGTCACTCACGCCCTTGTGACGTCTCGTCTGGACTACTGCAATGCTCTCTACATGGGGCTCCCCTTGAAGGGCATCCGGAGGCTGCAGTTGGTCCAGAATGCAGCTGCGCGGGTGATAGAGGGAGCCCCTCGTGGCTCCCGAGTGACACCTATCCTGCGCAGGCTGCACTGGCTACCTGTGGCCTTCCGGGTGCGCTTCAAGGTGTTGGTGAACGTCTTTAAAGCACTCCATGGCATAGGGCCGGGTTACTTACGGGACCGCCTGCTGCTACCGAATACCTCTCACCGACCCGTGCGCTCTCACAGAGAGGGACTCCTCAGGGTGCCGCCGGCGCGACAGTGTCGTCTGGCGACACCCAGGGGAAGGGCCTTCTCTGTGGGGGCTCCCGCCCTCTGGAACGAACTCCCCCCAGGACTTCGTCAACTTCCGGACCTCCGAACCTTTCGCCGCGAGCTCAAAACTTACTTATTTATCTGCGCTGGACTGGGTTAGTTTTTTTAAGTTATGGGTTTTTAATGGGTTTTATCTTTAAATTTTAATTGTGGCCAATTTAAATAAGTTTTTTACTAGTATTTTAATTGTATCTATAATGTATTGTTCATTTTTTACTTGGCTGTGAACCGCCCTGAGTCCTTCGGGAGAAGGGCGGTATACAAATTTAAATAATAATAATAATAATAATAATAATAATAATAATAATAATAATAATAATAATAATAATAATAATAATAATAATAATAAACCTAATAGGGCTTTTGAGCGCATGGGAATAAGGCCAAGCGCTTATTTCAGGGATTTTCGGGGAACACGGTGTGTGTGTGTGTGTGTGTATTTTTATATATATACATACATACATACATACATACACATACATACATATGTATGTATGTATTTTTATTTCTCTGGAATCCATTGGATGTTAGTACGTTTGTGAGAGTATGTAGTTCGGTTTTTAGGTGTTGTTCATCAGCTAAGTGTTTTGTTCTAGAGATGAGTGTCTTGGCTACAGAGTTGATCTGTGCTGGGTGGTGGTGTGAGAGTGCGTGCAGATAGCGGTTTGTGTGTGTTTTCTTCTGGTAGATGGTGTGTCCTAGGGAGCCATTGGGTTTCCTGTAGACTAAGACATCCAGGAAGAGAAGTTGGTTGTTAACTTCTGTTTCCATGGTGAACTGTATTTTGGGGTGTAGGCTATTGAGGTGTGTGAGGAAGTTGTCAAGTTTTTCTTTCCCGTGTGGCCAGATTATGAAGGTGTCGTCTACATATCTGAGCCAGAGTTTGGGTTTGTGATCAGATTTTTCTAGAGCTTGGGTTTCAAAGTGTTCCATGGAGAGGTTGGCAATGACAGGTGAGAAGGGTGATCCCATGGGTGCGCCTTCTATTTGTTTGTATTTTTGTCCGTTATAGATGAAATATGTGTTGGATAGGCAGTGGTTGGTCAGATCTAGGATGTGCTTGGGGGGGTTATATTTGTTTTGGATAGCTGTCAAGGCTTCTTTGATTGGCACTTGGGTGAAGAGGGATATGACATCAAAGCTCACGAGTAGGTCGCTGGGCTATAAGTTTTGTTTCTTTATGATATCTATGAACTGGAATGAGTTTTTTACATGTGAGGCAATGGATTCTGCATAGGGCTGTAGTTGTCTCGACTTCGTCGAAACGTCGCCAAGACACTTCCAATTTTACGTGGGAGAAAACCCGAATAACCAAAGACCTTTGGTTATTATATATATTATTTTATATATTATTATATTATTTTATATATATAAAATACGTATATGTGTGTGTGTGTGTTCTGTATCATATATATAATGCTACATAATTGTCAAGCCTTACTTTACAATAAAATGTATTAATCATTTATTTTAAGGTTTGGTAAAAGTGGTATTCCCTACATCCCTTATCTGTAACTGCTCTAATTTACAGATATATTTGGAAACAAAGGGAAGTCTTCATGTTCTATTTTTTACCTGACCACAAATTGATCTGATCACCAACGGTCTTATGGAAAGAATGCCTCAGGAAAAAGGACGGAAGGAAGGAAAGAAGGAAGGAAGGAAGGAAGGAAGGCGGGAAGTAAGTAAGTAAGTCCTGATATCATCTTTTGCAATCCTCTGATTGCAAAGTCAATGGGGAAGCTTAATAGCTGTGTTTATAATTTAACAATTGCAGTGGTTCACTTAAGAACTGTGGCAAGAAAGGTGTAAAATGGGGCAAAACCCACTTAACTGCCTCGCTTAGCAACAGAAATTTGGGGGTCAATTGTGATCATAAATTGAGGACTACCTATACTGAACAGCAGGACCATCATCCTGCTCCAGGCAAAGTTTTGGAAGAAAACTTAATTAACCTTCTCATCTTCTAAAACTGCTGTCTTATAGAGCACATAAATAAAAATTATATTTAATATACAATCTGTAATATTATTTAAACCACAAATATGTGATCTGCAATTATAAGAATACATGAGAGGAAAGAATCTGGACATATTTGGTCTTCACCTGATACATTCTAGTTGGCAGAAACAAGCTGACATGGATTTATAAGATGTGATAGGAAAGTTTTACATATATAATTTCATGGATGCTACCAATAACTAACAGATTGATTCAAATAGTTTACATGGACTCATTTGTAAGTCAATTTTCTTATTTTAGAATTTTTAAAATTCCATAAGCACCTAAAATTTAAACTACTGTGGATATCACCTTCAACGCAAAAAGTTTAAGAGTTTTTGAGAAGAAAGGCTGAAAGTGGTAACCAGTTTATCAACTACAAAATGCTTAAAGGCAGAATTTTTTGATAGTTCAGCAGAGAGATAATGTAATAAAACATTTCAGCATACAGTCTGCATTAAAGGCTATGCTTCAGTTCCCTCCATTAAAATCGACTGAGCGTCTTTTCTTTTTAATTGGCTACCGCAAGATTCTACTGAACTATTCAGAAACAACTTTCTTTTCCAGAAAAAAAGCTCTAATTGATCCAACTTGTCAGGGATCCAAGAAACACCCTCAACGAAATCAAACTCCAAGGCTTGAAGTTCCCCAAAGTTAACTTTTATTAGAGATGTCATATTGGCACATCTGGGAAAACTCAAATATGAAAGCTTCACCCAAAAGAAAGTTCAAGACCTTGCCCACATCTCCTACACAGCTCCAATCTGTTCTTTCTTGAACAGAAGACATCCTCCAATTTCTTCTTTGCACAGCTGCTGGACACCATGGCCTTGAATGTCTATAGAGAATTTTGTTATGGCTAAATCTACTTTACTCTTGCAATTCCCCCTCCTAACTTCCCACGGTAGGATTGTGGCAGGCCTGGACCCTGAAGGCACAAAGGTAATATGGCTTCCAGGCATGACACAAATGTTACAAGAAAATAAATCACCTACACTGAGGAGTCTCACAGCTACATATACTTGATTGTTTTAGGGTACTGTACTATCATTCATTCTATCAGAGTTATAACCAAACAGGCCATAAGAAAGCAAAAAACCAAAACAAACCCCCTCCCAATAATCTAGATCAGGGGTGTCAAACTCAAGGCCCGGGGGGCGGATCTGGCCCACAGGGTGCTTAAATCTGGCCCATGGGGCCACCCTGGAAACAGCTAAGGGACTGGCCCGCGGTTGTAGGAGGCCATCGCAGCTGAAAATGGAGCTTGTAAGGGTTGCATGCGGCCATCTCGAGCTTCATTTTCGCTGGGAGAGGGTTGCAGAAGGCCATCCCAGCTGAAAACGGAGTTCTGGAGCCCATTTTCACTGGCAGAGCACTTGGGTCAACACAGGTGCCCATGACACGAGTGACTCGAGCTTGCCACGCCCACCCCAGCCACACCCACTCTGCCCCCCCCAGGTCAAACACAAACCTGATGCAGCCCTCATTGAAATCGACTTTGACACCCTGATCTAGATGATCTTATTGCCAAAATTCAATCTTAAAAAGGTTATTTAACATACAAATAATTTTAGCTAACAATACTTTCCTATAGTAAGTAATATGGTACCGGTAAGTTCATAAGTGCATAATTTATTACTATATGAACCATGATCATCTCAGTTTGCTTTCCAAATATATTTGCAGAAATGTGTATAATTAGTTTATTCTTTAGTTAAAGGTCATATAAAGCATTCACTAATGCAAATATATTCTCTGCTTATTTTACCTTACCCAGTAGAAACACTGCCATATTCAAATTCATGCTTTAGATAACTTCTAGTTATCTATGAGAAGTTTCATCATTTTGTTCAGAAGCAAACAAGGAAGATGAAATGTGCTACCAAGAAGGATCTTACAATGACAGCAAATACTTACAATTAAAAAAAAAAAAAATCCCTTGTAAGTCTCTGATTTAGTTCTCCATTAACATAATTGCTACTAGATGTACTAAAGAGTTCAAACTTCCCTGAGGTTATGTGTCTCTTTGGGGTCTTAAAATACACAGAATTTATTCTAAATCAGTGCCTGAGGCAAAAAGTGTCTTTTAAAAGAACACTAACATGCAAGTTATATTGCAAAAGTTAAAAAGACAAAAATGTTAACAAAAATTAGTTTAACATGTTCACAGGCAAAGAACTAATAGATTCTGTATAAAAGCTTGTAAAGTAAATTGTTTAACCAATCTTCCATTTTTATTTTTGTCATAGATTAATTACCAGATCTTTCCAAAATATATGTGGGAATGAACTACATTTTATTTCATTTAGCTTATGTATCTTCTGCATGATTTCCTCTTTTATATTCTTAATCTAACATTTATTTAATTCACATCTCCTCTCTGACAGATACTTATATATACACCCAATAATACTGTTTTATGTATAAACCTGATATAATGCTGTTTTCTCTTGCATATTGTAGTATATTCTTGTATCCAACTTATTTATTCATATTATATTTTCCTCAATAAATCTACATAGGTGAAACACTGGACAGAGATAGTCCAGACTTTTGAAACATCTGCTTTTTCAAGTTTTCTGTCACATTCTGGAGATCTGCATATCTATATGTCAAATATAGTGGGTTTTATGTGTTTTTTTATATTCTGTAAGCCGCATTGAGCCACTACGGGCAAATAGGCGACAATATAATTCTAATAAATAAATAAATAAGGAATGTATGAGTCTAACTTTCCTCTTTTTATGGGTCCTTGGCTCCAAGTTCTACTGATCTGAAGTCACTAGATCCAGAATCAGATTTAGGATAAGTGATGTCAAAGGTTTCATATTCCACTACTTATTAACTTCATTCTACTATCCCATTTGCTTCATTGACCTGTAACTATTTTTCCTGATTTTTTAAAATATTTAATTTGTTAATATTCTGATACAAATTAAACTGTGGAAATGGCGCTTCCTCTGTCACATGCCTTCTTAGTGACAATAGGAATGTCATAAACCATGTTCAGGCATTTGCCTCAAAGCAGAGAACTTAAACTGGATACTTTGATGGGGCTCCATGCAGTACTTTCTCTTTGCTTTTCCCTATCTTCTTGGACTGACTCAAGAGGTCCAAAGGGAAGCTGTACTTTGTCTGAGTTTACCTGAACTAGATGGCTTCTATCCATGGCATTCAAAATACTGTTTATTTGGCCACAGGTTATATAAACACATTTAAACCTGCCTTCAAGCAAGCACAAATATAGTTTCCCTTGCAAGATCTAAACAGATGGGGAAAGAAAGATTATGCTGGATGGAAGACATGGCCAATTCTATCAGGTTCTGACCCTCCTGTGAAGAACTGTGATATTCATCAGATTTGAAACACAGCAGAATCTCCTAGCTTTCTTGCTAAATGCAGCTAGTAAGGGGTACTCTATTTAATGTTACGACTAGAATGAAAAAACAAGCAAACATTCCAGAAATGACTGAATTGTATGTCTTCAATTCATAATAGCAACTTACTATGCAGCCCTTAGGAGTGTCAATACATAAGGCCTGAAGTTATTGAACTAAGTTGGAGGAAAACAGGACAACAAAAATGCAGCAGACAACTCATGCCCCATTTAGCCACTATCTCACTCAGCACAACAATCTAACCAATAAGGAACTTACAAATACTCCTTGGAAAATCCCATTGTGATTTCAAACAATAGCTTTTACTATATGTATGACTTTAATGCCTGGTAGAAAAGTACTTTTTAATTGTGAATGTATTACAGCATTTCATACTTGGGAAACCCAGGAAAAGTATCTTCTATTACTATCAATTTTTGTGAAAAATGAATGACTAAGGAAAAAAATCTCGGAGGAAAAAGACAAGTCAGATTGCCATAAATCCAATGCCTTTATATATGAGAGATCTTAATACATATCTAATATTTTTTATTCAGTAAGAACTGCCTCATAGCTGCCTAAGGAGCCTATATCAATAGCTGACTTCCTAATCAATGGATATACAACATACACTGCACTCTTCATCACTCCCAAGTGTTAAGTTGCCTGGTCATCAAAAAATTGCCCATTCTTAAATAAACAGCTGCTTTCAAAATTACAATGACAGACCTTGAGAAACATAAAATTTCAAACCAGCATGTAAAAGATAAACTCACTCTTGACCATATTGAAAATTTATTTATTATTCAATTAATATGCTCCCAATCCCACCTAAAGTAACTTTTTTGGCACCTAAGCAAATAATTCTATATATTAAATATGATACATTCTGTTGTTTTACTGTATATTATTGTACTGTATAGCATTTTTTCCGTTACTTTCTAAATACTTATTGTTTTGGGTACATCAGAAAAAGGGTGACATATAAATGGCCTAAAAGAAGTACCATTAATACAGTTTCTATGACACAGACAGAGGCATTACTTTTCATTTGTGTCACCTTTTATTTCTTCAACAGTTAAAATACCAAGAGTATAAGTTATTTCCTATCTTGGAGCCATTTGGTGTAGTGATTAAAGCACCAGGTTGGCAATTGTGAGACTGAGTTCTAGTCCCACCTTAGGCATAAAGCCAGCTGGGTGACTTTCTCTTAGACCTAGGAAGGAGGCAATGGTACTTCAGAAAAACTTTGCCAAGAAAACTGCAGGGACCCATCCAGTCTCCAAGAATCAGACATGACTGAATGAAAGGGAAAAAAAGAGCTATATATCAATGTAGACTAAAATGTTAAGGAAGCACTGTGCTATACAAATCCAATCTCTAATTACGTTTATGGAGAAGTTGACACAAATTTCCTCTAGGGCTATACTGTTAGTTTGGAATTAATCGAACCTGTAACTGGCAACATGATTAGTCTTTCTGATATTTATCAGATCTTGAACAAAGTATTTCATCTCTCTTGTCTAGAAATCTTTCAAATAGCAAATTACTGAACATCTGTGCCTCTTGATGCCTATTTATATGGAAAAAAGTTATTTGAATCAACTAAAGTTGTAACAACTCTGGAATCAGATGATAATGAAAGAAATGAACAAATCTCACTAATTGTGAAAGTTTCAACATCCTGACAAGCTGCCATTTATTATTGTATTTTTATGGAATTCACTTGAAGAAAGTGCAACAAAATTGCTCCAACTTGCATCATACACTTGCTTTAAAAAAATCAGGTATATTACTCAAAACAAGAACACTTCCAACTTCTAACACTTAACAGGACTAACATGAATCCCAAAGTGTAGGGAAGTACCCAGACATTATAGTTTTAGGATATGTGAAGTTAAGACAACGGAGATCAATTCTCCATTTGCATCTGCTAACATGCTTCAATAGTGTAATGGCTTAACACGCATCAGTTATCTTAACTGCCAATATGGCTTATTTCACAATTTTACCGGATTAAGTTCATTAGCTAATTATGCTTTGGAAGTTCATCTTACATTTTTAAATTAAACAATCACTTCTCCAAAAGCGGGAAAGATAGACTACATTTTATAGTGCATAAGTGACAAGACCCCCGATTTTTCAGAGATGTTGTACATCACATCTTTTATATGCAATCATATTATATGCCATCATAATATATGTGGGTATGTGCATAATTTTGTACTTATTTATTTTGTCATGTTTTATGTAGCGTATATTGCAGGTGTGACCCTTTGAGAACTGTTATACAATGAAATTTCATTTTAACATATGCCGATCAGGGTACATTTAAAGTGACAATAAAGTTATTCCAAGTCTTGACTATTTGCAAGGTTGATCGAGAAAGCAGTAATGCAACTGTCGCACAGGATGGCTTGTTCCAGCATACCAAATCAATACCGTGCTGGAAACCAAGGTCAGGGGAGGCTGCCCATCATGAGATAAGCTCAGGAAAACAGATCTGTGCTCGAAACTGATCTCGCTACCGGATTCAGGCAAGATTTACTTGCCGAAACGCATTCCCCGGAATCACTCAAGCCCACAGAAGTCATTGGGAACGTGTACGCGACTCCTCGGCCATCCCATAACGAACAAAAACAAAAAAAAAACCCGGGCACTTCCTTCTCGGTTTCTCTACCTCCTTTAAGAGAGGCGCTAAGTAGCAAAACTAATTTCTGGCAGGGATTTCGGGGGGGGGGCTTTTTTTGGGGAGTGGGGCAAGGCTGTAAGGAAGGAAGATCAGATCCCCAAGATTAATATTTCTGGATGAATTGATCCTCCAAAATACAAGTCATCAACCCCCCCACCCCCACTTTCCACGGTAGGGCTGATAGTCCTGCAGGTCTTGGAAGTCACCCGTGGGACGTAGCCGTAGGGCTGCTCCAAGAACAGCTCCAGTCCCGGCATTTCCCGCATTCCTGCACTCTTCGCCTGCCGGGGTGCTTTCTTCCTCCCCATCCCCGCACCCCCAGCTCCGTGCACCGCCTTCCCACGTGCGCTCTTCTCCCCCCCCCCCCGTTTCCCCGGAGTCGCCCTCCTCTTACTCTCAAGACGTGGTAGCCTTCGGTGCCCCCGCCGGGTATCTCTACGCTCTGCGACGAGCCCATGGCTCAGGCCCAGCGGCGGACGACCAGGGCGCCGAGCGGTGGCAGCGGCTTCTCCGGCGCGCAAACGGACGCGCGGCGCAACCGCCCCTCCCGCGCCAGCCAGCCAAGCCGACGTATGCCCCGCCGCACCAAAGACGTGGCACTCCGTCGGGCCGGGGGAAACGCTCGCTGCGCACGACGCTGGGATACGCCAGCCCTCCTGTGGCAGCAGCTTCCCTCACAGCGCCGCCTGCTGGACCCAGGGCGTGTGAGCGAAAAAGGGCGAGCCGGTGGAAAGCGCTGCGGCGCATGCGTGGCGAGGAGGACGCTCAGCAAAGTAAATTCTTCCTCCCACCCCTCCACACACCCACCCACCCCGCCTTTGCTCGCGGTGCCTTCTGGGGTTTATACAGGAAAGGCGGAAGGAGAATTAGCAGAAATGTAAGGCCTGCCTCGTAAGTGCTTCGACGGGGGCCCGCGAGGCACTAAACTGGTGAAAACCGTCAGCGCTGTATCGCTTCGAGGGGCCTCGTGCTGCTCTCTGGCGGTGAAGAAGGGGAAGGACTTGTTGGGTCATTGGCCTCTCTACCCACAGCGAAACATTTTGTGAGCCGCGTTCAAAGTCGCCTAAGGCGACCTTTTGCAGGGCTTGGAACCTAAACAGGGTTGGGGGCCATTAGGAAATCCCAGGCTGTAGGCTAGACTGAGATTGCGGAAAAAAACTCTCAGGAAAGAAAGTAACCTCAGTACAGTGGCTAAGAAAACTACAGATAGTCCTTGACTTAACAACAGTTCATTTAGTGACTGTTCAAAGTTACAATGACACTGAAAAAAAAATGACACAATGGCTTTTCACACGTTGCAGTTTCTCCATAGTCACATGATCAGTATTCAGACACTTGGCAATTGACACATTTATGACGGTAACAGCGTCCTGTGATTACCATGTGATTACCATGTGCGATCTTCTGAAGCTGTCAATGGGAAAGCCACATTCACTTAACCATGTTACTAAAGTAACAACTGCAGTGATTCACTTAACAGTGGCAACAAAGGTCATAAAACGGGGCAAACCTCACTTAACAAATGAATTTAGCATACGACTGGAGTTCACACAAGACACTAGTTAAATGTGGTTGGTAGTTCATTATGTTGTGTGAACACAATTGTTATATATCTAATCTCAAAAAAAAAATATTCCCATCGTAACAATTTCATCCTTGCCATACCTACTCAAAAGTCAGAATATTTAATACTCTTGTTTGCTCTCATTGTACCTGGGCTTAAATACACCAATATTTAGATACATCCCTGCTGACCCAACTTCAAAAAGGGAGTGGATCCGGATGGAATTGGGGAGAAAGTTTCTGTACGCTTTCATGGTTCAGAAAAGAGCCTTTCAAAGGATCCTGCAGAAGTGGGGGGCAGTATTTTCTGAGTCATAAATCAGCCTTCAAAGCTCAGAGGGCATAAGAGACTCATGACTCTAAATCATGCTTTCACATGACTCACAACTTATCAAATAAGAATATTAAGCCTTTTTAAATATAAAACTAGCTATACAGGAAAGAAGCCTGGAAAGTGAAATATTAACCATTTAATTTAGATGAGGCCACTATGTATGAGTGGAGGAACAAAGGTAGAAGGAGAAAGACAAATCTCATAATGCTTTTTGAAAGAGATGATTGGTATTTCCTCTTTCTAGCCTACAGTTTTAAGAAAAACCTTGCTTTAGAGGAAAAGGGCTGGCTGACCATGATCATGCATAATCAGGCCATGCTGATGCGAGGGAAGGATGAAGTTCTCATAACCAGTGGCATCTGCAGCAAACTACCATGTTGCCAAAATGATGCACATGTATGTACCTACTCATGTCAGAGCATTTCATCTAAGTATCCAAGTGACAGTCTTGGTATGGTTATGGCATACCATACAATTAAACGTTGGAAAAGTTGTTACTAGATCATCAAACAAATGTGGTCATTTATTACCCATCCCATTACCATGCCATCTTGGACCCGATTCTTCAAGTTTCAAGGCATGTGAGATAGCAGAAATGTGACATGCTGTGCTCTTATTTTCAGTCCCTTTCTACAGGCAGATATTGTTCACATTGGAATCCTCTACATAGCTTACCTCAAGAAAAATAGAAGAGCAGTCTTATTTTTTATTCATCAGATCTTTAAATATTGGAGTAGAAAAGAAAGGATTGCACAATTAGTCTTTGTCATTCTGGCGTATTATCCGCTATTTCTGTTGTATTTTTATTGCTCTGTATTTCTATTTGGATAGTCTGCTCTGACAGGCTAAGCTGAAAAATGGCTAATAAAGAATTGAAATTAACGCTTGCATATTTTTGGTAGGATATTCAATTACTGATGGGGTTGTTCACAGAGTGAGATTATAGATGTTGCTATAGTAAAAGTTGTTATACTGAATAATATAAAGGGTATGCAGTATATAAACATCTGCAGCTGATAAGGCAATAAAAATACATATGCAAACTAGTAGAGAAATTAGTTTGGCCTATTCCTAAAATATATGTGAAGTAAAGATAATATGTGAAAATCTGATGCAGACTCACTTGAATAGAATTTTTCTTCTTTTTGTTGCTGTAGAGAACTTTTTTAAAAAAACAACCAAAAACCAAAGGTTTATAAAAATATCTGGTCAACTTACTGTGAATATTAAAAACCAAAGTAAGTAATACATAAAACGCAGAGACAACAGGGAATCTATAAGAAGTGTAATCTAACTATAAAGTAAATACTTTATAGTTAGATTACACGGGGCCGGTCTTGAAGAACATTTGGAAGCTTCAACCGATCAGAATGCAGCTGCATTGGTAATTAATGGTGTCGGTTATTCAACACATGTGACATCACTGCTACATTGGCTGCCAATTGGTGAAATTCTGGCTGCTGGTTATCACCTTTAAAGTCCTTCATACCTTGGGACCAAATTACCTGAGGGACCATCTTCTCCCAGCTATCTCTCCCCATCCAATTTGGTCCAGCAGGTTGGGCCTTTATGGGTCCCATCAGCCAAGGAATGTTGGCTAGCGGGGACAATGAGACATGCTTTCTTTGCTATAGTCCTGCCTTCTGGAACCTTTTCCCTTCAGAAATTAGAATGACCCTGACCATGTTAACCTTTTGTAAAGCCATGAAGACCTTGCTGTATGTCTAGGCCTGGGACCCCCAGTATGTTAAAAGCCCCATTTCTGGGCTATATTAACATCCGTGGCAAGAATTTTACTTGGCAACCATATACATTTATTTGTATTGTTTTAATTGTTTTTATGACATATGCTGCCTACACTCATTTGTTGAGATGGGTAGCAAGATGGATGGATGGATGGGCAGACAGACTGCTGCATTTTGTAGAAGGCAAGATCAGATAACCCAGAAGCCTTTCCAAAGATAGGTTGTAAGCAGCAGGACAGCTAAAGCATCATTGACCTTTATTTTTCAGACAGGAAAATCATATGACATGGATTACTGTATTTTTTATCCTGACTTTTGATTAGTTTTATATTTGAGAAAATCAACCAAATTGACTATTTCATTTCATTGTAATTTTTTCAGTCAAAACTGGGCTAATTTGAATTTGGAGTTTGGGTTGCCTAATGCATTTAACACGAAGACAATAAAACCTTTCATTTTCCTATACTTCAGGAGTGCTTTAAAAGCAAAAATCTGAACACCGCTTGCTGGAGGACAGGGGAAAAGAGTGAGGAAACATGGAATAATAATAAATTATAATGTTAAAGAGGAAATTATCCAACACTGTCCTGTTTTCAAAGAGTGTTTTTAAAAGGAGGAATTAATAAATACGGACCTATGTACATGTATCTGAGCAGCTGCATTTCAGGAATAATTAAAGTTAATGAGCAGTCGTATTTGGTGGAACCATAAACCTTAATTGCTGTAATTAGTTTTGAATGGGCAGGTGCATTTACTGGAGTAACAGCAAGGCATCATCCGATAAGAATAATAATTAATTTCACAAATAGTGCCCTTTAAAAATGTTAATAAAATAATTAAATGGAAAACATCTCTATGCAAATAAAGAGTTAGTTTAAAAATTATACATGATCTGTCTAATAAGACAGATGGTGGAACAGCCTTCTTGAATGCTGAGCAATTGTTTTCGAAAAAGAACCTATCTGCAGATCTTACTGAAAAAGATCTGCTATAGACAGATGTAGTTCCTTTAAGGAATCCACTCATTAAAGTTAATCTGACTTTTTAAAGTAATGGCCCTTTTTTTAAACTTCTGAGGGGCGGGGAGAGAACTGGATTGTTTTAATGAATAGCAGAAAGTGCTGCACTTGCATGACATTAGAAGTGTTTCTTCCAAAACATTTTTGAAGAATGCTCTACTTAAGGCGATCCAGTGCAGGTTTATTAGAAAAAAATCCAATAGAATAGACTCTCCTATGAGAGTATGCACAGGACTGCAACTCGGCTTTCAAAAATAGAATAAAAGCAGTGGGGAATAAGCAGACCCTCATTCCTTCTGAACACTTTGTAAAATATTAATGCAGTGTCAGCAGGAATAAGGATGGAAGAAAACAAATCATATGCAATTAAAAAGGAAGATCACTTGCTTCACTATTTGACAAATGACCTGTTTGAGTTACAGAGCTCAGGAATGAAGATAGCTATAACTTGAGGATTAATTACGAGAGGGTATTATACACATAATAAAAAGGGGGGCATTACAGAGCTAGAGCTTGCCTTGGTCTCTAAAATCAAACTAGGATCCCTAAGAAACAACAGGGAAATCTCAACATGTTCAGGAATACCCTTCTTTTGCAAAAGTTTGGGAAGTCTGTAATGAAGGACATATGTCATTGCCCCAAACCACCAAACGCAGGCTGAGCAGACACAATGAAAAATGCTGGGAAATAAAGATGGGTAGATTTAGGATTAGGATTAGGGTTAAAGTAAGATATATTTCTGCTGAGCCATCAACTCTGCTTTATAAACTACAGTGATGAGTTCATACATCATTCTAAACTCGAACAGAATAGAGTTGGAAGGGACCTTGGAGGTCTTCTAGTCCAGCAGGAGACTGGACTATTTCAGACTATTTCAGACAAATGAACAACAAACTTAAAGACTCGAGATCCATCCCACCACTAAAAGAATCTAACGGCAAAAAATATAATGATGGAACAGTTAAAGCAAACCTCTTTAACACATTCTTTGGCTCAATCTTTGTTAACAGTAATGGCTCATACCCGACATTCCCCAATCATACCAACAACGAGTACAACAACGTAACACATATAGACTTCACAGAAGATAATACTGAAAACGCTCTTCGCAAACTGAAACCATCCTTATCTGTTGGACCTGATGGACTATGTGCATACTTCTTAAAAAAACTTTCCACTAATATAGCAGAACTCCTAAGCATAATCTTTGAAAAAGCTTTCACGACCAGTTCCCTTCCCAAACTTTGGTCACTAGCCATGGTCTTCAAAAAAGGAGACCCCAGCCTAGTTGAAAATTACAGACCAATCTCTCTATGCTGCGTCACCTGCAAAGTAATGGAATCTATCATCAACCAATCCATTACCTTCCATCTAGAAACAAACAACCTACTCTCTAATAAACAATTTGGTTTCAGAAAAAAATTATCATGTAACTTATAACTTCTTCATTGCAAAAACATATGGACTACAAATCTTGATCAGGGCAAAGCAATAGATGCAATCTACATAGACGTCTGTAAAGCTTTTGACTCAGTAGTACATGATAAACTTCTCCTAAAACTAAAATCCTACGGCATTTCAGGACCCCTCCACAATTGGATAATAGCTTTCCTGTCAAACAGACAACAAGTGGTCAAAATTGGCAATGCTCTATCAAATCCTGTTCCTGTCAAAAGTGGCGTTCCCCAAGGCAGCGTTCTTGGACCAACACTCTTCATATTATACATTAATGATCTCTGTGACCATATTACAAGTAATTGTATTCTTTTTGCTGACGATGTCAAACTATTTAACACCACCAACAATACAACTACCCTTCAAAAAGACCTTGACTTTGTATCTGAATTGTCTAAAACTTGGCAACTCCAAATCTCAACCAGCAAATGCTCAGTTTTACATATTGGAAAAAAGTCCAAGTACAAGCTTGATGGACATAACCTTACAGATGACCCTTACCCAGTGGTGGGATTCAGCCAGTTCACACCACTTTGGGAGAACCGGTTGTTAACTTTCTGAGCAGTTTGGTGAACTGGCTGTTGGAAGAAATTATTAGGGCAGAGAACCGGTTGTTAAATTACTTGAATCCCACCACTGCCCTCACCCTGTTAAAGACCTTGGAGTTTTCATATCAAATGATCTAAGCGCCGAAGCCCACTGCAACTACATCGCAAAAAAGGTTTTAAGAGTTGTAAACCTAATCTTGCATAGCTTCTTCTCCAAAAACACTACACTACTAACCAGAGCATATAAAACATTTGCTAGACCAATTCTTGAATACAGCTCGACTGTCTAGAACCCATACCATATTTCTGACATCAATACAATTGAACATGTCCAGAAATATTTTACAAGAAGAGTTCTCCACTCCTCTGAATACAACAAAATACCTTGTGCCACCAGACTTGAAATCCTGGGTTTAGAAAATTTAGAACTACGCTGCCTTCAACATGACCTGAGTTTAACTTATAGAATCATCTATTACAATGTCCTTCCTGTCAAAGACTACTTCAGCTTCAATTGCAATAATACACGAGCACACAATAGATTTAAGCTTAATGTTAACCGCTCCAATCTTGATTGCAGAAAATATGACTTCAGTAACAAAGTTGTTAATGCTTGGAATAAACTATCTGACTCTGTGGTCTCTTCCTAAAATCCCCAAAGCTTCAACCAAAAACTGTCTACTATTGACCTCACCCCATTTCTAAGAGGTCTGTAAGAGCACAAGCGTGCCTACCGTTCCTGTCCTATTGTTTTCTTTCGTTATATCCAATTAATATAGTTATTACATACTCATACTTATATTTATGCTTATATATTGTATAGTTATTACATGCTTATGCTTATATATACTGTGACAAATAAAATAAAATAAATAAATAAGTGGATGTCTAGTCTCTTCTTAAAAACCTCCATTGGTGGAGCGCCCACGATTTCTGAAGGCAAGCAATTCCACTGGTTAATTGTCCTCACTGTTAAAAAGTTTCTCCTTAATTCCAGGTTGCTTGGATCAAATCATATTGTGGTTTAGCATAATGTGTGAACCTAGGCAGAAAGAGGCAGAATTTCCAAGAAATCACAGCTGATCAAAATCAATGAAAGAAAAATGTCCCTTAATTAATGCATATTGCAATAGCACTGGAATTCTTTTTAACAAGAGTAGAATGTAGTCTAAATGAATAATATAGTAAGCAAAAGTAATTGATTTAGAACAGTTTTCTCAACCTTGGGTGACTTTAAAATGTCCAGCATGGCTGGCTGGGGAATTCCGGGAGTTGAAGTCGAGACATCTTAAACTTAATTTAGAAGATAGAAATGTGTTGCCTTATATTTCCCTCCAGCATGACTAAATAATAAATACAAACTATGCAAACAGTACTGTGCACGTTTCCAAGACATCCTTTTCCAACGTATGCACCTTACATTTACATAGGCTTTAATTTTTGGAATTCCTAATTGGTGTAGTCATTGCTAAGAATTCAGCGCATTCACACACATTTGGAAAGCATAGTGATTGGGAAGAGCATTCCAAGAGCTTGACTAGGATTCTGATACAGCTTATCTTATTTTTCCTGTCAAGATTTGATCAAAATTCATTATGGAATATTTTGAGCAAAAATTTAATCCTAAAGGGATTGAATAACAAACCTTTCTTTCAAATTACACTACCTGAGATAGATGTTATGGTTTGTCAGGATAAAAAATGTAATTGAAGCGGAGATTAATTTATGTAAATGGCTATGAAAGAAAAAACAGAAAAATGATTCTGAAGAAGCTGGAAACTTCTAAATTAGTATTATTATATAAGCCTCCATTAACTTTTACAGGAGGTCATTGATTTATAACAGTTCATTCAGTGATCGTTTAAAATTACAACGGCGCTGAAAAAAGTGACTTAATGACCGTTTTTCACACTTATAACTGTTGCAGCATCATCAAAATTCAAATGTTTGTCAACTGGTTCATATTTATGACCGTTTCAGTGTCCTGGGATCGTGTGATCCTCTTTTTGCAACCTTCTGACAAGCAAAGTCAATGGAGAAGAAAGAGTCACTTAACAATCATGTTACTCATGTAACATCTGCAGTGATTCACTTAACAACTGTTTTTTTTTAATTTCTTTTTGTCACAACAGTATACATAAACAATTGTCATAGATAAAACAACATATCTTGAAGAAAATATATATATACATATATATAAGTAAAAAAATATGCATCAACTATATTAATTTGATATAATGAAGGGAACAATAGGACAGGAACGGTAGGCACTTTTGTGCTGTGGCAAGGAAAGTTGTAAAATACAACAAAAATTCACTTAACAAATGACTCACTTATGGACAAAAAATTTTGGGCTCAGTTATGGTTGTAAGTCAAGGCCTACCTTTAGTTAAATAATTTCAACACACACACACAGACACACACAGACACACAGACACACAGACACACAGACACGAGTCCTTGACCTACAACCATTTGTTTAGGAACCATTTGAAGTAATAATGGCACTGAAAAAATTGGCTTATGAGTAGTCCTCACACTTACGACTGTCATAGCATCTCCATGGCCACGTGAATAGAATTTGAGAGTTTGACAACCAACAAGTACTTACGGTGGTTGCAGTGTCCCACTACTGGTTCTGTGGGCATGGCTTGGTGGGAGTGGCAGGGGAAGGATACTGCAAAATCCCCATTTCCTCCTGATCAGCTGGGACTCGGGAAGCAGAGAATAGATGGGGGTGGAGCCAACCAGAGGTAGATTTACCGGTTCTCTGAATTACTCACAATTTCCGCTACCGGTTCTCCAGAACTGGTCAGAACCTGCTGAAACCCACCTCTGGTCCCACGGTCATCTGATACACCATTAGAGGCTTGGCCAGTTGGCTTCCAACAAGCAAAGTCAATGGGGGAAGCTGTTCAACTTGCCTCAGACTGCAAGATGGGCAGTATGCAAATTTAATGAATAAGTAAATAAATTATCTTATCTGATTAAATGGAACAATAAGTTTAGCATTTTAGGTATAGAGAATTCTGCCTCAGTGCCAGAGGTGGGTTTCAGCAGATTCTGACCAGTTCTGGAGAACCGGTAATAGAAATTCTGAGTAGTTTGGAGAACTGGTAGTAAAAATTATGACTGCCCCCACCCCCATCTATTCTCTGCCTCCCAAGTCCCAGCTGATCAGGAGGAAATGGGGATTTTGCAGTAACCTTCCCCTGGATTGAGGAGGGAGTGGAGATTTTACAGTATTCTTTCCCTGGAGTGGTGTGGGAATTTATTTATTTTATTTATTTATTTGATTTGATTTTTATACCGCCCTTCTCCCAAAGGACTCAGGGCGGTGTACAGGCAAAAGTAAAAAACGAACAATACAATATACAATTTAAAATGCAAGTTAAAAAACTTATTATAATCAGCCTAAGAACTTTAAAATATATAAAAACTAAAACCCCAATTTAAAATTAATAATAAGAAATTTAAAATCTATAAAACTTAAGCCAGCCCTGCGCGAATAAAAAGATGTGTCTTCAGTTCGCGGCGAAAGGTCCGAAGGTCCGGTATTTGGCGTAAACCCAGGGGAAGTTCGTTCCAGAGTGTGGGAGCCCCCACAGAGAAGGACCTTCCCCTGGGGGCCGCCAGCCGACATTGCTTGGCGGACGGCACCCTGAGAAGTCCCTCTCTGTGAGAGCGTACGGGTCGGTGGGAGGCATGCGGTAACAGCAGGCGGTCCTGTAAGTACCCAGGCCCTAAGCCATGGAGCGCTTTAAAGGTAGTAACCAAAACCTTAAAGTGCACTCGGAAGGCCACAGGTAGCCAGTGCAGTCTGCGCAGGAGCGGTGTTACGTGGGAGCTACGCGTAGCTCCCTCTATCACCCGCACAGCTGCATTCTGGTCTAACTGAAGCCTCCGAGTGCACCTCAAGGGGAGCCCCATGTAGAGAGCATTACAATAATAAGAATGGAGATTTTACGGTATCCTTCCCATGCCACGCCCACCAAGCCATGCCAAACCCGCCAAGCCATACCCACAGAACCGGTAGTAAAAATTTTTGAAACCTACCACTGCTCAGTGCCAAGCATTGCAGTGAGTGTCCTGACTAAATTGATCTTTTCTTAATTCTACACTGAAAATGAATTTCTGGTTTTGAAGTTTAGATATTTACCAGTATTTTATTGACAGGCAAATCTATTTCTGGTTACTGGCTTTAGAATTCTAGGAAGAATTCCAGCTAAAAACACTAATGACTAAGTGGGAAAATATATATATTGTACGTTAAGACAGAATAAAAGCTAAATATTTACTAAACAGGGTTTTTTTTAAAACGAATGAATAGATGTAAGACTTCTATGCATGGCACTTTTTCAAAAGATATAATGTTTAAAGCAACGTATACTACCGAGTATGGATTTACTACAGTGTGCCTAAGTAGCCATTTTCTGTGTAAATTCACAAGTGACTGAAAAATAGCTCCTAAAGGGAACCCTGCCAGGATTAATTGTGGAGGCTATTCAACCGACAAGAGAAATTAGAACTGGATTAATATAGTGATTATTATCTGAGGTTGCAGCTGGCCTGGACCATCTCAAGACACCACATCCAGCAGGTGAAGAGGGAGGAGATGTAAAAGGGATTGAATGAAGCTTTTATTCTCTCTGTTCAATGTCATGCCATGTTTTTTACTGTGACTGTCTTTGAAGGAAATATCAGCTGGAGGCTTTGGATTCAAACGTTTAATAGACCAACTCTTACAGCAAAAGATGCTAGATCAGATTTGGGTTTTAGGGGAAATATATTCTGTAAGCACCGTTTCATACAATATACGATGAAACTAGTTTGAGTCTTAAGTTCAAATATTAACTAGAAGCTGGAAAGTTGTGAATAGCAGATGCCTTTTTGCATGCAGCTCCTTCTCCTTTTATCTGATGCATTGATTCTGTCACATTTTTAAATGCAGAGTAGAAAGTGGGTTTTAAGGAGAGAAACTTACAAATTTGGTAGCTAGGAAGGAAATGCTCTGGGAGATGACAAGCTAGAAAGAACAAGTGCTGGTTCTAATAGTCTGTGTTCCCCCTCAGCTGCATCAAAGCTGATCTGCAAAAGATTAACAATATAAAAATGCTATAAAAATTATTATGAGTGCATAGAAACACAGCAAATCCATTAGCGTAAAAAAAATGGCAATTCAATATAAACTCAGAACTATGAAACTGATCTATCACTGCTTTGTGATCATATTTACTTTTGATTGATTGATTATATCCTTGCACCTCTATGTTGTCAGTGGATTCCTGGCCGGGTGGAGCATAAAACACACCTTAAAGCACAAAATAAACATTACACAATAATCTCTTAAATTACCAGTTATACCACTATGGGCATTTCACAGTAATATGATTTAGCTATTGAAAACTCTTGAACAATTCCATCTTCCCTACCTTCCTAAATATTGGGAGGGATGGCATTACATGGCTCTCTGCATGGAGGCTGTTCCAGAGGGAAGGGACAGCACTCATTCCCAGTCAGAATCAACTCAGCACCCTCCTCACTACCAAATATTTCCATGGCCTTCTTCATACAGGTAGTCCTCAACTTACGACAGTTCATTTAGTGACTGTTCAAAGTTACAACAGCACTAAAAAAGTGGGTTATGATTGTTTTTCACACAACCATTGCCGCATCCTGTGGTCATGTGATTTACATTTGGATGCTTCACAACTGGTTCATGTTTATGATGGTAGCAGTGCAGTGGTGGGTTGCTCCCGGTTCTGTCCGGTTCTATAGAACCGGTAGTAAAACTGGTGGGAGGCTCCGCCCACCTGCCACAATATCATTATGGATCATCTGCGCATGTGCAGAAGAGCATGCACGCTCCCGCTGCGAACTGGTAGTAAAGGTAAGTAGAATCCTACCCCTATAGCAGTGTCCCGGGGTCAAGGGATCCCCTTCTGCAACTTTCTGTCAAATGGGGAAACCAGATTCACTTAACAACCATGTTTCTAACTTAAGAACTGCTGTTATTCACTTAACAACTGTGGCAAAAAAAGTAGTAAAATGGGATAAAATTTACTTAACAAAGTAAATTTGTTGCTTAGCAACAGAAATTTTGGGGTCAATTGTGGTTATAAGTCAAGAATTACTTGTACAAAGAATGAAGATGAAAAACAATACCATAAAAACTGCTTTTATAGACCCACTAAAAAACAATGGGGAGAAAATCTGCTTCCATCGCAGTGTTTTCAGTCTTCCCAAAATCTTCGGATGAACCATTGCAAGGACCCTCATCCTTGTAAGCAACATGATAGAAGTCTTAGCTCAGGGGTGTCAAACTTAAGGCCCGGGGGCCAGATTCGGCCCATGGGGTGCTTAGATCTGGCCCGTGGGGCCACCCTAGAAACAGCAAAGTACCAGCCCACGATGCCTCTTCCAGCAAAAATGGAGCTCAGGAGGCTTGCGTGCAGCCCTCCCAGGCTCCATTTTCGGCTGCGACGGCCTCCTGCCGCCCTCTGTCAGTGAAAATGGAGCTCCGTTTTCACTGGCAGAGGGCAGCAGGAGGCCGTCGGAGCTGAAAATGGAGCTCTGGAGCCCGTTTTTGCTGGCAGAGCACTTAGGCCACCACAGATGCCCCTCACATGAGTGATGTTGAGCTGGCCACGCCCACCCTGGCCCCAGTGGTCAGACACAACCCTGATGCAGCCCTCAATGAAATCGAATTTGACACCCCTATCGTTGCTCAACTGAAACAATTTTATTTAGCCTCTGGGAAAGCTCTTTTCATCCAGGTTTCCACTTTCAGGATGAGGTTTATCTGTGACATGGCCCCTGAAAGATTTCTTCAATGAGTATTTTTGAAGTGTTTCCCTTCTGTATTTTCTTGAAGGAGGAAATAAATCACAGCCCTTAACTTTCTTTTTGTCTAATATTGTTGGCTTTGTGAAACCTATGGTGATTAATTCTGTTCTGCCTTACTGGCTGATATAGCCTTTTTTCTCTCTAGACCTGAAGGGAAAGAATCCCTTTATCTTCCCCTACAAGGGGTGGCTATTTATTCTCTATTAAAAAACAGACTATTTGACATTTCACTGATCATCATCACATCCCTCTAAGGCAGCATTGCCTCTTCTGGAAATTGCTATAGCATCTTTTTCATGCTCCAAAGACTGCTTTTTCCTCCCACCTGTCAACCAACCAACCAACCAACCAGGGTCAAAAATGCATGGCCTGTTTCCAACATGTGATTTAGGACTGCGTAACAAAGTCAATGCTTTCTCCAGTTAAATCCCAAATGTTCCATTTCAAATTGTAATTCATAATGTGAATTTTGGCTATTCAGCCCTAGCTTCATTTTTTTCCTGATATAGCTAAAAAAAACCAATAATTAGTTCTTGTTCTGCCTGTATATTAATTTTCTGAACAAGACCATTTTTGTCTGTTCTCTAATAAGATGATGATGATGATAGAGGAGGAGGAGGAGGAGAAGTAAGAAGAGAAGTAAGAGTAGGAATAGGGAAAGAGGGAAGAGGAGGAGGGGGAAGAGAAACAAGAAGAAGAGGAACAAGAAGAGAAAGAGGAGGAGGAGGAGGGGAAGGGGAAGGGAAAGGGGAAGGGGATATCCATTCAGTCATGTCCAACTTTTGGTTATTCTATGGGCCAGGTCTTTTTTTTTTTTTTTTTTTTTTTAATATTCAAATTTATATACCACCCTATCTCCCGAAGGACTCAGGGCGGTTCACAGGCAGATAAAAAAACATATATATACAAATTAAGAAAACCATTAAGAAAACATATTCAGAAAGCCTAATTATTAAAAATAATATAAATATTAAAACCAATTAAAACCCCTATAAAATTTAAAAATTTAAAATTTAGAAAATTTAAAAAACTAGTCCAGCAGATAAATAGGTGTGTTTTAAGCTCACGACGGAAGGTTCGGAGGTCTGGAAGTTGACGGAGTCCTGGGGGGAGTTCGTTCCAGAGGGTGGGAGCCCCCACAGAGAAGGCCCTTCCCCTGGGCGTCGCCAGACGACACTGTCTAGCTGACGGCACCCTGAGGAGTCCCTCTCTGTGAGAGCGCACGGGCCGGTGAGAGGTATCCGGTAGCAGTAGACGGTCCCGTAAGTAGCCCGGCCCTATGCCATGGAGCGCTTTAAAGGTGGTTACCAGAACCTTGAAGCGCACCCGGAAGGCCACAGGTAGCCAGTGCAGTCTGCGCAGGATAGGTGTCACACGGGAGCCACGAGGGCTCCTCTATAACCAGCAGCCGCATTCTGAACTAACTGCAGACTCCGGATGCCCTCCAAGGGGAGCCCCATGTAGAGAGCATTGCAATAATCCAGGCGAGACGTCACGAGGGCGTGAGTGACCGTGCACAGGGCATCCCGGTCTAGAAAGGGGCGCAACTGGCGCACCAGGCGAACCTGGTAAAAAGCTCTCCTGGAGACGGATGATCTTCAAAAGACAGCCGCTCATCCAGGAGGACGCCCAAGTTGCACCCTCTCCATCGGGCCAGTGACTCGCCCCGACAGTCAGCCGTGGACTCAGCTGACTGTACCGGGATGCCGCATCCACAGCCACTCTGTCTTGGAGGGATTGAGCTTGAGCCTGTTTCTCCCCATCCAGACCCGCACGGCCTCCAAACACCGGGACAGCACTTCGATAGCTTGCTGGGGTGGCCCGTGTGAAAAGTACAGCTGGGTGTCATCAGCGTACAGCTGGTACCTCACACCAAAGCCACTGATGATCTCACCCAGCGGCTTCATATAGATGTTGAACAGAAGGGGCGAGAGGATCGACCCCTGCGGCACCCCACAAGTGAGGCGCCTCGGAGCCGACCTCTGCCCCCCTGTCAACACCGTCTGCGACCGATCGGAGAGATAGGAGGAGAACCACCGATAAACGGTGCCTCCCACTCCCAATCCCCCCAACCGGCGCAGCAGGATACCATGGTCGATGGTATCGAAAGCCGCTGAGAGGTCTAATAGGACCAGGGCAGAGGAACAACCCCTATCCCTGGCCCTCCAGAGATCATCCACCAACGCGACCAAAGCCGTCTCAGTGCTGTAACCGGGCCGGAAACCGGACTGGAACGGGTCTAGATAGACAGTTTCCTCCAGGTGCAAGGGAAACTGATATGCCACCATACTCTCTACAACCTTCGCTGGCGGGTTGGAGACCGACGATAATTACCTAAAACAGCCGGGTCCAGGAAGGCTTCTTGAGGAGGGTCTCACCACCGCCTCTTTCAAGGCGGCTGGGAAGACTCCTCCACCAAGGAAGCGCCCGTAATTGCCTGGAGCCAGCCTCGTGTCACCTCCTGAGTGGCCAGTACCAACCAGGAGGGGCACGGGTCCAGTAAACACGTGGTAGCATTCAGCCTACCCAACAACCTGTCCATGTCCTCGGGAGCCACAGGGTCAAACTCATCCCACAAAATGTCACCAAGACCACCCTCAGACGCCTCATCTGAGTCACCGCAATTCTGGTCCAGACCGTCCCGAAGCTGAACGATTTTATCGTATAGATAACCGTTAAACTCCTCAGCACGTCCCTGTAAGGGGTCATCCCGCCCCCCCTGATGAAGGAGGGGGCAGGTCACCCGAAACAGGGCGGCCGGGCGGTTATCTGCCGTTGCAATGAGGGAGGAGGCGAGCTACGCCTCGCTTCCTCAATGCCACTAGGTAAGCCCTATTATAGGACTTCACTAGTGTCCGATCAGCCTCGAACGGCTAGACCTCCAGGAACTCTCTAGGCGTCTTCTCCGCGCTCATCCTCTCAGCTCCTCGGAGAACCAAGGAGCCGGTTGGGACCTGCGCCGGGTCAGAGGCCGCAAAGGCACGACACGGTCCAGGGTTTCACCGCGCCTGTTCCCAGGCCGCAACAAGTTCCTCAGCCGTGCCGTGAGCCAGACTCTCAGGAAGTGGCCCAAGCTCCGTCCGGAACCTCTCCGGGTCCATCAGGCGCCTGGGACGGAACCAACGTATCGGCTCCATCTCCCTGCGGTGTTGAATGGCGGTCAGAAAGTCCAGGCGAAGGAGAGAGTGATCTGACCATGACAAAGGTTCAATGACTATTTCCTTCAAGTCCAGATCTCTCAACCACTGACCAGAGACAAAAATCAAATCCAAAGTGCCTCCCCGAATGTGAGTAGGGCCATCAACTACTTGGGTCAGGTCCAAGGCCGTCATGGAAGCCATGAACTCCCGAGCTGCTGTCGATGACGAGCCGGAAGATGGCAAGTTAAAGTCCCCCATGACTAAAAGTCTGGGGGTCTCAACTGCCACCCCAGCAAGCACCTCCAGGAGCTCGGGCAGGGCAGCTGTCACGCAGCAAGGAGCCAGGTACGCGACCAGCAAGCCCATCTGACACCTATGACCCCATCTCACAAAGAGGGATTCGCACCCGCAATCTGAGGTACAGTGGTCTCCCTCGGCTCCAGACTCTCTAATCACAACCGCCACCCCCACCCCTACCCTGAGCCCTCGGCTGATGGAATGCACGGAAACCCGGTGGGCACATCTCGACAAGGGCGCCCCTTCTGCACCCAACCAGGTCTCCGTGCGCCCATAAGGTCCGCGGCACCCCACAAGTGAGGCGCCGGAGCCGACCTCTGCCCCTGTCAACACTGCTGCCGATCGAGAGATAGGAGGAGAACCACCGATAAACGGTGCCTCCCACTCCCAATCCCCAACCGCGCAGCAGGATACCATGGTCGATGGTATCGAAAGCCGCTGAGAGGTCTAATAGGACCAGGGCAGAGGAACAACCCCTATCCCTGGCCCTCCAGAGATCATCCACCAACGCGACCAAAGCCGTCTCAGTGCTGTAACCGGGCCGGAAACCGGACTGGAACGGGTCTAGATAGACAGTTTCCTCCAGGTGCAAGGGAAACTGATATGCCACCATACTCTCTACAAGCGAAGGTTGGAGACCGGACGATAGTTACCTAAAACAGCCGGGTCCAGGGAAGGCTTCTTGAGGAGGGGTCTCACCACCGCCTCTTTCAAGGCGGCCGGGAAGACTCCCTCCACCAAGGAAGCGCTCGTAATTGCCTGGAGCCAGCCTCGTGTCACCTCCTGAGTGGCCAGTACCAACCAGGAGGGGCACGGGTCCAGTAAACACGTGGTAGCATTCAGCCTACCCAACAGCCTGTCCATGTCCTCGGGAGCCACAGGGTCAAACTCATCCCACAAAATGTCACCAAGACCACCCTCAGACGCCTCATCTGAGTCACCGCAATTCTGGTCCAGACCGTCCCGAAGCTGAACGATTTTATCGTATAGATAACCGTTAAACTCCTCAGCACGTCCCTGCAACGGGTCATCCCGCTCCCCCTGATGAAGGAGGGAACGAGTCACCCAAACAGGGCGGCTGGGCGGTTATCTGCCGATGCAATGAGGGAGGAGGCGTAGCTACGCCTCGCTTCCCTCAATGCCACTAGGTAAGCCCTATTATAGGACTTCACTAGTGTCCGATCAGCCTCCGAACGGCTAGACCTCCAGGAACTCTCTAGGCGTCTTCTCCGCGCTATCCTCTCAGCTCCTCGGAGAACCAAGGAGCCGTTGGGACCTGCGCCGGGTCAGAGGCCGCAAAGGCACGACACGGTCCAGGGTTTCACCGCGCCTGTTCCCAGGCCGCAACAAGTTCCTCAGCCGTGCCGTGAGCCAGACTCTCAGGAAGTGGCCCAAGTCGTCCGGAACCTCTCCGGTCCATCAGGCGCCTGGGACGGAACCAACGATCGGCTCCATCCCCTGCGGTGTTGAATGGCGGTCAGAAAGTCCAGGCGAAGGAGAGAGTGATCTGACCATGACAAAGGTTCAATGACTATTTCCTTCAAGTCCAGATCTCTCAACCACTGACCAGAGACAAAATCAAATCCAAAGTGCCTCCCCCAATGTGAGTAGGGCCATCAACTACTTGGGTCAGGTCCAAGGCCGTCATGGAAGCCATGAACTCCCGAGCTGCTGTCGATGACGAGCCGGAAGATGGCAAGTTAAAGTCCCCCATGACTAAAAGTCTGGGGTCTCAACTGCCACCCCATCAAGCACCTCCAGGAGCTCGGGCAGGGCAGCTGTCACGCAGCAAGGAGCCAGGTACGCGACCAGCAAGCCCATCTGACACCTATGACCCAATCTCGCAAAGAGGGATTCGCACCCGCAATCTGAGGTACAGTGGTCTCCCTCGGCTCCAGACTCTCTAATCACAACCGCCACCCCCACCCCTACCCTGAGCCCTCGGCTGATGGAATGCACGGAAACCCGGTGGGCACATCTCGACAAGGGCGCCCCTTCTGCACCCAACCAGGTCTCCGAACGCCCATAAGGTCCGCTGGCACCCCTGGATAAGATCATGAATTAGGGGCCTTATTGGCCACGGACCGTGCGTTGCACAGCATCAGCCAAGGCCCAGGCTCTGAGAGTCTTGACCATCCGGGAAACGGGAGAAGTCTGGGGTTCGGCGCGTCGCCTGCAAACATCGAGAAGGCCCCAAAGAACGATATGAGCCCCACTTCCGTCATATCTGCCCTCCCACTTACCGTGCAAATAGCAACCACCTCAACCGACGGAACACAAACCCCCGTGACCTCCGAACCTATAGACTTACCGGAGCACTGCAGGAACTGGACCCCCCAACGGGTTTCCCCAACACCCGCCCTTACCCTCCCACCCCTTAAAATGCCCTGTCTAAAACCCCAAAGGCTCCTCCTCTTCGTGCCACCTCTGTGGGTCCCAAGACCCGTCATAGAGGCCGCCTTCGTAGTGTAACAGGCCGCTCACAGGCGGGGCACTCGCAGGTGCAAGAGTTCAGTTCTAGAATAGCGCATACAATACAGTAAAAGTCAGCAGAAGATAGATCATCCTAGGCTGGCAGAGATGTTAACAGGGATGTTCTCCTGAGGTAGCTCTCAATTAGGATCCAGATATAAGATGACATAAGATGTAAAATGGACAGTCAATCTCCATGGTACAAGTGGGATATAAGATGTAACATGTAGCATATAAGATGTAAAATATACTCAACCATCAAACCCATGGTACAATCTTAGTAAGTCCATAATCAGCGACTAATAGTCCAGGACTTAAATAGCACAATCTGTCCAGAGAAGCATCCGGGTCCCAAGAAGAGGGGGAAGGAGCGCTCAATGGCCGCCATCCAAGCCGCCTCACGCCCATCGCTGTTTCCAGATGGCACTCCCATCCACTCCTAGCAGCTCCCAGAACTCCAGTCCGACTCCAGTACAGCCCATCCACTCCTGACAGCTCCCCAAAAGATCAAAAAATGCCCGAAAGTTGGTATACGTCCCAAAATCCCCAACACACAGGGGAAGGGCGGGCGCGGCCGACATTGCCACAATTAGGGAGCCAAGCCAAACCAGATCAAAAGGCAGGCCAAAAACGTCCTCTTCCTCTCTGATATCAAAGGGACCACAGTTGTCCTTGTGAGAGGGAAGATCTTGTGCTTGCGACAGGGGAGATCTTATAACAGACAAACCCGGAAGCAAGGAAAGCCAGGCCAAATAGGCTACACCGCCCTCCTTACCTCCAGTGTCCTCCGAGGTCGCCCCCACCCTCTGATATCGAGGGGGGGCAGTTGTTAATCACAGGAGCGAGTCCTTAAGAGTCCTTAAGAGTCCTTAGGGTAAAAAACATAGGGAGCAAACCAGGAAGAGCTGGGAGGGGCGGCACACTAGCCGAACGCCGACTAAAACGCCACCTCATCCCCGGCACCTAAAATGGCCGCCGTCTTTCGCCGATCGCCCTCCCGGCCCGTTCTCAGCAGCCGCGGGTCCTAAAAGGTCCGCAGACCTCTCCGCGCTGCGAGGAAGATCGTCTCTATTAAAAAACAGACTATTTGACATTTCACTGATCATCATCACATCCCTCTAAGGCAGCATTGCCTCTTCTGGAAATTGCTATAGCATCTTTTTCATGCTCCAAAGACCGCTTTTTCCTCCCACCTGTCAACCAACCAACCAACCAACCAGGGTCAAAAATGCATGGCCTGTTTCCAACATGTGATTTAGGACTGCGTAACAAAGTCAATGCTTTCTCCAGTTAAATCCCAAATGTTCCATTTCAAATTGTAATTCATAATGTGAATTTTGGCTATTCAGCCCTAGCTTCATTTTTTTCCTGATATAGCTAAAAAAACCCAATAATTAGTTCTTGTTCTGCCTGTATATTAATTTTCTGAACAAGACCATTTTTGTCTGTTCTCTAATAAGATGATGATGATGATAGAGGAGGAGGAGAAGTAAGAAGAGAAGTAAGAGTAGGAATAGGGAAAGAGGGAAGAGGAGGAGGGGGAAGAGAAACAAGAAGAGAAAGAGGAGGAGGAGGAGGGGAAGGGGAAGGGGAAGGGGATATCCATTCAGTCATGTCCAACTTTTGGTTATTCTATGGGCCAGGTCTCTCCACATCTTCCGATCTTGCACTATTTCTTTAAGTGGTGTGTCAGCTTTGATGGTGTCCTCTAACAAGTTACAGTATTGCAGCACATAACAATGTAGTAAGTACATTAATAGCGTACCTTTGATGCCTCTGTTTTGATTCAAACTTCAAAAATTCAGAAGAACTTTGAAGCTGATTATAGGAAGTATACTGGGTTAATGGTTAAAGTTCAACACTTCAAAGTCCTGGTGATTATCTCAGAATCCTTAAAAGATTTGGGAATTAGAAAATGAAAGAATGATCTCTTCTCATAGGAGCTAGCCCAGATTTTATATCCATTATCAACGTTCCTCTTTCATATGTTGCTACATTCTGAATGGCTGGAGAAATGCCAGGAGAAATGCCAGGAGTTCGATTCTGACCGACTCGAGGTTGACTCAGCCTCCTTCCTTTCAAGGTTGATAAAATGAGGACCCATATTGTTGGGGGCGATATGCTAACTCTGTAAACCATTTAGAGAGGGTTTTAAAAGCACTACGAAGCAGTATATAAGTCTAAGTGCTATTCCTCAGGTCTTCTAAAGTGGACCATGAAACCAGCTTTAGCAGGTGTTTCCAGTTTAGGGGATGAGATAATTCTGTTCCACTACAGATTTTATGCTGTCTCTTTGATATTGTTTTTAATGTTTTTGTAAACCAAAAGGCAAAACAATAAATATTCAAAATAAGTAAATGATTGGCAATATAAGGATATCTGATCACTCCAGGGACGAGCAATCTACACCTTTCCAGATATATTGGATATCATCACTGGCAACTGGACCAGAGTCTATATGGGGCTCACAATATTATTGTCCAAAGCAGTGGTGAAATCCTCTGAGGTTTGTCACTGATTCGCTGCGTGTGCATGCGCACCGCATGCACTACCGCGCAGCGTGGAAAAGGGAGGCTTAAGAAGGTAAGTAGAACAGCAAGAGGGGGAAACAGCTGTGCTGCGCGATTTAGATTCACCAGAAAGCAGGATTTCCTGCTTTCTAGCGAATATAAATCGTGCAGCACAGCTGATCCTCAGAAATAGTGGTTCGGATAAACTGGTAGCATTTTTTTAACTACCAATTCACCTAAACCAGTGTGAACCGATAGCATTTTACCCCGGTCCAAAGCATTTTGAAAATAACAGGTTGCTTGTACCTCCTTTAAAACACAGGCCGCTGTGGCAAAAAATAGCTGCAGAGGGCTTCGTATTCTCTTATTCCACTCTTCTCCTCCAGGGTCATAATCACCTCCATAACTTGTTTTACTGTCAGAACTGACAATAAATTATAGTTAAAATTCTAACAATTTATTTTAACCAATACAGATAGACAACCAACAATTGAGCCCCAAACTTCCATTTAAGCGAGATGGAGCTTTGCCCCATTTTACAACTTTTCTTGCTACAGTTCTTAAGTGAATCAATGCAGTTGTTAAATTAGTAATGCAGTTGTTAAGTGAATCTGTTTCCTGTTGACTTTGCTGGTCAAGAAGTCACAAAGGGGATCACAGGACCCCGGGACACTGCAACCATTATAAATATGAGCCAGTTGCCAAGCATCCGAATTTTGATCATCTGACTATGGGGCTGCTACTTCGTAACTGTGAAAAACGGTCATGTCACATTTTTCAGTGCCATTGCAACTTCAAACGGTCACTAAATGAATGGCTGTTAGTCGAGGACTACCTGTAAAAAGAGAGACTATGTTTTTGGAAGGTTAACTCAGTCTTTCATTTGTCTGAGGTCAGTAAAATGAGGATTCAGATTGTTGGGGGCAATAGGCTGTAAACCGTCCGAGAGGGCTGTAAAGCACTATGAAGTGGTATATAAGTCTAAGTGCTGTTGTTATTGCTATTGTTCCATCTTTCTGAAAATGTGCCTAGGAGGGCTACGGACCATTTTTTAAGAGGTCGGGTCATGGAATGGTTCTTTGTTGAACTTATTGATTTCTAGCATCTCATCAGAAGGCGGTGTTTGTATTTAAACTAATTTCTCTTTTTACAAACTTGCTGCATAAGCTTTTATCCCATGAACACGCTGTGATTTCTTTCTTCAGATTCTTTGTACCGTACAGCAACTTTGGGGCTCCTGCAAGTCTGCGCATATTTCCACTTTGCGTAGATGGGGTACTGTCTTTGTTAAACAAACAGCATGGCTTGCTATCTGAGCACTAAAAACAGAGGAAATGGAACCAAATCAAACAGCAACAAGACCAGATCTATTGAAGCAAAGGAATAAAATAGCAATAAAATGCCCACTAATGGAAAATGAAACCATGTAAGCATAGTTTCTTAATACAGAAAGGTCCATATCAATGTGCTAAAAAACGATGGTTTTTAAAATGGATGGGAGAAAATGCCATGCATGCTCTATATTACAGGGCATTCCCACCTAAGCATCCATTTCCCTAGTCCCTGTCAACTGTAGTAGAAATTTTTTTTAAAAAAGTAATGGATAAAAGGTGCTTTGAGTATTCAAGAGCTCTCTATAAATGTTAAGCATGATTATTAAATTGTTCCAATGCTGAGAGAACTAATGCCTTGTTCTGATTCCAGGAACCCATTTTTCCCCCTTGCAGCAAACTGTGGAGCTTGATAATATTTCATTAAGGGTAATTACTGACATTGTGAATATAAGTTTCCCCCAGACTTTAGAAGAAGGAAAATTGCCACAATTACTTGTCTATTGATTCCTCCTGTACTGCAGATGTATTCAGATGAGGGTAATTTGGTAAAGGGCTTTGCATTTATTCTAACCCAGATGGGTCATAAGAGAGAAATTCGGGGGGGAGAAAATCAAGCCAAGACAATAGTCTCCCTCTGAATGTGAATAAACATATACTAGTGCACTCTCAGACAGAGCTTGCAGGAACAGAAATTATTTTTCATGAGCCTCTGAAGCAACAAACACGATCTTACATTTTGCAAGTTAACTTGATAAGAGAAAATAGCTAGCAAAAAGATAACCAAGTAGTCTTAAAGTATTTATGTAACTGTTTGGAAAAAAAAAAAGGTATTTTGTATTCCAAATTGTTAAGTTGGGCGATTGAGGAGACAGGAGCCAGGTCTATGTGAACAAGAGCTCTTCATTGTAAAGTGAGAATCCAGCAAAATATACAGTGGTGCAGCTCTCTTTATATAGTTTCTTGGTCAAGGTGTCAGCCAATGATCTTTCAGCTTTTCCCCGCTCAATTTTCCCTCTAAAATTAGATACATAACACAAATGAAATTCATACAGAATATACTTTAGGGCAGTGATGGCTAACCTTTTCCAGATTGAGTGTCCAAAGCACTCATGCACACGTCCACGCCCGAATCTCCAAAATGCAAAATGCGTCCACAGCACCACACATGCACCCTGCTCCCATGCATGCACACACCCCACCCCTTATGCATGTGCAGTGACTCCCACACGCGCCCCGCCCTCCGTTCATGAGTGGCAGAGCTGAACTGGGGCAACAGTTTGTGTGCCCACAGAGAGGGCGTTGCATGCCACCTCTGGCACGCATGCCATAGGTTCCCCATCACGGCTTTAGGGTTTGGGTAGAGGAGAATTCCGGACAGAAGAGAGAGGTACAGCTTGGAATATCAAATGGTTGTTCAACCCGATACATTTAACATTTCCTGTTTTGAAGGATCAGAAAGAACCAGTTTTCAGTGCTGTAAATGCAAGAATGTCCTTTATGCTCCATTTAGAGTTAAACGGAGAATCGGGTAAAAAGAAAAGTTTTGAAGGGCTTTTGCCTTGAGGTGGTGGTCTTTGCTTTGATTTTTGAAGTTATGATGAGCTTAGATGTAATAGCAACCTATATACAAAGAGGACTATGTGTTCTGGCACATAGATAGACTTGTATGATTCATTTCATTGGATGAAAGCCAGTGGGGAAGAAAGAGCTGATGTGTTTGTGTGTGGGGGATACTTGAGCACTTTGTGCCTTTGTGTACCTCTGTTTGCTAAAGAGATTGTTTGATCTTGGAGGGGCTTTTGACTCTTTGCCTTTCTCTCTAAAAATGGCACACTAGAACTGGATCTGACTTGTGTCTAAGAAAAACCCAGGCATCTTTGAAAAATGGCCTTTCATTATATCAGAAAAATAGGTTTCACGTTTTAAAAAAATTCCCTTGGTGATATGAAAACAAAATATGCAAATAGAAATATAGAGGTAGGATAGACATGAGGGAAATAGAGGAGATGTGGACATATACATATATGTAATGTACAGGTCAAAAGAACTAAAATAACTTGATTTTTTTCCCTTTTGGATAGCTTTGGAAAAAGACAAGAAGAGGCCATGTTTTCAAATATACTTGATAGGATCCAGATTTTTTTAAAATTTATTTATTTTCATGGTCATTCTGCTAGGGCCTTGGGAATATAACAAAAGACATTTGCTGTCAGTAAGTCCCATCTATCTGCCCTAAAGGTCTCAGAGTAGAAAAACAGAGATGTTATATTAATGTCATGCTGCATGTAAAATAAATAAATTCTGCCCATCCAGGAGGAAGGGTGGAGATCATGTAAAACCCTACAAGAATGAGATCATGGAGAATGAGACCTCTGCTTTGAGAACTTAAGGGAGTGGTGTCAAACCACAGGCCGGATGCATCACGCGCAGGCCACACCCACCCCGGCTCCCTAAAGGCAAAAACCACTGCAATATGTCAGTGATGTCACGTGACAGGATCAAGTTTGACACCCATGACTTAAGGGAAGGCAGGGTGCATATATCATTTTGAGCTCATCTAAATCAGGGGTCTCCAACCTTGGCAACTTTAAGACTTGTGGACTTCAGCTCCCAGAAAGCAAAGCTGGCTGAGGATTTCTGGGAGCTGAAGTCCACAAGTCTTAAAGTTGCCAAGGATGGAGACCCCTGATCTAAATGTCCGTTACTGTCCCAATAATTGTCACTTAGCTCTTAAAGGTCTGTTAAAGTACTAAGTGATGCAATTGTTAAGTAAAATTTCATGTGTTCGCACTGTCAATTCCAGCTGCTGTTACGTGAATCATCCACAGTCATGAAGTGTGATAGCACATGATGGTGACTTTGTGCCGGCTTCCTTCTTGACTTTGCATGTCAGAAGCTGGTTGTGAAACTCGCAAATGGTGATCAGGTGATTGCAGGATGTTGCAATAGTTGCATCTTTGAGGACCAGTTTTAAATCTCCTTTTTTTACTGCTGCTGTAACTTCAGTCACTGAATGAGTGGTTGATAAGTGAGGATTGCCTGTATAATCCTCAAAAGTGTGAAGGTCTGTGAGTTCAATGGATACGACCTAACAGACAACCCTCACTCTGTCAAAGACCTTGGAGTAATCGTCTCAAATGATCTAAGTGCCAGAGCTCACTGTAACAGCATAAAAAGAGTTGTTAACCTAATCTTGCGTAGCTTCTTCTCCAGTAATATTGAACTGCAAACTAGGACATACAAAACTTTTGCCAGAATACAGCTCATCTGTCTGGAACCCGCACTGTATATCAGACATTAATACAATCGAACGAGTTCAAAGATATTTCACAAGAAGAGTCCTCCACTCCTCTGCTCACAACAAAGTACCTTATGCCACCAGACTTGAAATTTTGGGCTCAGACAACTTAGAACTTCGCCGTCTTCGGTCTGATCTAAGCATAGTACATAAAATCATCAGCTGCAATGAGCTATCAGTCAATGAACACTTCAGCTTCAACCAAAACAATACAAGAGCTCACAATAGATACAAACTCATGGTAAACCGATCCAAACTAGACTGCAGAAAATACGACTTCAGTAACAAGAGTTGTCAACGCCTGGAATGCACTACCTGACTCTGTAGTTTCTTGCCCAAACCCCCAAAACTTTAACCTTAGACTGTCTACTGTCGACCTCACCCCATTCCTAAGATGTCTGTAAGGGGCGTGCATAAGCATACCAGCATACCTACCATCCCTGTCCTAATGTTTTCCTTTTATTTGTATCCTTTTCATGTATTTATAATTATGTTTACACTTGAATCTATCATAAAATACATGCTTGATGAAAAATAAAAGAAATTCCCAGTAGAGGGTTTGAACCGGTAGTGGATTCAAATCCCATCACTACTTTCTTCTACGCATGCACAGAGATGTCCAGGTGAGTGGGCAAAGCTCCCGTTGCCGCCGCTACTGTTTCACCCGATCCAGGGCGAACCAGTAGCAACCTACCTCTGCTTTGAACCATCTAGCTATCTACATCTGAAGACTCCCAATTAAGAACAACACTAGTCCCATGGTGCCTCCCGGTGGTCAATGTAACTGAAAAGTATTATCTGTTTTCTTAATAAGACTTAACAATGGTACGATAATTTAGAGTATTCAGAGTGCCTTGCAAACGTTTTTGCAATAGCTTTTTATAGCTTCTAGAGGTGTGTTCCAGTTCAGTACTTTAAGAGTGAATTTCGGTGTGTGTGTAATGCTCTGGGGTATCCAGTCTCAAAAATATAAGAGATCATTCACTGGATTTCTTATCTTGCTCTTGACAAGCTTTTTACCTTCAAGACTATCAAAAATTCTCATATGCCAGTTTTGTGTTTTGGAACTGAGACCATTTTGACAAATGTCCAATTTGCAGATGCCAGGGGCTTTCAAAGCAAATGACTCACAAAAAATGGTTTTTCTATTTCTTATATGTTCTCTCTCATTCCCTTCATAAATGACACCCTAGGTTAAAAAAAAAAGTAGCATTTTTCTGCCAGTGTAATTTGTTGCTTCTTTTTTACAAAATTATGGAAATTCTCTAAAAACATTTCCTGCTATGTAATGTTTAGTGGGTGTTGTGTGTTGATAATTTTTTTAAAATTTGAATTTATATCCCACCCTTCTCCGAAGACTCAGGGCGGCTTACATTGTGTTAAGCAATAGTCTCATCCATTTGTATATTATATACAAAGTCAACTTTTATTGCCCCCAACAATCTGGATCCTCATTTTACCTACCTTACAAAGGATGGAAGGCTGAGTCAACCTTGGGCCTGGTGGGACTAGAACTTGCAGTAATTGCAAGCAGCTGTGTTAATAACAGACTGCATTAGTCTGTTGAGCCACCAGAGGCCCTATAATGCCTTTTGGCTGGACTTTGGGGAAGGGCTCTTGACAGAATTCTTCACAAAAAGAATTTAGACAATTCATAAAATTGTGTTTGGCCTTTTTGTGTCACTTTAATTCTTTGCAGTACAGCTACTGTGTTCAGGGGATGATTGTAGAATTTACAGAGAGCTGAAAGACCAAAGGAAGCAAACACACACTTACTGACAACCAGAGGAGATTCTCAGGGCTTTTTATATTAAACCAAATGGTTGCCCTTTGACCCCTGGAGGAGTTTCATACTGCCTCCTATGGTTTCTCTGTCTCCTGAAGCAAACAAGATAGCCCTGAACAAAAACAAGCTCTCATCTAAACTTTCTTCTTTTTTTATAAACAAGTTTTATTAGACTTTTTCTTTCATCATAAATATTTTATGAACAGAGTGTTGACCGGGTCACATCTTATACATAATAATCTTTATAATCTATTCTAATCTTCTCATTTTTCCATATTTATCTCTTTTAGATAATCCTTTATCACAAATTAATCATTTTTCACCATATCTTATTATTTCAGCTTCTGCCATGTTATTCTTTTTTTCAAATCCATTTTACATCATATCTCTGTTTCCAGTTTCAGGCATAAATATTCTCTTTCCATATTTCTTTATCTTATTTTCTTTTTAATACATAAACAATATCACTATTCGCCCTTAATTCCTAATGTCTTACAATAACATCAATTAACTATCTTATTTCTCCATTGCTAAATATATTTCTCAATTTCCCCATTTTTAACATTTCAACTTCGTCTCTTAATTTAAATTGTCTTCAAAATTAAACCAAATTTCCATTTCACATTTCATCTCCTATTCTGTTTTACTATAAGCATCATATTTACATCTTACATAAAAACCCTTTAACTTAGTTGACCATCCACAATTAATAATATTAATACAATTCCCTTAAATCTATTAATACGTACCTTATTTTCCTTCCTCCTTTCCACTAATCTTCCCTTCTTTAAACATTTTCTCTTGGTCTCTCCAAAATTCCACTTCTTGATAATTTTCTCCTTTTATCCCATTCTCTTAACTACTACTTTTTCTTTTTTTTATTTTTATATGTATTGTATCTTTTCTCCTGAATCTGTTTTCTCATTTTAAAATATATCATTCGAGTAGTTCTTCCCAAGCTTTCTCCTAACCTCTTCCCACTATTTCCCAAGACACCATATTGCCAATTTAACAAATTGTTAAGACTTTTAAATTATGGCACATTTAATTAGAACTTAAAATCCATATAGTCTCTTTTCATTTTCAAATTCTAATGTCCAGTTCAAATATTTGTCCAATCCACTCCAAATTGAAGATTTGTTATCTTCTACAGCTGTTGAGAATCGAAACCAAGCAATGTAGAAAGACAAACACTCCTTAAAAATTCTCACAGTTTCCAAATTATCTTTTCTGATACTCAAGGTCACAGCTGTATTTTCTCTTCCACCAAATATTGTAGTACTCTCTTTCCACCAGCAGATGTCTCTCTCAAATCCACAATATTCTTAAACCATCTAATTGTCAAAACTGTCAAAAATACTTTAAATCCATATAAAAAATACTTTTCCTCAGGTTCTTTTCTTTTATTATTTTTAGTTTCTCCAAATCCAATTGTAGATGCAAAAACGTTATTGGGCTTTGATGTTTTAGCTTCCGCTTTGTCCTTCTCCCTCCATGGAATTTCCCAAATGCCAATTAGCCACTCATTTCAGCTCTGGGACACCTTTTAAGATCCAAATTCAAAATTTTATTTTACCTGTGAGTTGGCCAATCACTCACCTGGTACCAGCACTCTGTTCAATCACCACTCCTGCACAAAAACTTAGTCCGGTTGCCTCAGTTTCAGAGCGGTCATTTTGCAACGGCCGCCACCCCCGCCGCAGTTCTGAAGAGCTGTCTATGACCTATCGAGGAACTTGCCTGTTCCTCTTGGTTGTCCGAGATGCCTCTCCTTCTTCGCCATCCCTACAGGATGATTCCGGTCTGAAGACCCCCCCGACAGTGGTTTGTCCGGCTAGATTTTCATGGAGCTCATTGAAGCCCACAATTTTTTGAGCCGGTCTCGCTGCGATGTTTCCACTTTTTTTCTCTCTTATCTAAACTTTCCATGAGACCCAAACGTTTGCTATGATAGCAGCATTCATTGTTCCTGCTTGACTAAAGTTTCAACATTGACAATCTCATGACATTAACAGGGAGCCAGTTGGTGTAGATAATATTTGCACTGGAAAGTGGGAGACCATGTGTTCCAGTCCTCCCCTAGGCACCGAAGATGGCATGGTGATGTTGTGCAAAATAAAGGCAGAATTTAACTCTGATAATTTAAAAATTACTGAAGGGTCATTTCTCCCTGTAGTATCAGTCATTATATGTAGATTTAAAATTCATAACAAGAGTTTAACAACCAGGAAAAAGTATTGCTGATTCTACTCCAAAGCTGTGTTATTTATCACAGTACTGAAATTCTGGATACGAGGTGCTGAGAAATCACGTTGTATGTGAAATTTATGACAAAGGATTTTATTGGAGATTTTCATCTGAACCAAAATAGACACTGGAAGTGAAACTGCACCAGGATCATTCAGGGCATAATGAAGATCCCAGCTGTATCATACTCAGAAAATGTAACAAGAATTGCTTATAACATTTGGCTTAAAATACATCTGTCCCTCAACACAACAATTCGCATGATGACATTTTCATCCATGTGTTTCCTGTTACCAGTAATGGAAGAAAAAAAATCTTAGATACCTTAGTAAAATTCAAAGAATAAATAGTTCTCACACCTTGGCAGCCCTTAAAAGTAATCATACATTTGCATTTTCAGCATAAATGCACAATATGAAACTAAGCCCTTAACATCTGGAAGGAATAAATAGAAATCATCATGAGAGAAAACAGAAAAAAACTTGTGCAGGAGTTTTAAATTGGAAAATTAAAACTGCATCCCATCTGTATCCTTTTAAAAGTTTTTTGTTCACAAAATGGAGATTTCTGTATTTTCAATCTATTTTATCATATTTGTCAGAATTCAGTTTATGATTGATATGATGGAAAAAGCTGGTGCTTTTATCATTCAGGTTATGTTTCACTTCCCACAGGAAAAAGTAATCTAAGTTTTTCTCAAGAACAGCTCAGTGAGGCAACAGAAACATTTGCAATAGCTGCTTCAAATCCCATTCTGCTGCCTAATATTTTCTTTTTCTAAAACAAAAAGAAGCAAAATAAGCGCACAATCAATGAACACGTGTTCAGAGTGACATAGTTTTGAATTTGCTCTTCTCTTTAATAGTTTAATGTTGCACATTTATTAGTACAATTGATGTTTAATTTAGCACAATTAGTTTAATAGCACAATTGTTAGCACAGTTGATGATCAGGCACTCCGCTGCCTTGCCAAACTTCTTAAGCAAGATAGGGTAGAGGCAGAGTGCAAGGGAAAAGAAGAAATGTATAGAAATTGAGTCTTGTGCAAAAACTTCCACTTTCATTTCATGATGAAAAGATGTATACTAAATCCTAAATCTACTTAATTTAAATTACAATCTCCCCTCTTTGTTCAAGGACTGGAGGGTAAGGCAAACAAATGACCCATGTGCTTATATGCATGGGCCCATTTCAGGGGTGAAATGCTCCCGGTTCGGACCGGATCGCACGATCCTATAGTGATGGGGGCAGATAGATCGGAGAACCAGTAGCAAAAATCCCTCCCCACTCCCACCGCACACGCCTCGCTATTCCTCTTCTCTGTCCCTGAAGCTCTCGGTGGTGATATAGCTGTAAACGGCCTTAAATGACTGCCGCAACACTTCAAAGGGCCACACTACAGCTGATCAGCGCTGTAGGCGGCCAGTAGACTGGTGCCTCTATTTTTAAAGAAAGTAGACCGGTGCCTCCCAAAAACAGGCAATTGGTAGACCAGTGCCTCTATTTTTAAAAAAGGTAGACCGGTGCCTGCCAAAAAAAGGCACTTAGTAGACTGGTGCCTCTATTTTTAAAGAAGGTAGACTGGTGCACTCCCAAGTTTTGTATACTTTATTATTTTTATTATTTATTATTATTGGCCATGCCCATTCAGTCATCTGACCACCAAGCCACACCCACCAATTAAGCCATGCCCACAGAACCGTTGGGAAAATTTTTAGATTTCACCCCGGCCCATTTTATAGGGAATACCTACAAGAGATTTACTATTCATGGCTTCTGTTGAAAAATAATTTCTTCTTTCATAAAATACTATGGTGCAGAATAAGAAAGCATTTTCTATAGTGAAAAATAATTCAGCTGGAGATGATTCCTCAGAACTTAGATTATTTTTTTTACTCTGATACACAAATAACCAGGTTCAAATGATCCTACTTTAGACACATTATGCACAGTCCTAGACCTCTGGGAAAAGTTTTAATGGTGAGAAAAGTGGAAAGAAAAAGAACAAAGGATGACAAGCAGTAATGAGAATGTACTCAGTTACTGTGGTGATGGGTACATGGTTGGAAAACCTGAAACATCAAGTTAAGGACAGATCATCATGGAGAAACTTTATTGATGTGGACACTAGGAGCTGACACTGACTTCATGCCACATAATCAGTCAGTCAATCAATCAATGTCTATAAATCTAGACATTTATATGTGTGAAAAGCTGTTCTACTCATATGACTCTGCCAACAGGTCACAGTCATCTCCTGATGCTAGCTTTATAATATCACCGAAAAAGGTGGGTATAAGCCAGAGCCTTTTCTGTGATGGCAACCCAATGATGGAATTCAAACTACAGTAGTCCCACATTTGACAGATTTCAGGTGGAAAAGCATTTTTTGTTCACTGTGGTTGCTAACAGCTCTTAATATACCTTTTTTTAAAAAAAAACCTGTTTTTTGTGTTTGAAGGTAACATCTGCCTTTTATTTTACTACATTGCTTAATATTTTGAGGTTTTATATATTTTGTTAGGAAAATATTTTTATCTGCTTTTCATCTGGGATCTTTCTGAGACTAATCAGTTATCCAGAAATACTTTTAGAAATAATACAGGATCAGGTAAGTCCTAGATCTAAATGCAATTTAGACCAGTGGTGGGATTCAAAATGTTTTACTAAAGGTTCTGTGGGCGTGGCTTTGTAAGTGTGGCATGGCTTGGTGGGCATAGCTTGGGGGGCCTAGCAGGAGAAGAATACTGTAAAATCTCCATTCCCTCCCCACTCCAGGGGAAGGATATTACAAAATCCCCATTTCCTCCAGAACAGCTGGGACTCAGCAGGCAGAGAATAGATGGGGGCGGGGCCAGCCAGAGGTGGTATTTACCAGTTCTCTGAAGTACTTAAAATTTCTGCTACTGATTCTCCAGAACTTGTCAGAACCTACTGAAACCCACCTCTGATTTAGGCATGCTATGTATATATGTGAAATACAAAGAAAGAGCAATGAGGGTGCCTTGTGTAGAGAGGTCATATTCAAAATAAGCTCTTAAGGGAACTATGAGAAATTTGGCTGAGAAAATTATTGGAAAACGCAAGGAACATTATAGTAAAAATCCCAGATAATACTAACAAGAAAAACTTCAATATGTAAAAAATATACAAGACAACACGTAGGTGTGAGATTGCCTTGACCAGTTTGCATGACTGCAAATTTCAGTAGGAGATAGTTTTGTCATATAAACCACCCAGAATACCAAAAGGGAAATTAATGCCATCAGAAACATTGAGTGCTGGTGAAGGGACTTTCCACAGTTTTAGCTTTATGCCAAGGGGCTGGCATTTTAATCTTCTATAATTTCCTGTTGTGGCAGTGAGATGAATTGAAAACATTTATTCATAACTGCTCACTGCTGCCCCTTCCCCAAGCGGGGAATGTAGGAAGAGGTCCCCTGAGGGTTTTCTACTCAGCCTTGGTACTCCACACACTCAGGAAGATGATCTGCCCACATGATTATGGTGAAACCAGCAGTAAACATGAGTTGCTTTGTGGATAAAGTAACACGCAGAACAGTCTTGGGAAAAGAGACTCCCTGGTTATCTTGTTTCCCCTGATGAGAATTAGGTGAGATGAGATGAGAGAAAGAGACTAATGAGCAGGTTCTTACCCAATCACTGTTAGCAAATAAAACACCTCTTTAGTTTGCCAGGCAGCAGGGAATTCTTTGGTTGGTTTCCGTCCTCTCATTTGCCCTCTCCTTCAAGAAACTGTTGCCACTCTGGCAGAAATATTTACATAGGGAGTCAAAGCCTGCGCCCTGAACACACTGGAAAAGAAGTCTAATTGAAAAAGAAGTCTAACTGCTTCTGGATAGGCAAGGTTTTGTTTATTTTAAAAGGCACGTTGGCCCTGGGGAGGGAACAGTTGAAACCCAGGAAAGAGTCTTGAAATTCAGGCTGCATCCTCTAAGGCTGTTGCTTCAGTTCTGTGGAGACCAATGCACGTTGAAAGCCCAAAGGACGGACAATGTTCCAGCTTGGAGTGGTGCCTATGGTCATAAATTGCCCTGGAGCCATAGGCACAGCTCCAAGCTGGAACTTCTCTGACCATCTTCAGAGCTTAAGCAAAAATCTAAAAGCATTGCAGATTTTTAAAAAATGAAATTATTTAAACCATATACATACATACATACATACATACATACATACATACATATGTATCAATGGTGGGTTTCAAATTTTTTTACTACTGGTTCTGTGGGCGTGGCTTGGTGGGCGTGGCAGGGGAAGGATACTGTAAAATCCCCATTTCCTCCCGATCAGCTGGGACTCGGAAGGCAGAGAATAGATGGGGGCGGAGCCAGTCAGAGGTGGCAATTTACCGGTTCTCCGAACTACTCAAAATTTCCACTACCAGTTTTCCAGAACTGGTCAGAAGCTGTTGAAACCCACCTCTGGTGTGTATGTATATTTGTTTGCATATATATTTATATGTATGTATATTTGTTTGCATGTATATTTGTTTGTGTATGTATGTATGTGTATACAGAGAGAGAGAGAGAGAGAGAGAGAGAGAGAGAGAGAGATCTAATTGGGAGACCGAAGGTTAGTGCGTAGGAAAAGAAACCTACCGGTACTTCTGAATCAGCAGTTTAAAAGAGGCATTGTTAACTGCAATCAGAAATGAATCCTCCATGTATGAAAAATAGCAATCTTTGGCCAAAAGAGAGAAAAAAGATCAACAGTCTTAAATAATTCTCAGTTTTAAAAAAAACCATTAATATCATTGGAATTATAATTCAGAAACAAGTTAGTACTTTCGCTGTTTTAAAAAAGCAGATACAGTGAAAACACTGACATACGCATTTTAAAAATGGGTTATTATTTTTATCCTCATTCCATCCTTTCTTTAGGAGCTTAGAATAGCATACAGTAACTCACCACTCCTACAGTTTAAGCCAGTGTGCAATTCTTCCAACATCATCTGACCATCTTCATAGCTGACAGATGATTTTGGCCTCAGTGAAATGTAACATTCTACTTTCTCAGCAATGGTCTTTGGCTCACTATTAATTTTCTGTTTGGCGACCTCAGCAGCTATAAAGCAAGTAATTGGTGGAAGACCTTTTCTACACTGCTTTGTTAGTGAGTGAGTCATCTTCATTTGCATGCCTTACTGATATTAAAAGGGTAGGATGACATTTACAGGATGATATTCTTGAAACATTTTTCAGGTTTTGGATGATATTTTGTTCATGGAACCATCCATTCCTGATACTAACTAATCAGTCACTAGTGCCAAGTATGGAAGGAAGAGTTAAGTCCCAGTGGATTTTACTCCACTAGTCATTACCGACTCTAGGGGGCAGTGTTCATATCCGTTTCAAGGCCATGAGCTAGCACTGTCTGAAGACATTTTGGCGGTCAGGCAGCCAACATGATATCATGGAGCATTGTGGCAAATATATATAGAGAAAAACAAGGGAAGATTCTTCAGTGCAAGACTGGAAATCTGAATTGGGGCATCGAGTGGCTCATAAGCATCCAAAGAAGCCAAACAGTATTAATGCATGATTCATATTTAGGTAAAGATGGATATTTCTCAGGTTTATCTTTTCATCTTCCCAACCTCAGCATGAACATGTTCTTGGTAACGGCTTTTAATGCTATGTCCTCACACCATTGCCCCCATCTCTTCCCCAACACATATTAAAGGGAGCTTCAAGGTCTCTTCAATGGTTCAGTTTTAAACTGTTCTGGTATATTTCCCTCTTCTCCTGAAAAGATTGTTTTTTTCTATGAATCTGATCCAGAATGCTTCATTGATAACATGATGGATGTTATGGCTGAGTGTTGGCATCTGCACAGCTTCTGCTGGTTATTGTTGTAGACCTGCCTGGTTGATTCTGATCATTGGGCCGTGCCTACTAGAATCATTTTGGCTGGACTGCACATGAGTCTAGATATCTGCCCCTCCCAATGCCTGACTGGACCATTCCAAAATGTTTTTTATTATTATATTGGCACACCTAGACTCATAGACATGTTTAGTTGTGGTTTTTTTTTGGAAAGATTTGAAAAACAGGACCAGCATCCTAGAGCCATGATGGTGAACCTATGGCACGTGTGCCACAGGTGGCACGCAGAGCCATATCTATAGGCACGCAAGTGTTGCGTTAGTTCAGTGGGCGCCAGCCAGCTGATTTTCATGCCTTCCGGTCCCTCTGGAAGTCGGGAAATGGGCCGTTTCCTGTCTCTGGAGGGTCTCCGGGGGGGTGGGGAAGGCCATTTTTGCCCTCCCCAGGCTCCAAGAAAGCCTCTGGAGCCTGGGGAGTGCGGGGGAGCATTGAATTATGGGTGTGGGCATGCACGCAGGCAACTTTTGGCACACAATGGCAAAAAGGTTAGCCATCACTGTCCTAGAGAATGCTAATCATGTGCTCTACAGAAGATTGATTTAAGATGGATGAGAAAGCAGAATAAGAGAATAACAGAGTTGGAACGGACCTTGGATATCTTCTAGTTCAGCCCCCTGCTCATGTAGGAAACCCTATACCCGTGATGGCAAACCTGTGGCACGCGTTCCGGAAGTGGCACACAGAGCCATTTTTCTAGGCACGTGAGCTGTCGCCCAACTCACCCGCAGCTGTGCATGCGCGCACACCCCAGCTGGTGTTCAGGCCTCCGGTGCGCATGCGTGAAATTCAGGGACCCAACTGGTCGTCGGAGCTCTCCTGCGCATGTGTGTGCATTTGCGCATACGCATGAGAGTACTGGTGCGCAATGCACACATGTGCAGATGGCAATCACGCATGTGCAGATGGCAATCACACATGTTCATTGCGTGCACAAAAACCACATGCATGTGCAGATGGTTTGGTTGCGCATGCAGCGCATGGTGGAAGCATGTGCAAAAGCTGTGCGCATGCGCAGATGGTTTGGTTGCACGTGCAAGGGGAGGAACCGCGCGTTAGCATATATGGCAGCCGTGCGTGCAAAGCACAGACCTGTTTGGCAATCGGTGAGTAAAAAGTTCGCCACCACTGCCCTACACCATTTCAGGCAAATGATTGTCCAATCTTTTCTTAAAAACCTCCAGTGTTGGAGCATCCACAACTTCTGATTACAAGCCGTTCCACTGGTTAATTGTTCTCCCTGTCAGCAAATTTCTCCTTAGTTCTAAGTTGTTTGTCTCCTTGATTAGTTTCCATTGCTTCTTGCCCTGCCTTCAGGTGCTTTGGAGAAAGCCAGATACTGTCACTTGGATGTTGCTGATTCTGTTCCAAATGAGCACCTTATAGATTTTCTGCTCCTTCTGCCAAGAAGGAATTTCATGTGGTTGTACATTTTACTCTTCCAAGGGGTGCAATTTTGTCTCCTCTACAGCTGCTGCTGGTCACAGCCACTGACTATCTCCATTACCATTCTCTTGACTAGTCAAGATAGAAGCTTGTCCAGTATCAATTGCTTCCTCCAGCTTCACCCTGTATCTCTCTTCCATTCTTATGACCTAACAGCCAGCGTAGTTTTGGACACGGGTTTGGCACTTTCGGAAGAGACCTAGACTCGTATTTGGAACTAGCCCAATTGGCAGGTAACAGGCAAAGAGTTCTTCCTTGCCTGTAATCTGTTGGAGATGCTGCTTGACAGGTGACTAAATCAGGCATTCTAAGGCCCGCCCATTTCATGTTAAGAGCAACTGGTTTCAGCTGGCACTGGTGAGGCTTATGGGAAGGGAAACAGACAGAAGACTCTACCAATCAGGTCCCTTACCTTGACCCACATTCAGGCACTATAGCAGAACATTGGCCTCTTCACTGAACAGGAGGTCTATGGTGAAAGCAGTTCATTAGTTTTTTAGTCAATATATTTTTCTCTTGGTTCACAAACAGGAGGATAGGATACTGAGTCGCTATCTGTGATCCATGGATCCCTGGGGGGCTGTGATGTTGTCACGGGGTCTACCAAGGCTTGAAGAAATGTTGTGATTTCAGTCTTGAGTTAAGTCTTGGTATTTAAATGGTGAAGAAAAGATTGAGAACCACTGGGATAGTACTTCTGATCTAGACATCAATAGCACTTAGACTTATATACCACTTTACAGTGCTTTACAGCCCTCTCTAAGCAGTTTACACAGTCAGCCTATTGCCCCCAGCAATCTGGATTCTCATTTTATCCACCTCGGAAGGATGGAAGGCTGAGTCAACCTTCAGCCTGGTGAGATTTGAACTGCCAAATTGTAGGCAGGCAGCAGAAGTAGCCTGCAGTACTGCACCCTAACCACTGCACCACCGCGGCTCATAATAGATAGTCCTAAACCACTGCAATCCCAGAAATTCCAGAAGAGGGGAAACCTACCGTCCCGCCAGATGTTGCTGTTTTAAAACTCTCAACATTCCCAGCCCGCATATGCAATATTTAAAAGCAACCTCAGGAGCCTCAGCTACATGGCCTCAGCTAATGCTAGGTGACCAACTGGCAATATAGGGTTATCTAAACCTGGGATTCTAGAGCACAGCCTTAGGCATAGAAATAACAGGAACCTCAAATGGATCTTAGTTCTCAATCTCTAAACCAGGGGTATTCAACCTTGGCAACTTTAAGACTTGTGGACTTTGATTCCCAGAATTGGTCCACAAATCTCAAAGTTGCCAAGGTTGAAGACCGCTACTCTAAACTGCAACGAGAGCGATCAGACAACAAAGAGAGGTGAGTCTTTTCCCTATGGCCTTGAATCAATTTTATAGAAGGAATCATTTACTAAAATAAGTGGTTTCGGGCTAAGGGAAAAAAAGGCTCATGTCATAGTACATTTATAAAAATACAGATGTCACTTATTTTTTTATTTCCATTTGAACATCAGTTATAGATAGCAGATGTTAGACTCTTCTGAGCAGCTTCTCAATTGTTCCATCCACACGATGGTAAAATACCATATGGACACTTAATACAGTGAAAGTAGTTTAGTCACATCACAATTCCAGAAGGGATCATCACTTTAATACAAAAGAAAGAGTCAAGTGAGTGAAGGGGACAGTAATATCAAGGTAGAATCATGTGGATTCTTAAAATATACTCATTTCACACTTGGGAAAAATCCTGGAACCAAAAGATGAAAAGCTACACAGACATTCATTAAAATATTGCTAATATTTTCAACAAAACACTGTTTTCATAAAACCCAGGCAATAAAGAACATATATGGTTACCTGGGCACAATTCTCTCTGATGTACACACATTCTATTTATCTCAGTGGACATGTGTGCAAATGTGCATTAAAGTAATCCTTACAGTTTATTATGCATGAGAAATATAAAGCATTAAATGGAAGCTAAACAGCCACTGCAGGAAATTTAGGAAGGCTTTAGGTTAGCAGGGGTCACTTGACTAAAATTATCTTGTTGCCTGCCCTGTGACTTTGCTTGCCTTCTACTAGCGTGGTCAAAAACTCCACCTGCCTAGCTAACAAATCGAAGGTGAATCTTACAGCTACATATGCAATAATTCTTGTGGCCATATTTAAAAGGTTTTGTGTTGAGCTTCTCTTTTTTCTTGTCAAAGCCACAGTTACCCATTTGCTACTAATGAAGAATATTGTATCCCAGAGGTATTCAAACTTGGCAGTTTTAAGACTTGTGGACTTCAACTCCCTGAATTCTCCAGCCAGCATAGCTTGTGGACTTCAACTCCACAACTCCAGCATAGCTGGCTGGAGAATTCCTGGAGTTGAAGTCCACAAGTCTTAAAGCTGCCAAGTTTGAAGACCTCTGCTGTAGCTCCTTCAGAAGATTACAGCCCAATCGCTGGGAATCTTGCCACAGGATTCCTATAAACCAACAGCTGTGGATTATTCTGACATAGAGGGTCCTTTGCTTAAACATTCATGAATCACTAAAATGCATTCAGTATATAGTCAGATCACCATACAATTACTAAAGTGACTTTTCTGTTAAAGTGAAAGGATTTCATTAGGCTTAAATCTAGATTATAATATAGTAATTAGAATGTAGTACTAGAATTTGATGAAGTAAAATTATCTGCTAAATTATTGTTTTAAGGGCATATATTATATAAATGTGCCAACTAATTTTTAATCTTCTCTTTGGCTCACAACTACACTGAATTACCAATAAACATTATTTAGAATTTTGATAATTATATAAATAGGCTACAATACAAATGGAAGAAAATACAAGACAACTCTTTAGCATGGTAAAGTCTTTGCATATAAAGAAGCAAATAGCTCATATACCTAGAACTGAACAGTTATTTTGCTGGAAAACTATTACATGTAATTCCTTTTCCCTCCCCTACCCCATTTAACAATAATGTACACAATCTACACAAGTGAATTTCTAAAAAATACATCAATATTATAATCTATTACAACAACTCAGCTACTACTATTCCCCTGATATGATAACTAAAGGGATATACATACAGCTAAACTACTTGTTTGGATTTGCTTTCTTCTTTCTTTTCCATATATTAGAGAAGCATCAATAAATAATGTTTAAATAACATTCACCATTTACCATCGTTCCTAAGAATCTACATTTTAAAAATGTTTTTTTCCCCAGCTTTACCAGGGAGCTTTATCACCTGTAAACTGGTTGTCATGTTACTTACTTCTTGATAGAAAATACTTCTTGATAGAAAGAACAGGCCTCTTACATTCCAGTCTGAAAAAATGCGAGAATCTAACATGCTGGGTAAATTTATACTGATTTCAGTGGCTCTTAAAAATATATCATACGGGGTTGGCCTTGTCCATTTAAATTAATACAGAGTAAAGATATGGACTCCAGTATTAGGGCTGATGATATGTCAGTAAAATCAGTAGAATCAATGCTTCAGTCCTATACCTGAAATGGGAATGTTAGTCTATCATCTACCAAGGATTGATCTAGTGAATCCCATTTGATATTAATAGAGCTTCAGAAGAGCAGTTGGTGATAGGAAACACCTGGAATGCTTATTATTGTTTATATATTTTCTTTATATACATATAAAGTGTATGTTGTGTGTTTGTTCTGTTAAAATATGTCTACACACACCATACATCATCACACTGTACATATAGTGCAGATTTCTTAGTTAGCTATCTTAATATAATTTGCTTTCGGGCAAACTAGAATTACGAGACCTAACTAGCTGAATGATATATTTCAAAATAATATGTTTATCCTTTGGTAAAATAATAAATCAGTTCCTATATACTTTTCAATAATCTATGGAAGCGGGCACTATTGTTTTTTAAAGAGAGGGTCTCAGAAGAATCAAACACTTAGAAAGCGATCATCTTAAAATGTATTCTACAGAACTGGTTAAAAAACAGCCAGTACTGGAAAAGAGCGCTCTAGAGAAAAACTACGGTTCAACTCATGTGGATTACAGATCTTGCCCCAATCGTTCTATTTCCTCAATCAAGAAGTCAATATCCGACTTGGAGGCTGCAGGATTTGAAATCACCATTCTGAAGAAGTTGACTTTCTCTCCCTGAGGCTGATATCCAACCATTGTGGTACCTGTTTCCATCATCAGAGCTTTGATCTTGGGTGCCACCTTGAGATTGAAACAAGAAAGAAAAGAGGTTTGGGATTCAGATCTCCCTTTGAGGGAGAAGACTAGCACATCAGCAAGGAAGCAAGGCCTGATGTAGAGAAAATACAGAATGGATGAAGAAGGTATCAGTACACCTGGTGGGCAGTCTTTCAACGTTCTCCTGAAATTCTGGTATTTGCAAGGCCAACAGAATGGGAAAGTGCCAAGATATGGAAGACAGCACTGATGGCACATTGTCGCTTTTATTTTAAAGTTTCTCTAAAATATAATCAAGTTACAAAGCTACACAAAACCATATGACCAGGTACTTCGACCATATTATTTCTGCTCCTGTCAAAAATCAATGTTAATTAGAACCATGGAGGACCTCATTCCACACACCGAGACAGTGTAAGATGTTTTGGTAGTTTGGGCAGAAAATCCACCTAGCAGATTTGGTGGTGGTGAAAGTATATAAATAAACAAAACCAACAATTCACTGGTTTTTAATGGTTTTGACAAACTTTTTGGCTACAAAATTAAGAAAATAGAGTCAGGGCAAAAGAAGCAGAACCTCATCCCTAATATAGATGAACTAGAGTGATCATTGGTTTGTAATTCAGTTGGATAATTACAGATCTAACTTTGTAATATCCGTTTTTTTGCTTAGTTATTTTTCAAACAATAGTTTGCATTAGTAACTAAGTAAACTCATTACTAAACAATAATGCAATTCTCTGTCTCATTCAAGAGACCCATTTTAAAAGAAACAAGTGGCTCTTCATTGAGCATATGAATATCACACTCATCTCCAGTTAACTTACTCATAATTTGTTGGATACCTACATAGTAGATCTACAATAGTTAATGCTTTCTACATAGAGTTCCCTGCAAGAGAGTTTGAAGTATTCGGACAATAAAGATCATGTATTGCTTTTTTGAACTGCTCTGAAATAATTAGACCGTTGTTGCTCTTCTGCCTACATCACCTATGGACCAGGAACCATTTCAAAGGTGTAAGTGGAGATAGTTGAGGGGTGTGTGTGTCTCTAATCCATCTCTGTAAATCAACAAAGAAAACCAACCCAACAGCACTGAATGTTTTCAAAAGGGCAGAATCAGGAGGGGAAAAGAGAGATACTTGTCATTCTGCCATTCCTTCGAGGTACTCCAGACAAGTAACCAATACTATGAGTATACAAGATTAGAGTAAGAAAATCTTGCAAGTTTGAAAGCAATTCTCTCCTCCCTTGCCTTCATTTTCCAGGGAACTAGAGAAGGTCCTTTCTGAGACGCTTCCTTAGCCTTCATTTCTTCTGTGGGCTGATATATCTAGTCTGGTCTGATCATTGGTCTGCCTGTGACACTTCCTCCTCTGGTCTCCCAAGATTATTCCCACAAATGATTACACACCCCACACACTCCAGGGCTTGAAAATTAATGAGGGGTGATCCAATGTTGTGAATTTACAAGACAGTGGTAGGACATTTGGAAAGTGGGAAAAGTTTGGGAAAGTTAAGAAAAACCAGGAAATATTAATCTGAGAAGGAGGAGTCACAGTTCTTGCCTCTGAATTGTTCAACTCACTTCCATTGGAGCAGTGGTGGGTTTCAATTTTTTTTACTACCGGTTCTGTGGGCATGGCTTGGTGGGTGTGGCATGACTTGGTGGGCGTGGCATGGGAAGGATGCTGCAAAATCCGCATTTCTTCCCAATCAGCTGGGACTCAGGAGGCAGAGAATAGATGGGGGCGGGGCCAGTCAGAATTTTTACTACCAGTTCTCTGAACTAATCAAAATTTCCACTACCAGTTCTCCAGAGCTGGTCAGAACCTGCTGAAACCCACCTTTGCATTGGAGCCTTTCAATCTTTCCATTTTCTTAGATACTGTAAGGATCTTAGTTTATATATTCTGTTTTTAAGCAATTATTTTGTTTTCTTACATTGTTTATCTTTGTAATGTACATTGACTCAGAAAATCTTTTTTATAAGTGTTTTTACAAAAAAATTAAAAAAAATTACCCTATGTAGTTTTTCTCTTCTTTCCTCAGAGTCTGGCATCCCTCTGAGACTTGGCGGAATGTACCAGAAACAAACGTTTGTGTGTTCAGGCTATGTATCATAAAACGAAATAAGCAAAGATTTTAATAAAATCACAAAGGCAGTTCATTAATGCACTCATCAAGAGGATTAATTTTCCTTGCTTACACAGTTGTGGTACTTTGTTTGCCATGCCTTCTGATTTTGCCCTTCAAAGTTTAGAAGAATGGAGCAAAAAAAAAAATGCAAGTCAATGCACCCAAAAGCACTTAGGACATCACTGACAGACAGGCAATTTGCACAGGAACAAATAGAGATGTTTTCCAATTCATCACCACCGTCTTTACTTTTTTCTCCAGATTATTCTCATAATAAAAAATTCACGGGAAATATAAACAGTCCATTTGGAATGCCACCTTTTGATTGACAACCCTGTTCATGCCTGACCATAACCTTAAGACAGACCTGCCGCCGTCCTCTGGGTTCACCACGGTGCTGGTGGTGGTGGACATGCTCACCAAGATGGCACACTTCATCCCATGCCGCGGACTGCCCACAGCCGCAAAAGCAGCCCGTCTCTTTCTGCAGCACATCTTCCGCCTCCATGGTCTACGGACAGGGTGGTTTCGGACCCGGAGTTCAGTTCACAGCCCGCTTCTGGAAGAGCCTGATGGCGCGTTGGAGGTGCAGGTATGTCTGTCGTCATCGCACCATCCGGAGACCGGCGGGGTACAGAGAAGGTCATCGGTATACTGGAACAGTATCTCCGTTGCTTCATCAACCAGCAACAGGACAACTGGGCCGACTACCTGTCCCTGGCGGAGTTTGCTTTTAACAACTCTCAGCACACCTCTACTCAGATGACCCGTTCTTTGCCAATGTGGGGTACCATCCGCGCTCTTCCTCTGGCACCACGGACTCTCCTGTTCCCGAACGCAGACCTTCCTGACGGAATTGCATGCGGTCCAACAGTTGGTACGTCAGCAGCTGAATCGGGCAAGGAGGATTACAAACGGTCCGCCGACCGCTCCCGACGGGCAACGCCCCGCTGGCAGTTGGAGACCGGGTGTGGCTCTCCACCAAACACCTCCCGTCCGACCGCCCGGTAAAGTTGGACCACCGATTCATCGGCCCGTTCCCTGTCGAGGCAGTCATCAACCCGGTAGCCTACCGACTGACCCTGCCACGATCCATGCGGATCCACCCGTTTTCACGGTCCCTTCTGGTTCCTGAGGCCACACGAGTCCCCTTCGGTGCCCAACAGCACCCGTCACTGTCGCTGAGGGCGGATCTGAGGAATCTGAAGTCCACAGCGTCACGAGACTCTCGCTGGCTAAAGGTCGTTTGTATCATAAAACGAAATAAGCAAAGATTTTAATAAAATCACAAAGGCAGTTCATTAATGTACTCATCAAGAGGATTAATTTTCCTTGCTTACACAGTTGTGGTACTTTGTTTGCCATGCCTTCTGATTTTGCCCTTCAAAGTTTAAAAGAATGGAGCAAAAAAAAATGCAAGTCAATGCACCCAAAAGCACTTAGGACATCACTGATAGACAGGCAATTTGCACAGGAACAAATAGAGATGTTTTCCAATTCATCACCACCGTCTTTACTTTTTTCTCTAGATTATTCTCATAATAAAAAATTCACGGGAAATATAAACAGTCCATTTGGAATGCCACCTTTTGATTGACAACCCTGTTCATGCCTGACCATAACCTTAAGACAGGGATCTCAAATTCCTGCAGTGGCTCAATCAAGCAGAAAGCCATTTCAGCTAGGATTCAAACCATTGAACAGCATGTTTTCCTTTACTTAAGTAACAAATAATAAGCAGGCCGCTAGACTGGAACAAAATACATTTCAAGGCTTTAGTGATAACACCTTTTTCTAAGGGTTATGAATCAATTGAATTTCAGTATTATGTACCTCACTGGTTTCAATTGATTTCATATTCTTCACCTGTCTACCAGAGATCAAAAAGATAAAATAACAGTAACAGGGCTGGATGGAAAATCTTTCTATTGCAAAAACATATAACTTAATTGAAAGTATTTCATGGTCAGCAACTTACCTCTCCTTCAAAAACCATCTCAAACTCCTGCCTGTTTTTAATTTTATTATAGAGGTATTCTGACAATTCAAGACATTTGTTGATTTGACTTTCGAATCCCACTGTACCCTATTTTGAAAAGAGGGGGAAAGAAATAATTCAATAATTCAATCTCATATTCTTTCTGCATCCTCTAAATAGCTTGGAGAGTAAATCTTGGAAATTTGGAGTCAAACTATGTATTTCTTTTGTCAAAGCTTTTGTCAAAGCTTTTGACAAAGCTGAACAGCAATGAAATATGGAATATTTTCAAATGTATGTATTGTCCATATTTTAAAAAGAAGTACTTTGGCCTTTGTGTGAGCAAAGTACTGTTTTGCTACTAGAGTAAGCAATTATACACAAAATATAGGCAGAATAGGAATTAAGGTGCAAATTTCATGAATTGTTTTGCTTAGATATTTAGAAAACTGATTTCTCCTTTCCTCAAGTTGTTTCACCTGGGAGATATCAATATTTTAAATCAACAATTTGCATATATTTTCTAAGAATTTAAAGGCGTATTGAATAGGTGGGAATTGACTTCTGGTTAAGCTTCTATAGAAATGTTCTGCATTTTGCTCATTATTTACCTTAGCTTTCCACATCAACCAGAATTTGAATATATCCACATGGCGTCCACATTGTATTGCTTTGTCTCCAGTGTCATAGGTGATATCATATTGCTTATCTTGTTGAAACAGATATCCTGCACACATCTGGTTGCAACCTTGAAGTATACCCTGTTGTAAAAAGCATGCCTGTTGAACATACGTCAAGCAAGAGATAAATGCAGTGCTGCATGCATTAAACATTACTGCGTATGTGTTTGCTTAAGCTTTTAAAATTGGTATTACAGTTAAATCCTCTTATTTTTCTGAGTCAGTAGAAAATCCCAGAGACAACACACTCCATCCTGCAGCCCCATTTTTCTCTCTGCTTCTTCTAGAGATCCTGATTCCAATCAATCCCAGAGGACCTCACAGCACAAAAAATCCAGTTGGGAAACACAGATGTCAATTATCCATATGATATTTTACTTAAACACCAAAGTCTGCTGTATAGTACAGGGGTGATATTCACTTACCTTCGTTACCAGTTCGCAAATGTGAGCATGCGTGCTCTCTCGCTTTGCTCACACGCGCCACTTCTGTGCATGTGCAGGGCCTTCCATGCATGCACAGAACATCAAAACATGGATAAAAGGACGTGCATAAGAGCACTAACGTGCCTACCATTCCTATCCTATAATTTCCTCGTTATCTCCAGAAACTTGGCAGGCCCGTGGGTAGACGTGGCCAGGACATGTATCTATGTAAATAAAAGGAAAAAAAAGGAAGGCCTCTGACGGACTCTTTGCTGGGAGTATTGGGGGAAGGGAAACAGAACAACCATATTATTTCTGCTCCTGTCAAAAATCAATGTTAATTAGAACCATGGAGGACCTCATTCCACACACCGAGACAGTGTAAGATGTTTTGGTAGTTTGGGCAGAAAATCCACCTAGCAGATTTGGTGGTGGTGAAAGTATATAAATAAACAAAACCAACAATTCACTGGTTTTTAATGGTTTTGACAAACTTTTTGGCTACAAAATTAAGAAAATAGAGTCAGGGCAAAAGAAGCAGAACCTCATCCCTAATATAGATGAACTAGAGTGATCATTGGTTTGTAATTCAGTTGGATAATTACAGATCTAACTTTGTAATATCCGTTTTTTTGCTTAGTTATTTTTCAAACAATAGTTTGCATTAGTAACTAAGTAAACTCATTACTAAACAATAATGCAATTCTCTGTCTCATTCAAGAGACCCATTTTAAAAGAAACAAGTGGCTCTTCATTGAGCATATGAATATCACACTCATCTCCAGTTAACTTACTCATAATTTGTTGGATACGTACATAGTAGATCTACAATAGTTAATGCTTTCTACATAGAGTTCCCTGCAAGAGAGTTTGAAGTATTCGGACCATAAAGATCATGTATTGCTTTTTTGAACTGCTCTGAAATAATTAGACCGTTGTTGCTCTTCTGCCTACATCACCTATGGACCAGGAACCATTTCAAAGGTGTAAGTGGAGATAGTTGAGGGGTGTGTGTGTCTCTAATCCATCTCTGTAAATCAACAAAGAAAACCAACCCAACAGCACTGAATGTTTTCAAAAGGGCAGAATCAGGAGGGGAAAAGAGAGATACTTGTCATCCTGCCATTCCTTCGAGGTACTCCAGACAAGTAACCAATACTATGAGTATACAAGATTAGAGTAAGAAAATCTTGCAAGTTTGAAAGCAGTTCTCTCCTCCCTTGCCTTCATTTTCCAGGGAACTAGAGAAGGTCCTTTCTGAGACGCTTCCTTAGCCTTCATTTCTTCTGTGGGCTGATATATCTAGTCTGGTCTGATCATTGGTCTGCCTGTGACACTTCCTCCTCTGGTCTCCCAAGATTATTCCCACAAATGATTACACACCCCACACACTCCAGGGCTTGAAAATTAATGAGGGGTGATCCAATGTTGTGAATTTACAAGACAGTGGTAGGACATTTGGAAAGTGGGAAAAGTTTGGGAAAGTTAAGAAAAACCAGGAAATATTAATCTGAGAAGGAGGAGTCACAGTTCTTGCCTCTGAATTGTTCAACTCACTTCCATTGGAGCAGTGGTGGGTTTCAATTTTTTTTACTACCGGTTCTGAGGACATGGCTTGGTGGGTGTGGCATGACTTGGTGGGCGTGGCATGGGAAGGATGCTGCAAAATCCGCATTTCTTCCCGATCAGCTGGGACTCAGGAGGCAGAGAATAGATGGGGGCGGGGCCAATCAGAATTTTTACTACCAGTTCTCTGAACTAATCAAAATTTCCACTACCAGTTCTCCAGAACTGGTCAGAACCTGCTGAAACCCACCTTTGCATTGGAGCCTTTCAATCTTTCCATTTTCGTAGATACTGTAAGGATCTTAGTTTATAAATGCAGTGCTGCATGCATTAAACATTACTGCGTATGTGTTTGCTTAAGCTTTTAAAATTGGTATTACAGTTAAATCCTCTTATTTTTCTGAGTCAGTAGAAAATCCCAGAGACAACACACTCCATCCTGCAGCCCCATTTTTCTCTCTGCTTCTTCTAGAGATCCTGATTCCAATCAATCCCAGAGGACCTCACAGCACAAAAAATCCAGTTGGGAAACACAGATGTCAATTATCCATATGATATTTTACTTAAACACCAAAGTCTGCTGTATAGTACAGGGGTGATATTCACTTACCTTCGTTACCAGTTCGCAAATGTGAGCATGCGTGCTCTCTCGCTTTGCTCACACGCGCCACTTCTGTGCATGTGCAGGGCCTTCCATGCATGCACAGAACATCAAAAACATGGATAAAAGGGACGTGCATAAGAGCACTAACGTGCCTACCATTCCTATCCTATTGTTTCCTTTCGTTATATCCAATTAATATAGTTATTACATACTCATACTCATATATATGCTTGTATATTGTATAATTATTTCATGCTTATCATTATATATACAGTGTGACAAAATAAAATAAATAAAAATAAATAAATGTTTATGTCCGGGCGAGTGGGCGGAGCCACCGGGAGCAGCCACTACTGGTTTGCCCGAACCGGATAGAACTGGCTGAATACCACCACTGGTATAGTACTGAGAACATATCAGTGGCCCCTTATTTGAGTCCACTTGTGTGGTATGGGAGCATTTTTTAGTCAAATGCTAAAGACCCAACAGCTAAGAATGAAGACTAGAGGAACAACAGTCATCTTTTCAGAATCATTGTGATTAACTATGCTACCCTCAAGGTCGTGGAGACAAATATCTACCACCAGGAACCTTAATCCCACTCACTGCAGTTGACACTTAGGAGTGTCCCAACAGGAAAGGAATTTTTGCAGCTTATATATGGTAATTATAGGAAATAGAGGGAGGGAGCATTCAATTTATGAAACAAACCTTTTCCCGAAGAAGAATGGCAGAACACTGCAGTAGGACTCCCATCATCTTGTGGGGATTCCATGTGACAGAGTTGGCTCTGCAAAGCAAAGGAACGTGTTTAGAAGCCATGGAATCGGAGGTGGTGATTTCTTATTTTCGCTAACATCAGGTAGGAGCAGTCTGGCACCAGTGAGATCAGGGCAGTGGTGGGATTCAGCCAGTTCGCACCACTTCGGGAGAACCGGTTGTTAACTTTCTGAACAGTTTGGCAAACTGGTTGTTGGAAGAAATCATTAGGGCAGAGAACCGGTTGTTAAATTACTTGAATCCCACCACTGGATCAGGGTAACCTGCACATCCACAATGGAGGTTATTCCACAACTAAAATATGTCAACCATGGTCAAATGGACTGATTAAAAGTCAATAATCCCATAATTAACACATTTTATAAGGTTGGATAACTATTGGCCTCCCAAATAGATCAAACAGAAAACAGAACAAAATGAATTAATCCTACTTTATTGTAAGGCTATAGTTTGAAATCATGCAAATATGAGTAACAATAGCAATAGCACTTAAACTTATATACCGCTTCACAGTGCTTTACAGCCTTCTCTAAGCGGTTTACAGCCTATTGCCCCCAACAATCTGGGTCCTCATTTTAACAACCTCAGAAGAATGGAAGGCTGGGTCAACTTTGAGCCGGTGAGACTTGAACTGCCAAACTACTGGCAGTTAGTAGTCAGCAGAAGTAGCCTGCAATATTGCATGCTAACCACTGCGCCACCACAGAGTAGATACATAGATACCATTTTGGTGTGAAGGTAACAGCATTCTGTGTGCCTTTGGCATGTAGCCATGCTGGCCACAATAACCACGAAAATGTCTTGGGGCTATTCTGGCTCTCTTGACCAAGAAATGGAGATGAGCATCGCACCCTAGAGTCGGACATGACTGGACAGGGAAACCTTTACCTTTACCTTACAACATGGGTGTAAAACTCAATTGTGTCATGGGCTGGATCATGACGTATCACAACATTTTTTGCCTTTGCGGAGCCAGGGTAGGCATGACCACAGGCTGCCAATTTGACAGGCCTACCTTACAATAGCAAAATCTTGCAAGTCTAAAAGGACAAATCTCCCATTGTCTCTTTTTATTGTCTGATAAGTTAGGATGGATTTTTTCCTAAGTGTCTTTTTTTTTGCCTGTTATTCAGCTTCACACTTCCCCCTTTTATCAGATCATTCCCTAGGCAGCATCTCTTCCCCTCATTTCCCAAGGTCACTTGTAATGGTTGCAGCATCCTGTAAGCTTATGATGGCCATTTGAGATCTTCCTAGCTTGTTTCAAGCAAGCAAAGTCAGTGGGGAAGCCAGCAGTGAAAGTTGCAAGTTATTGTCACGTGATGTTTCACTTAAAATTGCTGCAAAAAAGGTTATGAAATCAGGTGCTCACTTAATGACCACACTGTCTAATGACAAATGTATTGATCCCTATTGCGGTCGTAAATTGAGGAGTAACTATACAAATAGAGTAAAATACTTCATTCTTTTAGGTAGTCTTATAGACTTTCTTCAGGATTATCTGTCAACACTTCTATTCATTTTGGAGGAGCTAAGAAGAATGAGACGCTCCTTCTAAGATGCTAAGATGTTGAGCTTGTCGATCGAAAGTTCAGTGATTCGAATCCCTAGTGCTGCCGTGTAATGGGGTGAGCTCCCATTACTTGTCCCAGCTTCTGCCAACCTAGCAGTTCGAAAGCATGTAAAAAATGCAAGTAGACAAATAGGGACCACCTTTGGTAGGAAGGTAACAGCGTTCCGTGCGCCTTTGGCGTTTAGTTATGCTGGCCATATGACCACGGAGATGTCTTTGGACAGCATTGGCTCTTCAGCTTTGAAATGGAGATAAGCACCGCCCCCCAAGAATGACTAGCACATATGTGTGAGGGGATTCTTTACCTTTACCTTTAAGAAGAATGAATATAGATTGAAATGGTTTCCCCCACCCCCCAAATTCAGCTGGAGAAACTGAAAAAAAAAAGGGGCATGCATAAGAGCACAAAAGTGCCTACCGTTCCTGTCCTATTGTTTCCTTCATTATATCAAATTAATATAGTTGATGCATATTTTTTTTACTTATATATATATATATTTTTCTTCAAGATATGTTGTTTTATTTATGACAATGTTTGTGTATACTGTTGTGACAAAAAGAAATTAAAAAAAAACACCTACAGAATAGCAAGATGATTCCTTAGGTTTTCAAGAGGGAACCATTGTGGATGCAGTTCTAAATGTGGATATATTGTTTGCAAGAGATTCTGGGTGAAAATACAAGAACTGAAAATTCAAGAAATAACGCATATACTGATACTGTATCTTATAAGAAACTCTCTTAAGCATTTCTTAATAGTATAATAATGACTAAATCGGCTGGTAGTTTAAGGAAATGAAAATTGCCACACTGCTATTAAAATTGTGTCCATAAGAGGGCTCTCTCAAGAATTGAATTAGTGTATCAGTTTACCAGCGGAAAACTGACAGTAATTAATTGGCATTCATTACACTATCCGCTTATCATTATTGTCTATTAAATAGCAAAATTAATCCTCAAAGAACAGCTGCCCTGAATGTATTTTCCATCCTTTGGGCAGCTTGTCATATTGCTTCCCCTACAAAATAAAACTATTTCAGGGTTCTGCCACTTGATAGGCAATCATAATATCTTCATTTGTCAACATTTTGGTCTTAATACTGCAGCAACTTAGCACCAGGTTGGTTCCCAAATAATTCTAGTTATGATCTAGTGCAGGTTGAAGACATTCTTGCAGCCCATTTTTCTAAGATACGTTTATCCCATTAAAATCATGGTTCACATATGCCACTGAATACAATATTCATAATTACTGTAGATTTTGCAAAACAGAGATTGCTGAATTATAACCAGCATGGACATGATGGCTTAGAGGGCAATGGGGGAGAGGAGGAGGTTGGGAGCAACATCTGGGAACTCTCTTCCATTCTTGTTGGAGGTTGGGGGAAGACAATGCTTATGCTGATATATTTATAATCACTTACACGATCACCATTTGTAATCTTTCCAGTTCACTTCCAATAAGCAAAATCGATAAGGATGATTATTTAAGAGCATATGCACCAATGACAAATTCCTTGTGTGTCCAATCACGCTTGGCCAATAAAGAATTCAATTCAATTCAGTTCAGTTCAGTTCACTTCAAATCTATTCTATTCTATTCTATTCACTACTCATCTCATTTCAAAGCAATTCTGGGCGACTTACAAAAGTCAATGGGGGAAGCCAAATTCACGTAACAACTATAGTGATTCGCTTCAAAACTTTGGCAAAAAAAAAAAGGATGTAAAATGGGGCAAAATTCACTTAACAATGCCTTGCTTAGTGATGGAAATTTGGGGCTCAAATGTGATCCTAAATAGAGGACTACCTGTATACATCTTGTTTTCTGCACAATCCAGACTATCTAAATGCGACCTTCAGCCAAATTTGTGCGCTCATGATGTAAAGCATGTACAACTTCTACCAGCATAGTGGTCATACCGTACTTGGTTTCACATCATGCTGTACTGAAGACCGTGGACTTGAGATGGTTCAAGAGTACATCAAAAGGTTTCTAGCAGGAAATGAGTGAGCCCTGACCACATTTTTGACACTCCCGAAGTAAATTGTAACCTTACGAATGATTATGAGATGTGCAGTAAATATAGCTGCTTCTTTTATTTTAACTAAAATTGGTGATAAATCTTAACGGAAGTGAAAACTATTAAGAAGTTGCCCTCATGAAGCTCACTGTGAGACCGTTGTAATAATGATACAATTGGCAAAGAGAAAATAATCACAAGAGTCCATTCAAAGAGGAATGAAATATACAAAGGAATTACTATGAGAATTCTTGTCTTAGTTTATCAATATTCTTATAAGGTGAATTGGGTAATCTTCAATTGTATGTAATAAAATTTCAAGAACCACACAAGAACTTTGCTAAAGGATCAGAAGAATTTTCCCCTAGAATTAGACTTATAACATGGAATAAATTCCCTGTGGAAATTCACATGTGGAAGTGGAGAGGGCCATTTTATGCTGCTTGGTGTCTATGGAGATTCTCAATCATCCAGGTCATGATTATCCAAAAGGTGCTTTTTCCAAAAGGCAGCTGGACTTCCTTGTTGTTGTTTTTTCTTTGCAAACATTTCACTTCTCATCCAAGAAGCTTCTTCAGTTCCACTTTATGCTGCTGAGGCTGAGCCTATTAGTTCTTATAGTTAACCTGCCTTTCAATATGATGGATGAAGAATGCAAGCTGATACACATTTATTTAGAAGTAACTGCTACTGTGTCCAAATTGTAAATATATTCTAAATAAAATAAGAAAATTAAGTAGGAGATTTTTTCCTCTTTTTTTTAAAAAAAAATACCTTTTGTTTGGCATCCAGGATTTTGGCTTCTAGATCAGCAGGTATTATTTTGCCCCTGCAACCAAAGTGAAATGTGAAAGCCAAATCTGACATACAAGAAAGAAAAACGAAAAAAGGACTAAACAGAAATGAAACAATAGTAGGGCATTCACTGATGCTGTTATTATGTCCTTTGCATTGTTCCAACCTGAACATAAACACAAAGACACCCAGCTAAAGATGTATAAATATCTCACCTTTCATTGCACTTTATTAAAATCACATTTTCAGTACCAAATCCAAGCGCAGCTCCAGCTTTCTTTATTGAATAGTGACTCTGAAACAACAATCAATAGATAATGTTAATTTGCTATGATTGCTTTTGAACTCCAAAATTCTAAGGAGGAAGAAGGGAAATGAAACAAAATAGACATAATCTCTCCAGAACAAGGCTGATGACAAAAATCACAATATCCAGTAATCACAATCATGTTAATTGAAATTATTGAGCTCACATGTTCTGAGGTAAAAAGGACCAGTTTAGGCACTGCAGCCATGCCTTTGGTTTTGACTTCTGGGAAATATTTATAACGGGCAGCCATGATGCTATACATATTGGATATAGCGCCACCTATAATGAGAAGACCCAACAATAGAGTATTAGAAACATGAAAATAAGAAGATTGATACAGTTCTATGACAAAGGTATAAGCGGTATTCGTGAACTATGTTGCAAATGTAGCCAAAAAAGCATCAATATACAATGAACCAATAGATAAAAGTTAATGATAATCACCTCTGTTTTTACTCAAGCTAACTCTCCAGTTTTATGAATATTACCTTTTCTTAAGGTAATATTTGCAAAAACTTGAAATTCAACAACGTTCCTCAGGAAATGGTGAACAAGTTATGGTTTCCTGAAATCTCTGCTTAAATATTGAGGCCAAGAAATTCTATTGGTCCCAATTGTTTTGTGTTGTTTTGGATATTGTCATGATTAGATGCAAACAAGAACATTTTTTACATTTCTATTAAAAAAGAAGCATATTAAGTTTTTAGTTAATATGTTAGTTAATATTTTGACTATCTTAAGTCACATTATCAAGAAAGGTTAGGAAAGTTAACTTTGCTAATATTGAAGACTGCAATAATTAAAATACTCAATACTAAAAGCATAGAAAATCACTCACCATATATCAGTATATATAATGTTAGCCTCATTTAATATAAGTAAAATCAAAACCCTAAAAGTCATGTAAGTTATAAAATAGGAGAATGTCCTTTGTTTGGCCTCTGAAGGAAAGTAATTTATAGACTGTAATTGAAAGCCAAAAATCAAAAGGAGTCTAATACCACCTTTTCAGAATAACCAAGTTAAATTAAAAAGCATAAGCTTTTCTGACTTACTGTACTGTTACATACGAAAGGTCTAAAACCATACAGACTATCTGCTTATGTTCAGTTGCTGACTGGGCTTTGCAGCATTTCTGACCAGTGGAATTTAATTTTTTTTACTTCTGATTCTGTGGATGTGGCTTGGTGGGAGTGGCAGGGGCCAGTCAGAGATGGTATTTACCAGTTCTCCGAACTACTCAAAATTTCCACTACCAGTTCTTCAGAACTGGTCAGAACCTGCTAAATAGCACCTCTGTTACTGACCACCTGGGTGCTAGAGACAACTTGTCAAGAATGGAGTGGAAACCCTTTATGGACTTGGAAGACCCTTTTTAATGATCATTTCTATCCTTTCTTTTTCTTTTTTCTTTCTTATTCACAATCCTTTTTATTTTCTTTATTTTCTAATATTTTCATTGGTTTTATTTTATTAAAGATTTATTCAGTTAAAAAAATGGAATTAAACCTACCAGGTGAGAATATTCCATCGCCATCTTTATTGGACCATCCAATAATCTCTCTCATTTTTCGAAGTGTTATTTGTTCCATGAGTACAAAAACAGGTGCAATTTCATATGTAAACCTGCATAAACAAACATAAATAAATACAGGTAATCCTTGACTTACAAAAGTTCACTTAGTGACAATTCAAAGTTACAACGGCACTGAAAAAAGTCACTTATGACTATTTTGCACACTTACGATCGTTGTAGCAATCCCAGGGTCATGTGATCACAATTCAGGTGCTTGGCAACTGGCTCATATTTAAGGCAGTTGCTGTGTCCCAGGAGTCATGTGACTCCCTTATGCAACCTTCTGACAAGCAAAGTCAATGGAGAAACCAGATTCACTTAACAACTGTTGTTAACACTGCAGCTGCAGTGATTCACTTAACAAACGTGGCAAGAAAAGTTGTCAAATGGGGCAAAATTCACTTAACAAATGTTTCACTTAGCAACAGAAATTTTGGGCTCAGTTGTGGTCATAAATTGAGGACCACCTGTAAATATTTTTACTTGGCAAAATGCTGGTTTTCTATTTTTCAAACGTAATTATTATCTAACATAGAAAGTTATGAAAACAGTATCCTAACATCATCAGAAAGCTATTCAGGAAGAAAATTAGAGCTTTAAAAAAGTCATATTTATAGGAATGTATTTGGCTTTCTCCAGAGAGCTAATTATAAATGCCACACTATCAAAACCTTTCATCAGTAATTAAAAAGGGCAATATTCTAATTACTAATTACAGGTAACAAAAGGGAAATTCACTGTTTTGTCCATTTAGTACAAAACATACACCCATAGTTTATAATTTAATATATCATCTATTTCTCCACATGTACCAAAATTCCCACATAAAGCCATTTTGTTCTCTTTGAAGATCAAGAAAAGGCTAAAAAAGAATTACTTTGGGTATGGAGTGGAAAGTTTTCCTTCATTAAGATTGCAGCAGAAGACTATTACGTCTCACTTAAACTATACTGGAAATAAACCAAAGAGGAGCTAATTGCCATAATATAATTCTTCCACTCTGTTGGGTAGCAAAGATCGCAACTAAATCCTGCCAGCTATTACAGCAAGACAGTAAATGGTTATGCCTCAACAACTAAAATAGTATGTTACTTTGGGAGGAGCTGCCAAACATCAAGGCTCATAACATTGGAAGAGATTGTTTAAGCCATGCAGTCCAACAATTGTAGCCAGAACATAAACAACAACAATTCCAAAGAGCATCACATGAACCTAAGAGTACAACTCATTCTGAATGTACATTAACAGGGGATCTATGACCAATCACAACTTTCTGAGCAAATAATTTGATAGGGCTCCTATGAAGTACAGAGCATTATGCACTCCTACGGTATTAACACATTGGATTTACTTTAATGTTCAATAATGAATCAATTAATTACCTTTGCTTACCACAAAGCGAGCAAGGATTGCAACAATAAAGCAATAAAAGGAGCACAGTGCTGTGCTGTGCTACTATGATTTAAAAAGTCAGCAGTTGTAAGTAAGCAACATATCATGAAAAAGTAGACTGAAGGATGCCGAACAAATCCTGCTGAAAATCCAGCAAGATGGCCCTCCTGATACTGCAACCTCCAGAGGAAGGATTTATTCAGTGTTGGGAATCTACCCTAAGTGACACAACGCTAGGACAGATATAAGGCCTTGGACATCAAAGCTGGAAATCCTGCATATTTTGTATTTCACTCAACAATATCTGGTACATTTTCTATTCTCTTGCCATTTCATTTACTTAGGGATCATTCCCCCACCCCTTGGATGGTTTTTCTTTCTTTTCTGTTTCTTTTTCCATTCTGCGGAAGCTGAGCAGACCTTGGCAGCTCCTCCCAGTGGCCACCATTTTAACTTTCCCAGAAAGCTCGGCAAAATGTTTGTTAGTACAAAAAAAAGCAAAACAAGGTCAGGTTCAGTGACTGGGTTAGTTCAGCTTCCATTCTGAGGAAGTGGAAGGGAGGAAATCACAGCCACCATAGAGAGATCAATATAAGAACCCTCCCCCTCCTTCTTGAGAGTGGGGCCACTCAGAAGTTCCTTTCACTAGCAGTGACAAGGTAATGCATTTGATTGTTGCTCCTGGCCGTTTCTCAAGCCCATCTCAACCAATGCATTGTTTGGAGATGTTCCCAGGGAGGGAAAGAGATGGGTAGAATGCAGTTGCCACTAAAAGCTGCCATTATAATTTTTATTCCTTGCATGACAGTGAAATAGATAGGGCTGGCCTTAGGAGGCAGATGCTGCAAGCAGTGATTGGCAGCCGCCAAGCTGTCAGTGGAAAGAGTGGCATACTCCACCCAAACAAATAGGGGACCATTGAACTTGCCTGCTATGGCAGGAATGGTGGGGGGGCTTGTTCCACCTTTATCTTGACCCTGCCCTGTTTTTTGTTTTTCCCAGCCACATGCTGGAATTATGTAATGTTTATCTGGGAAGAAAACAGTGCCCACAAGAACAGTCTGCTAATGTGTGTTCTGTCGCTGCAGGCAACCGGGAATAAGAATGAAAAAAAGGACCACAAAGGGAGAAAAGCTCTCCAAAGGGAACCGAGCACTGAATGGCCTTTTCACAAAGAAATGAAGCTTCCAGCAAAAAAGCAAATTAAACTGATCAAGGGAACCAACATCATTTCAAAGAACAAACATGTCCGCTCTATTGTATATTCTCAGCGTATCGTGTTTCTAAAGGGCTGTGGTAGAAGGTTTAACTTATTTAATAATCGGGTGGTTCCTGAAACGCCCTTCTGTGACCAGAAGGCTTTTTCTCTGTGCAAAAGGTCATGGAGACTTGCATGCAATGCATTCAAGGAATAAATGAAGAATTAACAGAAAAGCACATAAACCCATGTCTGCTTAAGTGCTACAGTATGTAGTACCCAGCTTCAGGTAGGTAAATAATGGTGGGTAGAAATTAATGCCTGGGGAAATCCAGGATGGGAGTAGGAATTTACAGGTACAGGTAATCCTCAATTTACAACAGTTTGTTTAGTGACCGTTCAAAGTTACAACAGCACTGAAAAAAGTGAGTTATGACCATTTTTCACACTTATGACTATTGTAGCATCCCTATGGTCACGTGATTTACATCCAGATGCCTGACAGCTGGTTCATATTTATGACGGTTGCAGTGTCCCAGGATCACGTGATTCCCCTTTTGCGACCTTCTGACAAGCAAAAGTCAATGGGGAAGCCAGATTCATTTAACAACCGTGTTACTAATTTAACAACTGCAGCGATTCACTTAACAAATGTGGCAAGAAAAGTCATGACACGGGACAAAACACTTCACAAGTGTCTCACTTAACAACATAAATTCTGGGCTCCGTTATGATCGTAAGTTGAGGACTACCTGTAATAAAATAAGTACTGCAATGCAAAGTAAGTTTGTTAGTTAATTGTGTTATAAAGTCACATCTAAGCATGGAACTAGCTTCACTTGGTAGAGATAATATAATGCATCAGGAATTTCTTTCGTAATCTGTGACATATCCCCCCACCATACTACTATCAGCTGTTTAGATGTGCTATGCTTATACATGGATCTAGCAATCTTCCAAAAGAGCTCTAACCCTATGTAGAACTATATAACAGGAGCAGTGACAGAAAATGGGTTGGGTGATGCAGCAGGAATGGCCATGATACTGCACTGCAGACCCCACCAAATGTCTGTCAGCTGCTCAACTGGGCCATTTTTACACATCCTGGAGCAATTTTTGGTAGGCGATAAAGTCACCACGTCTAGACATTTATGAGAAGTTAGCAAGCTGTATCCTTCCATAAGGGGAGTGATTGGTCATATTTTCTTCTCTCCTGATAAAATTTAGTGGAAGGAAAAAGAAAAATTCCTTTCCTCTATGTGTCTGTTTGCAGTAAAGAAGAATGGTACCATTTGCTAACAGCATAGCTTTGGCCGAGTACGAATTGGCAATAGAAACAAGAAATGTCATGTTAATTCAGTTTTCTGGTAGGTCAGTGGTGGGAAAAATAACCTTTAACTTGGCCATGTGGAGGAGCCTTAAAACAAAAATCTTTAACGAAGGTCTAAATTGTTGGATCAAGGTAAGGATGTTCAAGGTCTACCCTCAACCATGGAAGGTTGCTGGGAGTACTTCCTTTGGTCCTGTTACTCTTTCTCAGAGTGCTGTACCATACAAGATTGTGGGGAAAAATGAGGAGTGTGAGATATACCACCTTGACAGTGGTAGAATTTTTTTACTACCAGTTCTGTGGGCGTGGCTTGATGGGCATGGTTTGGTGGGCGTGGCAGGGGAAAGATACTGCAAAATCCCCATTCCCTCCCCAGTCCTGGGGGAAGGATATTGCAAAATATCCATTCCCACCCCACTCTGGGGCCAGCCAGAGGTGGTATTTGGTGGTTCTCCGAACTACTCAAAATTTCCGCTGCCAGTTCTCCAGAACCTGTCAGAACCTGCTGAATAGCATTCCTGCACCTTGAACTCCTGAATGAAAAACAGGTAATAAATCTAATAATTAGACATATATTTCACTGGAGAATAATGATAAAAATACTCCAACATCTCACTGAATTCCATGGAATATAAATTTTAATTGTCTGGCCTGGATACTTTGATCATTTTTTCTAGGATACTGTGGAGTATAAATCAGTTTAATTAAAAATAGGTCCCTTTGCTGCTTTAAATAGTAGCACTGAATGGAAAAATCAAAGGCACAAGAAAGAATATACAGACTATTGTACACTAAAGCAAATGAGGAAGCTTTGTCAAGTCAAATATTTTGCAGAATTCAACATAACAACATACATATGTTAATTCACCAAGCTAACAAGGGCTCAACAGAACCTCCTTAGTGGACAATTAGACATTTCCTTTTCAGTTTGCAAGTGAAATGCCTCCATCTTATAACACACAGCTTTTCTGTCTCGAGGCATTTTCAACCACTTATGAATGTAGCCATCATAGCATGCAATGACATACAGAGACGAAACACATAGAACAAGAATCTAAATTCACTTTTGAATGGGATGAATGGAGCCCTGTCATTCTTTATAAAGGTCTTGCAGATCAGGGCAGAGTTCTCATCTCCTATTCTTCTATATCATGTTCGTAGAGAACAGGAGAGGGGCTTTTATATCAAAAGGCCAATTTCAATGGTTACCAGGCATTTCATATCCCCTATCTTGACTTTAATATTAATAAATGCAGTAACAACAGCATTTGTGAGAAATGTAAAACTAACAAGTGCCTTCCAGCAGCTTGATTCCTGTTCCTATTTGCACTTTTTTAATGCTTCCAGCGAGGGAGTTGTTTTTCCATTTTGCATCTTACAAGCTTCTTCTATGACCACAGACAGGCAGTTCAAACCAAATCTGGAAAGCTTGGTCTTGGTTTTAATTAACCTGATTTCAAGGTCAATGGCTGGTGTGCTCCTTAGCAGCAACTATGTCAGTATGCCTAATGAGACTGAGAAGGGGCAGGATCCAACCAGTTATAGAAAAAAAATGGCTGACCTCTGCTTTTTTGGTGGCTTTGGCCGTTTCTCTTTTCCTCTCACATCCAGACCCATTAGCCTCTCCGTAAACACCATAGGACAGCACAACCCCAAAGCTGCCTTAGTGTTTCCAATATTTTCTAGCTACCATTTGTACAGTAACCTGTAACTACTAAATGTCTATGGAGATTTTCAGTCATCTAGGTCAGGGGTCTCCAATCTTGGCAACTTTAAGACTTGTGGACTTCAACTCCCAGAATACCAGACCCCTGATCTAGGTCATGGTTGTCCCAAAGGTCATTTTTCAAGTGGCAACTGGATTTTGTTTTTGTTTTTCTTTGAAGAAAAAAAATCAAAGAAAAACCAAAAAGTGCAGTTGCCTCTTGAACAAGGACTTTTGGGACAACCTGTAATTAATTCATCTAAGCATACTTCATTATCTTTCTGCCACTCAGAGAAGAGTGAATGGACACAGGTGAAAGCAAGTGAAGACAGCTAAGGAAACCACTTGTCCCTGTCTTCTTGTTTTTATCTTTTGTAAAATTCACATGGACGTAAGTCTGAAGGTTTACTGCTTGTTTAAAAAGTTTTGAATGCTACATTTAATAGCAATGAGGCTCAGTGATTGTCCCTTAACTAGGGCTTTCCTGAAGTGCAGGTATACAACTCAACTTTGGCCACGATCCCCTCAGATTTGAATCTGATTTCTGGGTACCAAAGAAAAGCAAGGCTGGGCTTACATGTTTGTATTAGCTGTAGAGGTCAGCCATTCCCCAGCCAAACCAATGATATCAAGCCCCGTGGAAAGCTGGTTGAAAAAACGAGGGTGACCTAGAAAAAAAAAGAAAAGACAGCTGCTTAAATATCATAGTTATCGGTTCATCCATACATATCCATGATAGAGAAAATAGAAAAGGGAAGGGACAACCAATTCTATACATTTACCAGCAGTGTTGTAGAGCAGGAGTGTCAAACGCGATCCCATTGCGGGCCGTATCAGTTTGTTTGTTTGTCCTTGGGGGGCTGGGAGGGCGTGGCCTGGTTGTCATGGCCAACTGCATGGGCGTGGCCAAGGTGGGCCGGATCCCTCGCCGTCTCCAGAATGGCCCCACGGGACAACTCTGGGCCTATCGCAGGCCAGATGCGGCCTGTGGGCTGCATGTCTGATATATCTATTGTAGAGGAATTGTGAGTTCAGAAGGCATTCCTTCTTAATTTTATGAATAGGAAAAAATACAGTAGTTCTCAACTTACAGCCATTCATTTAGCATCCGTTCAAATTTGCAACAGCCCTGAAAAAAGTGACTTACAATTAATCCTTGCACTTAATCCTTGCAGGACCCCCATGGTCACATGATGAAAATTCAGGCGTATTTACTACAGTCGCAGTATCCCAGGGCCGTGGGATTGTCATTTGTGACCTTCCCTGCTGGCTTCAATGAGCAAAGTCAATGGATGAAGATGGATTCGCTTAACAATGTGTGATTCCCTTAACAACTGCAGTGATTCGTTTCATCGTGGCATAAGTTGTAAAATTGGATGCGACTCCTTTAATAACCCCCTTGCTTGGAAATTCTGGTCCCAAATACACTATTGTTCCAGGGATTTACCAGAAAGTCCAGTTGCCTCTTGGGAAAAAGAAAAAAGACACTTTGGGTGTTTCAGTGATTGCTTTGATAGTTTTTTTTTTTTTAATTTACATTTATATCCTGCCCTTCTCCGAAGACTCAGGGCGGCTTACAGTGTATAAGGCAATAGTCTCATTCTATTTGTATATTTACAAAGTCAACTTATTGCCCCCCCAACAATCTGGGTCCTCATTTTACCTACCTTATAAAGGATGGAAGGCTGAGTCAACCTCGGGCTGGGCTTGAACCTGCAGTAATTGCAGGCTGCTGTGTTCTAATAACAGGCTTCTAACAGCCTGAGCTATTACGGCCCCTAATAGTGATTTGCCCATTAAAGGTATAGCCCGATCTATATTTCCCTTGCCTGCTGCTAATGCTAGTCTTTTTCTTTGTCATTTGTAGATGCCAGGAACTGCCCTTAGTAGGAGATAGAAAGGAAAATTTCCTTCCTTCCTTCCTTCCTTCCTTCCTTCCTTCCTTCCTTCCTTCCTTCCTTCCTTCCTCCCTCCCTCCCTCCCTCCCTCCCCCTTTCCTTTCCTTTCCTTTCCTTTCCTTTCCTTTCCTTTCCTTTCCTTTCCTTTCCTTTCCTTTCCCTCCCTCTCTCCCAGTGGTGAAATCCAATTTTTTTTACTACCGGTTCTGTGGGCATGGCTTAGTGGGCATGATGTAGCTTGGTGGGCGTGGCTTGATAGGCATGGCAGGGGAAGGATATTGCAAAATCCCCATTCCCTCCCCACTTCTGGGGGAAGGATATTGCAAAATCCCCATTCCCACCCCACTCTGGGGCCAGCCAGAGGTGTTATTTGCCAGTTCTCCGAATTACTCAAAATTCCCACTACCGGTTCTCCAGAACCTATCACAACCTGCTGGATTTCACCCTTGCTCTCCCATCCCTCCCTCCTATCTTTCCGCATCCTACTCTGAAGCACAGTCCATTCAAACTATCTTCCCTTGAAACTAATGTGGAGAATGTAGTCAAACTCAGATGTATGAAGAAATGTCTGTTTTGGTATTTATGCCGGGACAATTACTTTATAACATGTCAACATATTGAAGACTTCATCCCTATCCATATCTACCAGTAGCAAGCGCTTTGGAATGTAGAGAGACTTCATTCTAAAATTAATTATAGATTGTCCCATAAATGTGAAATAAGCATGTTATTTATTTATTAAAGTGTTTATGGGTTTTAAGGATTAATATGGAATAATATCTCATTATTTTAAATGAAAGAAACATAGCTTCAACATTAGAAAACAGATTTAACTTGCAGCAGGAACTAGCTATGGAGGAAGACAGTAGATCCTGTTCTCATGAAAGTTGTGAAGCCATTTGCCTATATCTTTCACTTTCACTCTTTTTGTTGTTTTAGAGCACAAATGTCAAACTTGCTGCATCATGTTGCTGTCACATGATGTATTGTGACGTTTTTTTTCCCCTTCGCGGAGCTGGGGTGTTTGTGATGCATCTGTCCCACAGGCCGCCAAATTTGACATTCCTGTTTCAAGAGACTGAACAATCTTTTCCAATCTGGTGTTGGCCAGATCTGCTAGACCTAAACTCAAACTAGTCAAAATATCATGCTGGTTGGGGTTATGGGAGTTAATCCAACACCTCTGAAAAGCACCAGATTAAGTAAGGCTTATTCCAAAGATAGCAATAGCAATAGCAGTTAGACTTATATACCGCTTCACAGTGCTTTACAGCCCCCTCTAAGCGGTTTACAGAGTCAACCTATTGCCCACAACAATCTGACTCCTCATTTTACCCACCTCAGAAGAATGGGAGGCTGAGTCAACCTTGAATCTGGTGAGATTTGAACTACCAAATTGCAGGCAGCCGGCAGTCGGCAGAAGTAGCTTGCAGTACTGCACTCTAACCACTGTGCCACTGTGGCTTTGTAGGCAAACTAATTAATTCTCATAATCTGTAGGCAAAGAGCAAGCATATTTTGCCACTGTTTATTTAACAGTAACAGAGTTGGAAGGGACCTTGGAAGTCATCCAGTCCAACCCCCTGCTCACGCAGGAGATCTATACTACGGATTCGAACTGCTGAACTGCCGATCTTTCCGATCGGCAAGCTTAGTGTCTTAGCCTTAGTCTTATTCATCTATTAATTCCTATATTCCAAGGGAGTAACAGTGCTAGGAGTGGCCTATACTGATATAGTTTTAGTAGCATCCTACACTGTATGCCTCTTTGTAGTGTATGTAGTGTTTTTAGCTACTATCCTTAATATGAAATGTTTGGTGAGTAGCTTAGTTGTCATGCCAAATTCCAATTATCATGTCTTGCTGCAGCAATACGTATGACCAAACTTGGAGAATGATGAAAAGGGATCTCCAATCCAAAGGTTATATTTGCATTTGTTGTGCTTTACAGATACTGATTATTTCTGACAACAATTCAAAGCCGTAGGCAAGAACTCTGCTGCATTTTTCAGCAGGCGCAAGAAGGATGTTTGTTTTCTCCACCAGGCATCATATGAACAGGGCTTTTAAAGGCAAACTTCTGAAGTAAAATAGTACATTACAATCTTGCCACCTTCCGGTTGTGGATTTACATAGGAACCTCCCATCAGAAGATCTATTCGTAGGCCACACTCCAAAGCCAAAGACCTGCATAGCTGAGAATTCAATCTACCTCAGTTGGAATGTCACATTCCTACCGCAATCCTAACAGCAGTAATTACATGGATAGCACTCATACTTCAGTAGAGACCAAATTGGGACCTGGGCTAGTACTATTACATTCGTCAGGCAGAAGGAAGCTGTAGAAATTTAAGAATCTTGCTAATGAAGAAGCAATCAAGTGATATCAAAATCAGGGTCCCTTTAAAACAGGGGTGTCAAACTCAAGGCTCGGGGGCCAGATCCGTCTCTCGGGGTGCTTAGATCTGGCCCGTGGAGCCACCCTGGAAACAGCGAAGGACTGGCCCGTGGTGCTTCTGCCAGCAAAAACGGGCTGTCAAGCTCCATTTGCAGCTGCCACGGCCTCCTGCAACTCTCTGCCAGTGAAAACGCGGCCCTCCCGAACTTTGTTGTCACTGACAGAGGGTTGCAGGAGGCCATGGCAGCCAAAAACAGAGCTCGGGAGCCCATTTTCACTGGCAAAGCACTGGGGCAACCACAGGTACCCCGACAGGAGTGATGTTGAGCTGGCCGCACCCCCTGGTCCCACCCCGCCCCCCGAGATCATACACAACCCTGATGCAGCCCTCAAGGAAATCGAGTTTGACACCTCTGCTTTAAAATATTAGACCCATTGATAAAAACTTCCATAGCTTTTTCCTAGTCCTTAGGAGACACCCGCCCCCCCCCCCCCGATCTTCACACTTTACAATGCTGGACAGTTCCCTTGAAAATCAGGGTGACCTCCTGCTTTCATCAAACCACCACAGAACTTCCCTGGTCTCATTAGATTAAATGGCCAATTTACCATTCACTGAGATTGAAAAGCAATATTGTTGGTCCAATGCAAATTAGAGAGCAAACCAACCAAACAAACAAACAAACGTGAGAAGCTTTTTCTTTTGCACAAAGGAAAACACTGTGCTCACAGAAAGGAGTTTTCCCATTATGCAATCAGGAATTTCCCTACTTATGAAAGGAATAGAGAAATCCTACTGCCATAGATAACTCCACGCATATTGTTGTGGCCTGCCGGCGGCCAGCAAAGCTAGCAGCAGAGTCGGATAGTGAGGAGATTAGGGAAGAACATGGGCCAGTCCTGGGGGCTCAGGAAACCTCGGACAAGGGCTCTGCGTTAGAGGCAGAGAGGGAGCTAGGCAGCAGTGAGGCAGAGGAACAGCTGGAGCCTGTTCCCAGTGTGCGCATGCACAGAGTTGCGAGAAGACAAAGAAAAACTAAGAAAGCAGGGTCGACTTGGGAGTAAAGCCACATCTTGGAGGTGATTGGCCCCTCCCATAGAAAACAAAAGAGAAGCGAACGGGGAGGGGGCTTTTGCAGGAAACAATTCGTTTGGTTGGTCAGTTCAAGAGTGGAAAGTTCTGTTCGTGACTCTAAGAGACTCTGCCAAGTTTTGCCTTACACTGCGTTTGGAAGTTAGTTATCTGGCAGCTTTCCAAGGGAGATAAGGTTTGTGTTGATAAATATGCCTCTGAAAGACTGTTTGCCAAGCCTTGCTGACTGTGAATGAAAGGAATTCACAGTTGTGTAAATAAAAGGGGTTTTGCCAGGACCAAGACTCTGCTTCATGCTTTTTAAGGAAGCCTAGGTCAGAACACATATAAAGAAGACTCCCACATGGCAATTTTTCATTTTTTGGGTGGAAAAAATAGCATGGCTTTCCTAAGGATGTAAAAATTTATGCTTGATTTGCTCCCCCCACCAAAAAAAAAGTTTCTTTTGCCCAAAGTCCCTGAAAAGAGACTAAGTTATAGAGGGTTCTATAATTCTAGGGCTAGGAGACCCGGTTCGTGTATTTCCAACCCTTTGTCCCAAGGCAGCTCTTTTAATGAAGCATCCCATGCCTATGTGGCAGATTCTTTTTCCCCTCTCTCTCCTGTTCTTGCTGGATCAGAATAAAGGTCTGTTTCACCTGTTCTTTTCTTGAATGGCCAAAGATGCTTCTGGGAAGCTTAGAAGGAGGACACAGTGCTGATAATCTTTCTCTCTGGTTTGCCTTCAGCACCCGGTAACCTGAGAGATTACCGCTGAGTTGGGAAGAGCCTTCATTAAGATCTGTCCCGCATAACTATCCGGAGGAAGAGAGCATTTGTTAAGTGGAGCGAACGTGTGTCACGTCCACAAAGGGTGAGCTTAACACTGGGAAGGAACAGTGGCTTTAATAGGTGCTGCCAGTTTATTTATTTATTTTATTTATTTTATTAAATTTCTATACCGCCCTTCTCCCGAAGGACTCAGGGCAGTGTACAGCCAGAATAAAAACACAGAATATATACAATTAAAAGAATTTAAAATGAACTATTACTATACGGCCGATAATTAAAACATTTAAAAATTTAAAATATTATTAAAACCCCAATTTAAAATCAACTATTTATGCCAGTCCTGCTTGAATGAATAAATATGTTTTAAGCTCACGACGAAAGGTCCGAAGATCAGGCAGTTGACGTAAGCCAGGGGGGAGTTCGTTCCAAAGCGTCGGTGCTCCCACAGAGAAGGCCCTACTCCTGGGGGCCGCCAGCCGACATTGTTTGGCGGATGGCACCCTGAGAAGGCCCTCTCTGTGTGAGCGTACGGGTCGATGGGAGGCATGAGGTAACAGCAGGCGGTCTCATAAGTACCCGGGTCCTAAGCCATGGAGCGCTTTAAAGGTGGTAACCAGGATCTTGAAGCGCACCCGAAAGACTACAGGAAGCCAGTGCAGACTACGGAGCAGTGGTGTTACATGGGAGCCACGAGCAGCTCCCGTTACCACTCGCGCAGCTGCATTCTGGACTAACTGCAGCCTCCGGGTGCACCTCAAGGGCAGCCCCATGTAGAGAGCATTGCAATAATCCAGTTGGACTGATGTTGCTGCCTCTCCTCCACTTGTTTATTGATTGTTGAATCTGAGTGAAGAAAAATCTACCAAGAACTTCCAGCTCCGTGTTGGATTCATATTCTACTGAAATAATATTCAGTAACCCTGGCTCACCACTCCTATCCTTTCATACGGGTGGGTGGGGGGGGGGGAAGGGAGGGTCTGCTCTCTTACTGCTATTCTTTGTGAAAATAAGGTCCTCTCCAGAGCTTGTTAGTAGTTGATTTTTGTTCCCCTTGCAATGCGGAATAAAAACATTTCAAGTAATCATTTCACCTTGGAAACAGATTGTTCTGCAAATAGTCTAATTTATTAAAGAAGACTGAAGTCATTCAAAAATGACTGGAAGCAGAGATTTCCCTGCGGTGTGATGAGTTATTGGTAAGATTGGAAGTATTAATGACTGAAGAATCCAAATCCCCCTTCTCTCCCCCCCACCCACCCCCGCTCCTCTTTTTTTGTATGAAATGTCTATGGAACATAAAGACAAAAAAGTACAAATTCATTTATGCCCTCGTTTACCTAATGATATTGTTCCCTTGGGAGACAGGCAGCTTGCATTTCATCCGGTAAAAGCAATTAGGATTTTTCAGGTGTGCAGTTATAAGTTGGCTAAAGCCAGTGTTGTACAGTGCAAAATATGAGTGACAAATGAATCACCCAGCAGTCTCCCTAAATGATAGCAACAAGGAAGGAGCCTTGGCATTTGTGTGGATAGAGAATATAGGCACGGCAGGGTGACTGCCTGGAGAGAGAAGACAATTCTTTCAATAAGAAGAATGAAATTGAATTGAAAATAACTTTCCTACTGATATTTTTTCATATATGCCTTAAATAAGAGGTCCAAATCTAATCTCAAAGCCATATGATTTACAATGAAATAGAGCCTTCTTTATGCCAGTTAGTTCTTACTCAAAGCAGGTTCTTATAAACACATTTTGTCTTACAATTGGCCAAACTGATTTGTTGCGCTATATTTTTAAAACTATAAAAGGTATGCCTTTACAATATTTCCAGACAGGGTCTTTCTAATGGCCAATTTCCACGAGTCAAACACGAGTCTAGAGACACATAGTTGTCTTCTATTCTTTGTGCAACCTCCTTTCCACCTTCACTCTATATATTAATTCCACCCATTATCAAACAGAAATGAGATGCCTACTATCAAAATCAGGTCATTGGTGGATAGACAAGAACAATTCTTCTTCATAAAATAACAGTGAAAATGTTATACTGTACTTAACAGTATGGAGTATAAATAACCAATTAGATCACTACAAAGATGAGAAAGCTTTATTTAATTTAGCAATGATTTCCCCACCATTATGCTAAATCTAAGCCATATTGTGATTTCTTTGGATCTGGCTTAGTCTGTAGGGTAAATTTAACCAATTACGGTTAATTCAATAAACCCTGTTTAAATAAAGGGTGGATTGCATTTTTTTTTTTTATAAAAAGTTTTATTTTTACAATCATATCAAATAATTCATCCAATGTACAGTTATATACAATTAGTCGGGCTTGCCCAGTCACCACCACCCTTTTTAACACTCTTCCCTCTTCTACCTTCTTTTACTTTCCAAACCTTCCTCTCCTTCTCTTATCTACATCCACTCCTCCCTCCACCCTACACCTTCCTTCTCCCTCTACTATCCCTCTTCCTTCCTCTTCTCCTCTTTCCTACCTCCTACTCTCTCTTTTCTCCCTCCCCACCGTTCTAAAATGGTAACTATGCAGACCCGACCCTACATTAATTATATTTCTTCAATAATCCCTGTACATTAACCATCACTCCATCTCTACCAAAACCCCCAATTCCCTCCCCTTACCCCCACCCCCACCCGACTTCCCAGAACAAAATGCAGGGTATCAAAACTAACAATCATAATCCAAAATAATTCCTAAATTATAATCTTTAGTCACACCACACTTAGTCACACTCTCAATTCCCCTCTCCTTCAAAAATATATCTAATACAAAATATTTCCTAAATTTACTCATATGCTATTCGATATTTTTTTTTTATCTGATACTTATTTTAAATATAATCAATCCACATTTTCCATTCTAAAATATATTTTTCTTTCAAGTAAGCGGAGATTTTTGTCATCTCTGCCAGATTTGATACTTTGAGTGTCCATTTGTTGTTTTGTTTTGTCCATTCTTCGATTGTAGGTAATTCTTCTTTCTTCCAATACTGAGCAATCAAAAGTCTTGCGACTGTTATTAAGTTCAAAATCCATTTAGTCTCTATAGCTGTATAGTCCATAATTATTCCTAGTAGAAAGAATTAATCTTCTTTTTCAAAATATTCTGCATGATCCACCAGCCTTTAATCCAAAATACTTTAACTTTTTTACAAGTCCACCATATATGGTAATAAGTAGCATCTTCACAATCGCATCTCCAACATTTAACAAAATCTAATATGTGTTTCTTGTAAACAGGTAATGTCATTTTTAAATTATTTCAAATAATGAAATACTTTCCTTCTCTTCTGGTGAATTCAGGCCATTAACATTCCAAGATAATAGTTTAATTGCCATTATCGGCCAAAGGAAACTTTTGGAACACCAGCCGCAGATCACATTTTACTTTAGGCCTTGCTCCTCCACTGTTTCCATTGTAGTAGTTGCCAGTTGTTGTTGTGCCTTCATCTCTTGTTCCTTGCGTTTAGCAGCAGCTCTAGTCAACCTTTGTTCTTTTGAATCTAAACCCGTCGTAGGTATTTCCAACACTTGTAATAAATCTTCTTCCATCACAATCTCTTCTTGTACCTGCTTCACTTCTCTTCCTTCACTTCAGCCTCCTTCTTCTAGCTTCCAATGGGGAAGACTTCCAACTTTAATACCTCAACATAAAATTCTCTTGCTTTTCCAACCGTATTGAAACGATGTACTTTCCCTGCATAATATACTATTATACCAGTTGGAATATCCCATCTATATTCAATCTGATGTTTTTTAAGTTCATTCACCAGGAAGGCAAATTCCTTCCTAGCCCTTAACATTTTGGTGGAATTTCCTTTAATATCAAGATATCTTGACCAGCAATCTGAATCTTCTCCCCTTATATGAAGCTTGCAAAATCTGATTTCTCACTATTCTGTTTGTAAAATAAATAACAACATCCCTTGGCAACTTTTTTGCCTTGCTATCCAAGAATTCACACGATATATTTTTCAATTTGATAAGCCACATCTGCTGGACGAGCTGCTAATATCTCAGCAAATACTTCAGAAAAATTTCCCTTAAATTCTCTTCCTTATTTTCTTTCAAACCTCGGATTCTAAGAGCAAATTCCATATTTCTGTATTGTATCAAAACTATTTCATCCTCTGTCTTTTCCATTTTACTTTGAAATTCATCCATTTTATTTTCTAATTTTGAATTATGTTGCTTAATTACTTCAACCTCCTCTTCCAATAAAATCACATTCGTTGCCAAACTTTGTACTGCCATTACAAATCCTTCTTTAACTTCTTTATTTCCCACTTGAATTTCTGATATCTGCTCTTTCATTTCAGACATCTCATCAGTTATAACTTTAAATTTTTCTTCTATAAAGCCTTTTAAGTTCTCTTGTAACGCCTCTAAATTCAATGTTCTAGTCTCTGCTGTATGAGCTGGAGAGGCACCAGCTGATAAAGTTCCAGAGCTCTTTGTTACAGTAGACTTTAATTGTTTGGCTGCCATCTTCTATAAAATTATTTATTTATTTATTTCCAACTTAATATTCACTTTAAATCTTCTTAACTCTGAGAAACACAGTCTTTTAAAGCAGTATTTAAAAATCTCCTAGATTCTATCAGCAGGCAGCAAAGAGTTAAAGCAGCAAGTAACATGCAAATTACCAACTGCAGAGGCACACGCTGAAAGTATCACTTTCGCTTTCCACTCGTTAACTTGTTAACAATTCGCCTCCATTTTCTTGCTGTTTTCAAGCTTGTTACAAAGTATCGGGGAATCGGCTTGGCTACTTGCTTAAAGTTCTCCCACTTTCGTTCTGTCCGGTATAATCCTTTATTGTCCAAAATAAATCTCGGCGTTTGGTCGTGGTGATTGGTTCCGCCAAAGCAGAAGAATCCTCGGATCTGGAGCTCTTCGGGTTGCTGGAGGGAACTTAACCCTTCAAACCCCTTTTTTCTCAGGGGCTTTAGGGAAATTCAACCTCTGCCCTCAGCTCACCCCTTCTCCTTCTCCCGAAGAGGGGGTTTTCCGAACCGCTGGACAGCAGATTTAAGCTGTCCTAGCGATTCCACATAATCCAGAGGTTGGTGATCGTAAAGATCACCGCCATCACCTACGGTGCCAAACAGGAAGTCGTGGATTGCATTTTTTAATGTGTGAACTAGGTCTGTGGAGCTGGAAAATTTTTTGAAAGATTAACTGTGTAGCCAAAACAATAATACTGAGATGCTATCCCATTAATCTACAATATATATATGGTTAGTTATTTTTCACAAAAACAGCAAATGGTATTGACCTTTGCTACTAAGGACTTCAGAGAATTATACATAAACAAATCTGTTCAAGGTAATATTTTTGTTTGACAGATTTAAGAGAACAAAAACAGCTATTAATGTTCTGAATCTAATGTAATAAAAATAATATGGTGGCAAAATAGGCCAACGTTAGCATTAGGAAATCTCTTTTGCCATTGAGTAGTGTGGCTACAGGTGTGCCCCCCATCCAGAACCCTTGTTTGGATGCTATGCTGTATGCTCTCATACCAGATTCTTCAGCACAAGATTATACAGTATTTACATTTGTTTTACATAATGAAATAAATTAGTGTGTGTTGGTTTCTGAGGTAGTCTCTCCCTTCTAGGCTGTAATAAAGCTTCTGCATCAGCTACTTTCACATATAGGCGGATAACAAAACCTTTCAACAATTTAATCCAGTGTTTCTCAACCTTTGTAGCTTGCAGATGTGTGGATCTCAACACTCCCAGAATTCATCCTGGCTGGTGAATTCTGGGAGTTGAAGTCCACACACCACCTTCAAGCTTTCAAGGTTGAGAAACGCTGATCTAAACGCTTTACTTCACGAATAGCCCAACAAATTATCTCACCTGTCCTTACGCCATATTTCAGAGTGTCTCTGCAGTCCACTAGAATCTGTTCAAGTGATTCTGGATTGTCGGAGAGTTCAAGGTTGAAGCCTTCCATGCCTTCCAGGAGCTGATGAGGGTGATGGAAATCCAGCACCTTGGTGGACCTATCAAAGGTCTTCTTCACATAGGTCAGGAGAATATCCACCACTTCCAGAAGGAATTGAACTGTTTGCTCCTCACCATTCTTGGCTGGCAGTAAATCTGAACAAGGGAACAATAAATAAGCAATCCAGTTACAGATGGAAAAGACTTTCTCAGCTCTTCCTATGCACTTTAAATAGTGTTTAACAGTGATAAAATACCCTTCAAAGTAAAATTCTAATTCAAGAAGGGGATGGGTCTCAGAGACGATGCATAGAGGACAGTACAGATGGCATACCCTTCCCTAATATTTAATCATTTGTTTTCCTGTAAGTCCCAATATAATATTGAATGGTTTTGATTTTGCATTTGGTACACCTTAAGATAATAACAGTCTGGTAGACCAAGCCATCTCTAACTCTTATTGAATTCCATTTTCTGGTTTTAGGTATAGATTCATTTCTTAACTAAGTTTTTTTTTTGTTCTGCTTTCCCCCAAAATAATAAAAGAGAACACATGGAATACTTCTAAACAACCCACTCAGTTACTGTCAGAATATGCTTGGAAAACAATTTAAGCTAAAACTGTCAGCATGGTCTATAATCATCCAGTGATATATTTTTTTTGATCACATAAGAATTTGAAGCTGAATAGCTTCAATCCAACATTTAATCAATGCTCAACAGTGGCTCTCCTATACACCCATAAATTAATCCAGCAAAATTACTGTAATTTTCATTACTCAATATTCCTATTCTGAGCACTAAATATGGATTAGTTAAATTTCATGCTGCTTAGGTCACACCAGGGGGAATGTGTGGCCCTTTGCATGTTGTTGGATTACAGTCTTTATCATTGGCTATCCTGGCATGAAATGCTGGATACTGGAATTTAGGAATTTCCGATGAGCCCCTCACTGCACATCTCTATTTAAAAGCCTGTGTTTTCTGTTTGGAAGTGAAAGTTGGACTCTCAAAAAGCAAGTTAGAAAGAGCATTGAGACTTTTAGACTTTGGCATTGGAAAAGACTCCTGAGAATACCATAGTGTCAAATGCCAACTGTCCGAACTGTCTGAACCCAAAACAATTAAACACTCTCAGGAGCAAAAGTAAAACTTTATTGGATACACCATTTTGGTACTGAAGAATCAGAACCAGGTCTGGTTTTCCCGTGCAAATGCTTGCTTAGTTAAACAATAGTTTCCTCTTCTCCCCACCCCTGGGTGATCACATTGTCCAATTATGAGATGTCCTTTTTTTATGGGAACAGTCCACCTCCTTCTCAAGCACCTGCAGTGGTGACTTTGATGGTTTTCAGGTTCTCATGAGAGCTGTGAACAAAATTCCCTCTCCCCCACCCAGTTCATTGGCAAGTTGAATAGCGATAAGAGTTGAAAGACGGAAAGTAGTTCAATCCTGATATAAGGCTAGCCAAGAAGACAAACAAATGGTGTGTGTGTGTGTGTGTGGGAAATCAACAAATGGCAAGGCTCAAATTATCCTTCTTCCATGAAATCAAATGCTGAATTGATGCTTTTGGCAAAATGACTAATTTGGCAGGAGATGACAGCATGAAAAACCTACAATAGGAAAATACCAAGTAGGCTAGACTCTTTGAAACAAGGTTCCATGGATCACTATTTTCTTCATTACTTCATTAATGAAGTAATGAAGTATTAATTAATTAATTAATTAATTCATTAATTACTTTGGTCACTAGCCACAGTAATCCCTATCTTCAAAAAAGGAGACCCCATCTTAATCAAAAATTACAGACCAATCTCTCTGTGCTGCATCACCTGCAAAGTCATGGAATCAATCATCAACCAATCCATTACCTCACACTTAGAAACTAACAACCTACTCTCCAATAAACAATTTGGTTTCAGGAAAAAATTATTGTGCAACTTACAACTTCTCCACTGTAAAAACATATGGACTACAAATCTTGATCAAGGCAAAACAATAGATGCAATCTACATAGACTTCTGCAAAGCTTTTGACTCAGTAGTACACGATAAACTTCTCCTAAAACTAAAATCCTATGGCATTTCAGGATCCCTTCACAAATGGATATCTGCTTTTCTGTCTAACAGACAACAAGTGGTCAAAATTGGCAATGCTCTATCAAATCCTGTTCCTGTCAAGAATGGCGTTCCTCAAGGCAGCGTCCTTGGACCAACACTCTTCATACTATACATTAATGATCTTTGTGACCATATCTCAAGTAATTGTGTTCTCTTTGCTGACGATGTCAAACTATTTAACACCACAGACAATACATCTATCATTCAAAAATACCTTGATCATCTAACCACTTGGTCTAAAACTTGGCAACTCCAAATCTCAACCAGCAAATGCTCAGTCTTACACATAGGAAAAAAGAACCCAAACAATAAGTACATACTTGATGGACATTACCTTACAGATGACCCCCATCCCGTTAAAGATCTTGGAGTTTTCATGTCTAATGATCTAGCTGCCAAAGCCCACTGAACTACATAGCAAAAAAGGCTCTAAGAGCTGTAAGCCTAATCTTGCGTAGCTTCTTTTCCAAAAACACTACACTACTAACCAGAGCATATAAAACATTTGCTAGACCAATTCTAGAATACAGCTTGCCTGTTTGGAACCCTCACCACATCTCTGACATCAATACAATTGAACGTGTCCAGAAATATTTTACAAGAAGAGTTTTCCATTCCTCTGAAAACAACAAAATACCTTATCCCACCAGACTTGAAATCCTAGGCTTAGAAAACTTGGAACTCTGTCGCCTTCGACAAGACCTAAGTTTAACTCATAGAATCATCTATTGTAATGTCCTTCCTGTTAAAAACTACTTCAGCTTTAATTGCAATAATACAAGAGCAACCAATAGATTTAAACTTAATGTCAACCGCTTTAATCTAGATTGCAGAAAATATGACTTCTGTAACAGAATCATCAGTGCTTGGAATACTTTACCTGACTCTGTGGTCTCTTCCCATAATCCTAAAAGCTTTAACCAAAAACTTTCTACTATTGACCTCACCCCATTTCTAAGAGAACCATAAGAGGCGTGCATAAGAGCACAAACGTGCCTACAGTTCCTGTCCTATTGTTTTGTTTTGTTTTCTTTTGTCACAACAGAATACACAAAAAATTGTTATAGATAAAACAACATATTTTGAAGAAAATATACATATATGTATAAAAATATGCATCAACTATATCAATTAGATATGATGAAGGGAACAATAGGACAGGAACGGTAGGCACTTTGTGCTCTTATGCACGCCTTTATAGCCCTCTTAGAAATGGGGTGAGGTCAATAGTAGACAGTTTTCAGGTTCTCATGAGAGCTGTGAACAAAATCTCGGCACTCCATTCCCTCTCCCCCACCCAGTTCATTGGCAAGTTGAATAGCGGTAAGAGTTGAAAGACGGAAAGTAGTTCAATCCGGATATAAGGCTAGCCAAGAAGATAAACAAATGGTGTGTGTGTGTGTGTGGGAAATCAACAAATGGCAAGGCTCAAATTATCCTTCTTCCATGAAATCAAATGCTGAATTGATGCTTTTGGCAAAATGACTAATTTGGCAGGAGATGACAGCATGAAAAAACTACAATAGGAAAATACCAAGTAGGCTAGACCCTTTGAAACAAGGTTCCATGGTTCACTATTTTCTTCATTACTTCATTAATGAAGTAATGAAGTATTAATTAATTAATTAATTAATTAATTAATTACTTTGGTCACTAGCCACAGTAATCCCTATCTTCAAAAAAGGAGACCCCATCTTAGTCAAAAATTACAGACCAATCTCTCTGTGCTGCATCACCTGCAAAGTCATGGAATCAATCATCAACCAATCCATTACCTCACACTTAGAAACTAACAACCTACTCTCCAATAAACAATTTGGTTTCAGGAAAAAATTATTGTGCAACTTACAACTTCTCCACTGTAAAAACATATGGACTACAAATCTTGATCAAGGCAAAACAATAGATGCAATCTACATAGACTTCTGCAAAGCTTTTGACTCAGTAGTACACGATAAACTTCTCCTAAAACTAAAATCCTATGGCATTTCAGGATCCCTTCACAAATGGATATCTGCTTTTCTGTCTAACAGACAACAAGTGGTCAAAATTGGCAATGCTCTATCAAATCCTGTTCCTGTCAAGAATGGCGTTCCTCAAGGCAGCGTTCTTGGACCAACACTCTTCGTACTATACATTAATGATCTTTGTGACCATAAACTTTGTGACATAATCTTTGTGACCTTAAACTGACATCCTATGGCATCTCAGGACCCCTCCACAAATGGATATCTGCTTTTCTGTCTAACAGACAACAAGTGGTCAAAATTGGCAATGCTTTATCAAATCCTGTTCCTGTCAAGAGTGGCGTTCCTCAAGGCAGCGTCCTTGGACCAACACTCTTTATTCTATACATTAATGATCTTTGTGACCTTATCTCAAGTAATTGTGTTCTCTTTGCTGACGATGTCAAACTATTTAACACCACAGACAACACTTCTATCATTCAAAACGACCTTGACCATCTAACCGCTTGGTCTAAAAATTGGCAGCTCCAAATTTCAACCAGCAAATGCTCAGTCTTACATATAGGAAAAAGAACTCTAAAACTAAGTACATACTAGATGGACATTACCTTACAGACCCCATCCGTTAAAGACCTTGGAGTTTTCATGTCAAATGATCTAAGTGCCAAAGCCACTGCAACTACATAGCAAAAAAGCTCTAAGAGTTGTAAACCTAATTTTAAGCTTCTTTTCCAAAACACACACTACTGACCAGAGCATATAAAACATTTGCTAGACCAATTCTAGAATACAGCTCACCTGTTTGGAACCCTCACCACATCTCTGACATCAATACAATTGAGCGTGTCCAGAAATATTTTACAAGAAGAGTTCTCCATTCCTCTGAAAACAACAAAATACCTTATCCACCAGACTTGAAATCCTAGGCTTAGAAAACTTGGAACTCCGTCGCCTTCGACAAGACCTAAGTTTAACTCACAGAATCATCTATTGTAATGTCCTTCCTGTCAAAGACTACTTCAGCTTTAATTGCAATAATACAAGGGCAACCAATAGATTTAAACTTAATGTAAACCGCTTTAATCTAGATTGCAGAAAATATGACTTCTGCAACAGAATCATCAGTGCTTGGAATACTTTACCTGACTCTGTGGTCTCTTCTCATAATCCTAATAGCTTTAACCAAAAACTTTCTACTATTGACCTCACCCCATTCCTAAGAGGACCATAAGGGGCGTGCATAAGCGCACAAACGTGCCTACCGTTCCTGTCCTATTGTTTTTCTTTTCTTCTTCCTATATATGTTTATATGTGTATATACTACATAATCTTTTTGTATGATGTTGTGACAAATAAATAAATAAAAAAAAAATATCTCAAGTAATTGTGTTCTCTTTGCTGACGATGTCAAACTATTTAACACCACAGACAATACATCTATCATTCAAAAAGACCTTGATCATCTAACCACTTGGTCTAAAACTTGGCAACTCCAAATCTCAACCAGCAAATGCTCAGTCTTACACATAGGAAAAAAGAACCCAAACACTAAGTACATACTTGATGGACATTACCTTACAGATGACCCCCATCCCGTTAAAGATCTTGGAGTTTTCATGTCTAATGATCTAGGTGCCAAAGCCCACTGAACTACATAGCAAAAAAGGCTCTAAGAGTTGTAAACCTAATCTTGCGTAGCTTCTTTTCCAAAAACACTACACTACTAACCAGAGCATATAAAACATTTGCTAGACCAATTCTAGAATACAGCTCGCCTGTTTGGAACCCTCACCACATCTCTGACATCAATACAATTGAATGTGTCCAGAAATATTTTACAAGAAGAGTTCTCCATTCCTCTGAAAACAACAAAATACCTTATCCCACCAGACTTGAAATCCTAGGCTTAGAAAACTTGGAACTCTGTCGCCTTCGACAAGACCTAAGTTTAACTCATAGAATCATCTATTGTAATGTCCTTCCTGTTAAAAACTACTTCAGCTTTAATTGCAATAATACAATAATAGATTTAAACTTAATGTCAACTGCTTTAATCTAGATTGCAGAAAATATGACTTCTGTAACAGAATCATCAGTGCTTGGAATACTTTACCTGATTCTGTGGTCTCTTCCCATAATCCTAAAAGCTTTAACCAAAAACTTTCTACTATTGACCTCACCCCATTTCTAAGAGAACCATAAGGGCCGTGCATAAGAGCACAAACGTGCCTACAGTTCCTGTCCTATTGTTTTCTTTTGTTTTCTTTTGTCACAACAGAATACACAATTGTTATAGATAAAACAACATATTTTGAAGAAAATATACATATATGTATAAAAATATGCATCAACTATATCAATTAGATATGATGAAGGGAACAATAGGACAGGAACGGTAGGCACTTTTGTGCTCTTATGCACGCCCCTTATAGCCCTCTTAGAAATGGGGTGAGGTCAATAGTAGACAGTTTTTGGTTGAAGATTTTGATATTTTGAGTAGAGACTATGGAGTCAGGTAATGAATTCCAAGTATTAACAATTCTGTTACAGAAGTCATATTTTTTGCAATCAAGTTTGAAGTGGTTGACATTTAGCTTGAATCTATTTTTTGCTCTTGTAATATTGCGATTGAAGCTGAAGTAGTCTTTTATAGGAAGGATATTGCAATAGATAATTTTGTGTGTTAAACACAGGTCATGTCGAAGTCGACGGAGTTGTAAGTTTTCTAATCCCAAGATTTCAAGTCTGTTGGTATAAGGTATTTTGTTGTTTTCGGAGGAGTGAAGAACTCTTCTAGTAAAATATTTCTGGACTCTTTCTATTGTATTTATGTCAGAGATGTGGTATGGGTTCCAGATGGATGAGCTGTATTCAAGAATAGGTCTGGCAAATGTTTTGTATGCTCTAGTTAGTAGTGTAGAGTTTTTAGAAAAGAAGCTGCATAAAATAGGTTTACAACTCTTAGGGCTTTTTTCGCTATGTAGTTGCAGTGAGCTTTGGTACTAAGATCATTAGATATGAGAACTCCAAGATCTTTGACAGGGTGGGGGTCATCAGTTAGGTAATGTCCATCAAGTTTGTACTTGATATTAGGGTTCTTTTTTCCAATATGTAAGACTGAGCATTTGCTGGTTGAGATTTGGAGTTGCCAAGTTTTAGACCAATCAGAAATTAAGTCGAGGTCTTCTTGAAGGGTAGAAGTATTATTGGTGGTATTAAATAGTTTGACATCGTCAGCAAAGAGAACACAATAACTTGAGATGAGGTCGCAGAGATCATTTATGTATAGTATGAAGAGTGTTGGTCCAAGAACACTACCTTGGGGAACGCCACTTTTGACAGGAACAGGATTAGATATAGCGTTGCCAATTTTGACCACTTGTCTGTTTGACAGGAAGGCATTTATCCAATTGTGAAGAGGTCCCGAAATGCCGTAGGATTTTAGTTTGAGGAGTAGTTTATCATGTACTACTGAATCAAAAGCTTTGCAGAAGTCTATGTAGATTGCATCTATTGCTTTTCCTTGATCAAGGTTTGTAGTCCATATGTTTTTGCAGTGGAGAAGTTGTAGATTACAAGACATTTTTTTTCTGAAACCAAATTGTTTATTAGAGAGAAGGTTGTTTGTTTCGAGATGGAGAGTAATGGATTGGTTTATGATGGATTCCATTACTTTGCATTTTCTTTTCTTCTTCATATATATATGCAATGCAATGCAATGCAATGCAATGCAATTTGCTCCCAGAAGCACGAAGCTGAAGCCTGAAGATGACGAATGAGACTTCGTCGAAACGTCGCCAAGACAATTCCAATTTTACACGGGAGAAAACCCGAACAACCAAAGACCTACATACAAACACCCGTGAAAACCTCAGAAAACATATATATATAGGCCATGGGGTGTGGCTCCATGACTCAACACTCATTAAGGCCTGCCCCTCCCTTCCTTCTGTTGCCTGTGCGAGGGTCACTCCAATCAGCAGCTGTTGGAAGTAAACTTTCCTCAGGCTCACATGCTGTGGAGGAGGGGGAGGGGTCTAGCTGCTCCGTTTGCCTGGGCATGGAGCCAGGGCTGGGGCCGGGGGATGCTCCCTCCTCTGCAGCCTGCTTGGGCATGGAGCCAGGGCTGGGACCGGGAGGTGTCCCCTCCTCTTCAGCTTGTCTGGGCATGGAGCCAGGACTGGGGCCGGGAGGCATACATTCCTCCGTGTTCGGGAGCAGATAAGAAGGCCCCGGCTGCTGTGAGAGCGGACAAGACACAACAGGCGTTTGGATTTTGCCGGAAAACAACGTTGTAGCTGCGTCTTCTGCTTTGTCTTCTGCTTCATCTATGTCTTTGTTTTTGTAGCTTCTGGACGTTTTCCAGGAAGGGCCTTTGGCAGTTTGCCTAATTGGACCAAGTTTTGTGAGATAAATGAGGAATTTGTGTTGGGAAGCATTTGTTTTACTTTGAGTTGAATGATGCTGGGAATGAAGTAATTCCCAGCTGTTCAAATAAAGTTTGTTTGTTTTTTCATGGATTGAGTTTATTACTACCTACTAGGGCCTGGGTCATAACACCTTGTACTAATGCAGGCTCAGCAATACAAACCCAGAGTTCTTCCTAGTACAAGTTATTTGTGGCGGTTCATCAGAGTCCACCCCCAGATGAATGAAAGCAATTTCCTCAATCCAGTGCCCCTCAAGAAAAGTTCATTGAGCTGCCAATTTCCATAATCTCCTACCATCGTCAAGGCTGAAATCTCAGTTTGGAACAGAGAAGAACAAACTAATAGCAGCATGTCGATCCAATTTACTCCTGGAATCTTGGAGCCATTCTACTACAATATATGTGGGCATCCAGAATTTATTTTATTTATTTAATCAAATTTTTATACCGCCCTATCTCCCGAAGGACTCAGGGTGGTGTACAGCCTGATAAAAACACAAGAATAACTACAAGATAAAAACAATATTTAAAAAACTTATTGAATTAGGCCAAATTTAAAATTATAATTAAAATAGTAAAAAAAACCCATTTAAAAGCTAAATTTAAAAATTAAAACTCTAGGGCAGTCCTGTGCAGATAAATAGATGTGTCTTAAGCTCACGGCGGAAGGTTCGAAGGTCAGGAAGTTGGCGGAGTCCTGGGGAAGTTCATTCCAGAGGGTGGGAGCCCCCATAGAGAAAGCCCTTCCCCTGGATGTCGCCAGTTGGCCCTGCCTGACGGACGGCACCCTAAGGAGTCCCTCTCTGTGAGAGTGTACGGGTCGGTGGGAGGCAATCGGTGGCAGTAGACGGTCGCGTAAGTAACTCGGCCCTATGCCATGGAGCGCTTTAAAGATAGTAACCAAAACCTTGAAGCGCACCCGACAGGCCACAGGTAGCCAATGCAGCCTGCGCAGGAGTGGTGTCACATGGGAGCCATGAGGGGCTCCCTCTATCACCCGTGCAGCTGCATTCTGAACTAATTGGAGCCTCCGGATGCTCTTCAAGGGGAGCCCCATGTAGAGAGCATTGCAGTAATCCAAGCGAGATGTCACGAGCGCATGAGTGACCGTGCATAGGGCATCCCGGTCTAGGAAGGGGCGCAACTGGCGGACCAGGTGAACCTGGTAAAAAGCTCTCCTGGAGACGGCCGTCAAATGGTCTTCAAAAGACAACCGTCCATCCAGGAGAACGCCCAAGTTGCGCACTCTTTCCATTGGGGCCAATAACTCGCCCCCAACAGTCAGCCGCGGCTGCAGCTGACTGTACCGGGGTGCCAGCATCCACAGCCACTCCGTCTTGGAGGGATTGAGCTTGAGCCTGTTTCTCCCCATCCAGACCCATACGGCTTCCAGACACCGGGACAGCACTTCGATAGCTTCGTTGGGGTGGCCCGGGGTGGAAAAGTACAGCTGAGTATCATCAGCGTACAGTTGATACCTCACCCCAAAACCACTGATGATCTAACCCAGCGGCTTCATATAGATGTTGAACAGGAGAGGTGAGAGAATCGATCCCTGCGGCACCCCACAAGTGAGGTGTTTTGGGGTCGATCTCTGCTCCCCTGCCAACACCGTCTGCGACCGGTCAGAGAGATAGGAGGAGAACCACCGATAAACGGTGCCTCCCACTCCCAATCCTTCCAACTGGTGCAGCAGTATACCATGGTCGATGGTATCAAAAGCCGCTGAGAGGTCTAATAGGACCAAGGCAGAGGAATAACCCCTATCCCTCGCCCTCCAGAGATCATCAACCAACGCGACCAAAGCCGTCTCCGTGCTGTATCCGGGCCGAAAGCCGGACTGGAACGGGTCTAGATAGACAGTTTCATCCAGGTACCGGGGTAATTGACATGCCACCACACTCTCTACAACCTTCGCCACAAAGCGAAGGTTGGAGACCGGACGATAATTTCCTAAAACAGCCGGGTCCAGGGAAGGCTTCTTGAGGCGGGGTCTCACTACCGCCTCTTTCAAGGTGGCAGGGACAACCCCTTCCAGCAAAGAAGCATTTATAATCCCCCGGAGCCAGCCTCGTGTCACCTCCTGTGACACAGGAGGGGCACGGGTCCAGCAAACATGTGGTGGCATTCAACCTCCCCAGCAACCTGTCCATGTCCTCAGGAGCCACAGGATCAAATCCATCCCAAACAGTCTCAACAAGACAGTCTCCTCATGGATCCACCCAATTTTGATCCAAACCATCCCGAAGCTGAGCGATTTTATCGTATAGATAACCACTAAACTCCTCGGCTTATGGCGGTCATCCCGCACCTGTTGAAAAAGGGAGCGGGTCACCAAACAGGGCGGCCGGGCGGTTATCTGTCGACGCAATGGGGAGGAGACGTAAAAACGTCTCGCTTCCCTCAATGCCACTAGGTAAGTCCTACTATAAGACCTAACTAGTGTCCGATCAGCCTCCGAACGGCTGGCTCTCCAGGCACTCTCTAGGCGTCTTCCGCGCCATCTCCCTCAGCTCCTCAGAAAACCAAGGAGCTGGTTGAGACCTACGCCGGGTCAGAGGCCGCAAAAGCATGACACGGTCTAGAGCCCCAGCCAGTTCCCAAGCTGCGACTAGTTCTTCAGCCGTGCCGTGGGCAAGATCCTCAGGGAATGGCTCAAGCTCCGTCAGGAACCTCTCTGGGTGCATCAGGCGCCTGGGACGGAACCAGCGTATTGGTCCCGTCTCCCTGCGGTGTTGAGTGGCAGTCCGAAAGTCCAGACGAAGGAGAGGGTGATCTGACCATGACAACGACTCAGTGACTACATCTCCCAAAATGAACTCGAGCCGATGTCGATGACATGCTGGTAGATGGCAGGTTAAAATCCCCCATGACCAGACTTCCGGTTTGGCTCCGCTGTGTTAATGGCGGCAATTTCAGTCCGCCCGTTCTTTGTGATTCTGTGAGAGCTGTTTAGACAGTGCTAATCTTCTGTCAACAGCTAAATCTCTGCCTCGGGCAAGAGGGGAGATGAGCATTTGAACTGAAGTTTGAGCCCCAAGAAAAGCCCCAGAATGATTTCTGGTGGTTTGATGGGAAACGCCCCTTCGATAGTTCAAAAAAGCTCCAGAGTCCAGAACGCCTCTGCAAAAGCAGAGCAAAACGCAGCGTCCATCTCCGTGACTGAAGAGGATTTATGATAAATTTTCAACACGGAAGAATCGAAAGCAGGAAGGCTGGCATTTGCTTGTAAGATGATTTTAACTCCCTGACAGAGAAGTTATTTGAAGAGTGGAGATGAAGAAAGAAGGATTTGTAATGGCGCTGAGTTTGTAGCGAATGTTGATTTTATTACCCAAACTGATGATCTAACCCAACATAATTTAAAATTAGAAAATAAAATGGATGAATTTCGACAGAGGATGTGTTTTGATACAATATAGAAATATGCTCTTAGAATTCGAGGTTTGAAAGATAGGAGGAGAACCACCGATAAACGGTGCCTCCCACTCCCAATCCTTCCAACTGGTGCAGCAGTATACCATGGTCGATGGTATCAAAAGCCGCTGAGAGGTCTAATAGGACCAAGGCAGAGGAATAACCCCTATCCCTCGCCCTCCAGAGATCATCAACCAACGCGACCAAAGCCGTCTCCGTGCTGTATCCGGGCCGAAAGCCGGACTGGAACGGGTCTAGATAGACAGTTTCATCCAGGTACCGGGGTAATTGACATGCCACATTCTACAACCTTCGCCACAAAGCGAAGGTTGGAGACCGGACGATAATTTCCTAAAACAGCCGGGTCCAGGGAAGGCTTCTTGAGGCGGGGTCTCACTACCGCCTCTTTCAAGGTGGCAGGGACAACCCCTTCCAGCAAAGAAGCATTTATAATCCCCCGGAGCCAGCCTCGTGTCACCTCCTGTGACACAGGAGGGGCACGGGTCCAGCAAACATGTGGTGGCATTCAACCTCCCCAGCAACCTGTCCATGTCCTCAGGAGCCACAGGATCAAATCCATCCCAAACAGTCTCAACAAGACGAGTCTCCGACCTTTCACCTGGATCCACCCAATTTTGATCCAAACCATCCCGAAGCTGAGCGATTTTATCGTATAGATAACCACTAAACTCCTCGGCACGCCCTTGTAGCGGGTCATCCCGCACCCCCTGTTGAAAAAGGGAGCGGGTCACCCGAAACAGGGCGGCCGGGCGGTTATCTGCCGACGCAATGGGGGAGGAGACGTAAAAACGTCTCGCTTCCCTCAATGCCACTAGGTAAGTCCTACTATAAGACCTAACTAGTGTCCGATCAGCCTCCGAACGGCTGGATCTCCAGGCACTCTCTAGGCGTCTTCTCCGGCGTTTCATCTCCCTCAGCTCCTCAGAAAACCAAGGAGCTGGTTGAGACCTACGCCGGGTCAGAGGCCGCAAAAGCATGACACGGTCTAGAGCCCCAGCCAGTTCCCAAGCTGCGACTAGTTCTTCAGCCGTGCCGTGGGCAAGATCCTCAGGGAATGGCTCAAGCTCCGTCAGGAACCTCTCTGGGTGCATCAGGCGCCTGGGACGGAACCAGCGTATTGGTCCCGTCTCCCTGCGGTGTTGAGTGGCAGTCCGAAAGTCCAGACGAAGGAGAGAGTGATCTGACCATGACAACGACTCAGTGACTACATCTCCCAAAACCAGATCACTCACCCACTGTCCAGAGATAAAAATCAAATCCAGTGTGCCTCCCCCAATGTGGGTAGGGCCATCAACTACTTGCGTCAGGTCCAAGGCCATCATGGAGGCCATGAACTCCCGAGCCGATGTCGATGACATGCTGGTAGATGGCAGGTTAAAATCCCCCATGACCAGACTTCCGGTTTGGCTCCGCTGTGTTAATGGCGGCAATTTCAGTCCGCCCGTTCTTTGTGATTCTGTGAGAGCTGTTTAGACAGTGCTAATCTTCTGTCAACAGCTCGTAAATCTCTGCCTCGGGCAAAGAGGGGGAGATGAGCATTTGAACTGAAGTTTGAGCCCCCAAGAAAAGCCCCAGAATGATTTCTGGTGGTTTGATGGGAAACGCTCCTTCGATAGTTCAAAAAAGCTCCAGAGTCCAGAACGCCTCTGCAAAAAGCAGAGCAAAACGCAGCGTCCATCTCCGTGACTGAAGAGGATTTATGATAAATTTTCAACACGGAAGAATCGAAAGCAGGAAGGCTGCCATTTGCTTGTAAGATGATTTTAACTCCCTGACAGAGAAGTTATTTGAAGAGTGGAGATGAAGAAAGATGGCGTTTTGTTTTTGAAAGTGAAAGCTAAGGAAATGCTGATTACAATTGCTGGTGTGGAACCTCTAAGAAGAAAATAACAAGATTTTTTTTCTAAATGGAATTCTTTTTAAAAAAATCTATTTCTTTTATTATCTTTTTTTTACAGTGTTTAAGAAGAAAAATTTATTGGGTTTTTTTTTATTCCTCCCCTTTTTTTTTTCTTCTTCTTCTTGATATTACTTAGTTTAAAATGGCTTTTAAGCAAAGAGATTTAACCACTTCTAAATTATTGGAAATATCTTCACTTCAGGTACGGAAATTGAAAGATATTAAAGACAGTCTAAGGAATTTTTACAGGAGCTTATGGGCTCATCTTTCAGAAATAGATCAAAATTTAATGAAATGGAGAGAAATACTGGATTTTAAAGATTTGGTGGAAGAGCAGAGTAAGGAGATGAAAAATTAAAGGAATCAATTACTCCATTATTGTTATCTAGTACACAGACAGAAGAAAGACTGAATGAATTTAACCAAATTAATTTAGATTTGCAAAGGAAAATAGATGAAGTTCAAATTAATTTGAATTTAGAAAATAAAATAGATGATATTCAGGTTAAGGCTGATAAGGCAGAGGAAGAAAGGGTTATATTACAATATAAATTAATGGAATATGCTATAAGGGTAAGGGTTTAAGAGAATTTAAAGAGGAAAATTTGAAAGAGATTTTTATTCAGGCCTTTGCCCAGATAGAGGAATGGAACCAGAAGATTTTGAAGTTAATATTGAAAAATTTATCGTGTTAATTCCTGGTGGGCAAGGCAGAAGTGTTTACCGAGAGATGTGGTTATTTATTTTACAAATAAGAGGATTAGGTATGGAATTTTGCAAGCATTTTATAAAAATAAATTTCAAATATTAGGACAAGATATAATAATGATGGAGGAAATTCCTCCTAAAATGTTAAGAAGAAAAGAATTTGCCTTTCTGGTGGATGAGCTTAAGAAACATCAGATATATTTTAGATGGGAGGTTCCAGCAGGTTTAACACTGAATTATAAAGGAAGAAAGTATTTTCTCAATACAATTTGTAAAGCGAGATTTTATACTAATGTATTAAAGATTGGGAATTCTTTGTTAACAGATGTTAAGTTGAATGGTGAATAGATGGTTGAAAATGTGTAAGATAGAAGAAGGAGGAGAATGTTTAACTTTATTAAATATGATTATGGTTAATTTTTGTAAATGACTTATTGTGGATATAAATGTGTAATTTTAGGGGTACTATATGATATATTAAAGGTATAAAGGAATAGGAAGATGGAATATTGTTTAATTTTGGAGGATAGATAGTAAAATTTAGGAACTTGGATTAAATATTATATTTAAGAGATGGATGTAATGTTAATTAGAATGTAATTGTTATAATAGATATATTGTGGATGATATAGGTGTAATTTTAACAATGTTATTTGACATAAGTAAGGTAAAGTGAAGATTTTAATTATTACAATTGACACTTTGGATATTTGTAATATTATTTGTTGTATATATAAATGTTAAAGATGTGAAAAGATGGACTATTGCTTACCCCTGAAGGTTGGACAGAAAAATTAAAGAAACTAAGTCGGAAATATGAACTATTTTTGAGAGATTGCTAAGGGAAGAAAGACATTTTAGAAGAAACCTTGGTGAATATTGGAAGATGGAATGTTGTTTTGATATTGATTGATGAAGGTTGGATATTAAAAACTACGTACTTTATTCAAGAATAAACACTAACTCAATTGGAAACTTTGGAGAATTCTAGGAGTGGAATGGTCTGATATATAATGGAGTGGAAGAAAAGTATCTTCTTTGTCTTTGGAAGGGGAGTGGAGGTTTTAAGGAATGACTATGGATTATGATTTGTGCTAGATTTTAATTTTTGTTGTTAGTTTTATACCCTGTACTCGGTTCTCGGAAGTCCTGGGGGGTGGGGGGAGGAAGGGGAAGGGAGGGGAGGGGTAGAAATGGATTGATAGTTAATGTACAAAGATGATTGAAGATGTATAATTAATGTAAGATCGGACCTGCCTGGTTACTACTTTAGAATGAAGGGAAAGAAGGAGTAGAAGAGAGAAGGAGGAAAGAGAAGAGGAGGAGGAGGAAAGGAAGGAAGGAAGAGGGGAAGAGGGAGAAGAAAGGAATAGGGAGGAAAGAGGAGAGGATGTAGATAAGAGAGGGGGAGGATGGTTATGGAAAGTAGAAGAAGGTAAAGAAGGAGAGTAAAAGGAAAAGGAAGGGGGTGGTGACCAGGCAGATCCGATTAATTGTATATGAGGGTACATTAAATATGTTATTGGATATGTTATTGGATAAGAATGTCAAAATAAAACTTTTTAAAACAAAAAAAATCCCCCATGACCATAAGCCTAGGGGTCTCAACCGCCACCCCAGCAAGCACCTCCAACAACTCGGGCAGGGCTGTTGTCACGCAGCAAGGAGCCAGGTACGTGACCAACAAACCCAACTGACCTCTATGGCCCCATTTCACAAAGAGGGATTCACAACCAGCAATCTGAGGAACAGTGGTCTCCCTCGGTTCTAGACTCTCTTTTATAACAACCCCCCCCTTGGGCCCTCGGTTGATGGAATGCTTGGAAACCCGGTGGGCACATTTTCACAAGGGGCACCCCCCCTTCCGTGCCCAACCAGGTTTCCGTAATGCCCATAAGGTCCGCGGAGCCCCCCAGTATAAGATCACAAATGAGGGGGGCTTTATTAACCACGGACCGTGCATTGCACAGCATCACCCGAAGGCCCAAGCTCTGAGGATCCTGACCATCCGGGGAACAGGAGAAGTCTGAGGGGTCAGGGCGCGTGATCGCTTTCAGACATCGAGCACGCACCCCCAAAAATCGATATGACCCATACTTCCGCCATATCTGCCCCTCCCACTTACCGTATCAATACGACCACCCTCACAAATAGGAACATAATCCTCCCCCACTACCTTCGAACCTAATAAAGAACCACCGTGAGCACACATAGAAACTGGCCCCCCACCCGACGGGTTACCCCATTACCCGACCTTACCCTCCCTCCCCTTAAAAATTCCCTATCTAAAAAACCCCACAAGTTCTTTTTTTTCGCATGCCACCTCTGTGGGTCCCAAAACCCGTCATTGAGGCCGTCCCTCGATAATGTAGAGGGCCATTCCTGCGAGGCGGGGGCACCTCGCAGGCGCAAGAGTTCACAAGAAGAGTAGCGCATAATGACTGAAGATAAAAGTCAGCGATAGAAAGGCGATAAAAAGTCTCCATCTCCGGAAAGGCAAGAATATTAAAATATGATGGTTATCCAGAATAAGGACGGGCATAGAATGGAAAACAAAGAAGGACAGTCTAGATGGTAATCTGTCCAGAGCCCAGTCCAAACATCATGGAACAGGGGGTGGGGGTGCTTCGGTCGCGAACAATGTCCTCCTCTGTCCCCAAGCGAGTCTCCCACCTACTCCCAAATAGTCCAAACAGGACCAACAACGGCCATAAAGATCCCAAAAAGGCCGGGGAGAGGCATAGATGGTACTGCAACAGTCGAGGGATGACTGGCCAGGGACAAGTCAGGAATACCTCCGTCCCCTCCCCGCAGTCCTCCAACATCCGCCTCCAAGCATGGCCAGAAGATACCGTCCAGGGGGTCACCTCCATCTCCATCACCCCCCTAGTAAATCCTAACCATTCCGGGGACCAGATCTCTCCAAACCTCTCCCTCCAAGAGGCCAGGCCTATACAAAGGGCTGAACCTCTCCGAGAGGCCGGGGGATGTGAAGAACGGCAAGTTCGTAATCTGGCAGCAGAAAAAAAGCCGGAAAAGCCAAAACATCGTGGCAGATAAACAAATGAAACATCACCGCTACAGTCCAGTTCATCCAAATCGTAGCAGAGAAAAAGCCCAACACTGCAATTAAGAAGCAGACCGAAGACCAGGCCGAGAAAACCGGCCGAAAAATCGGCCGAAAAAACCGGCCAGGAAAAGCTGACTCATCGCCCCACCTCCGGGCCTGAAAACATGGCCGCCGCCATCCACCGCTCGCCTTCCCGGCCCCGTTCTCAACAGCCGTGGGTACAAAAAGATCCAGAGACCTCTCCCACGGCTGCCAAAAAGATGATCAGCCAGACCGGGAGAAGCAAGCAGCTAGGCGGGCGGTCCAGGCGTCGCCATCCTTGGAGAGCCCCTTAATCGCCGGAACCAAATCTTCAGCGCAGCGCCATCTTGCGCATGTGCAGAACAGTCTGCGGGTATTCTGTCCCCCCTCGCCTCCATTCGAGCGATAGCTTAATTAGCTGGCACTATCAGCTCTGGCAGCAAAATAGCGAGTGTCTGCCAAGTGTCTCTGTTATCTCCCTCGACGCCGATGAGTCACCCAAGAACAAACAGTACTTCAGCTCTTAGTTAAGCAGTTAATTTGCCTGCTACGAAGAGGCACAGCAGCTCTTGCTGCCTTTATATCCTGTGGGGTGTGGCTCCATGACTCAGCACTTCCTAGGCCTGCCCCACCCCTGCTTCTGCTGTTCCCGCCTCTCCTGCCTACGAAACCTAGGGTCCAGCCAGGCCTGATTGCCATCAGCTGGATCTGGAGGCATGGCCTGGGGGCGGGGAAAGAGTCAGGGGATGGAGGCCTCATTATCTCTTTCACCTGACCTGCCTCTGGCTCCTGAAGCTGAGCCAGGGAAGCCGGTGCTCCCGAGATAAGTCCTGACGGCCTTTCCCCCTCACTTTCCAAGTCACTTTCTGGCAGAAGGCCCGGCTTGGGGGGCGCAGACACAACACCGGGAAAAATCTACATTTCACTTGGCTCACACAAAGAAGCCAAGTCTTGGGTGAGAAACCTCATCTCTAGAATTGATAAAAAAAAATCTGTAGCTTGGGTGGTAGATAGAATATAGAATAACAGAGTTGGAAGGGACCTTGGGGATCTTCTAGTCCAACCTTCTGCTTAGACAGGAAACCCTATATCACTTCAAACAAATGGTTGTCCAATCTCTTCTTAGAAAACTTCCAATGTTGGAGCAACCACAACTTCTGGAGGCAAGTTGTTCCACTGATTATTGTTCTAATTGTCATGAAATTTCTCTTTAGTTCTAGGTTGCTCCTCTCCTTGATTAGTTTCCACCCGTTGCTTCTTGTCCTGCCTTCAGATGCTTTGGAGAAAGCATCTGAGCTTGACTCCCTCTTCTTTGTGGCAGCCCCTGAGATATTGGAACATTGCTATCACATCACCCCAGTCCTTCTTTTCATTAAACCAGACATATCCAGTTCCAGCAACCATTCTTTATATGGTTGTGAGAAGCCAGCAGGAAATTGCTTCTTCTAACAACTGTGAGGTTTAGTTAATGACAGCAAGTGGGATGGCTTTAGAACCACACTGCTTAGCATTGGAAATTCCAGTCCCAGCTGCCATATACGCAAAGGACTGCCTGCCTGTTATTTGAAAGTGCAACTCAAAAGTTGCAATTTGCATTCGTATCCCTTGACCAGTTTATTGCTCAGATGATATCCCTTCTTGACGTCTTCGAAAATGAGTTGCCTTTTTAATCCCCCTGTGGTGGTTTGTTCTCTGAGCTTGCTGTTTAGTTTTTGAACATTTTGTCACCAGCTTAGGTGACCTCCTCAGCAGGACTTTGGTCGAAGCTGGTCTGGTGTTTGCATGGTTTTATATTTTCACTGTGAGTTATACATCAACAGTTGATCCCCGTTGGGTATAAGCAGATAATCCTTTCCCTTTCCCATCTGCATCTGAAGGATGCTCCAAAGACTTCAGCTTGGCTGCCTCTAAGGAAAAAGATATGACACAGCCTTCCCCCTTTAGGTGAATTCACATTATTCTCAGGCAGTGCCTCACTAACTGGGGATAATGTGGGTTATCACACAACAGATGAGAAGGCATCTACGGAACTATCATATAAGCAATCCTCTACCCTAACTGGCTAAAACCAAAGAGATTCGATATACGGCTGTTCCCCATGACTCCAGTGGACACGTTTTCCACCACGCATCTGTAGTGGACAAGCTGTGCCTACAGCCAATTCCATTCGCCTCCGTTCTACATTGAAGAAGCCAGAGGCCTGGTGTGTCCTCATTTCCCTTGCAGGGAAGGCTGCCTTCCCCTCTCCTTTCCCCACATCAGCAGCTGATGGGAGAACCGTCTGCCAATCCCAGGAGTGCCATTATTGGTCCTGAGGTACTGCTAGGATTTAACTATAGTATCTGTCAGTCGCCATTTCTCTCTGTCGCCAAGGTTGAAGAAAACAGGAGGCAAAGGAAGAGAAAAGATGCTTCATCATCCAGGCCTTTGAGCTGATCTTCTGCTGGAGGATCTAGATGAGTCCAAGAGTGGACAGCCTGAATAGCTGACAGATCTGAGAGAGGCATTGATTTAGTCATCTCCCCCCACCTCTCTCTCTCCCCCCTCTGTCTCTGTCTCTGTCTCTCTCTCAGAATGCAACATGTCAATTTTTGTTTAAGGTATTTTTGAACATAGGTTTATTCCTTTCATGGAATACAGTAAATTTGTGTTCAAAAGCAGCTCTACCCCACAACACCCAATATGTGTGCAGTGGATGCTTTATCATGTAGACTCACATCTGGCAGGTGCAATAGAGGAGGGTTCTGCCCTCCCTCTCTTCCTCCTTCCCTCCCTCTCTCTCTTTCTCCCCTCCCTCTCTCCCTCCCTCTCCTTCCCCCCTCTCTCCCCCTCCCTCTCTCTCTCTCTCTCCCTGTCCCTCTTTCCCTCCTTCCCTCCCTCTCTCCCTCCTTCTACTTCATTACACAGGCTACCACCCGTATACACACAGAGCTGGTAATAGGCAAGCTTGCCAATGGCAATGAGATGCACAGCTTGGTTTGAAAGAATGGCTCTCCTGTTGCCTAAGGCTGAATAGTCCTGGGGATGCTGTGCAGGGGACCAGAGAGGGAGACACCAAGTAGCTTTTGGACTGACTGTCCTGCCTTGGGAGTCAACTGACTCCACCATGGACAAATGGTTGGTGAAATGTCTCAGGGTGAGCCCATTTGTGTAGGCACCCACAGCTATTCACAATGATGCCAAAATGATGGAATGTGCATCGTGACATCGCAGGTGAGCTTCGGCCTTTCTAAGGTGTGTTACAACATTACATTCCTAAGAGGAGGAGTTGGCAATACATATTATATCACTTGCCCTCCTCCCTTCTTCACCGACATCTATGCCCATGGTGTAACTTCAGCTTACTGATGGCTTAAAGGAAAAGAAGAGCCCCTTTAACAAAATAACTGCTTAGGACAACTTTCAACTGTTCTGGGGTTGAATGCAAGATTTTGACAGAGGAAAAAAAAGACTGCGGGGGCAATGTCCCTTCCTTAATTAAAAGAAAATGGGGAACGGTCTTCAGGGATTAGTCTCAATCAATGCTGGTTAGTCTCCGAAAGATTGCAAGTGACACCAGATTTAACAAAATAGACTTCTAATGAAGAAGCTCTGCAAAAAAACAACAACACACAACTGAATTAAAAAAGACCCTCGCCCATTGGTTTGAACAGGAGAGGACTGGAGCATCAAAATACTCCAGACTGACTGACTCAGGGACCCAAATGATGATTTCCAGCTATTTTGGACTCTGATTCCAGGCAAGATGGGAGATGATAGACAAATGTGGGAGCTGCAATCCTAAATACCTGTGCTAATTAAAGCCAATGAAAAGTGAGATTCAGGTTAGGAGAAACTCTTTGGCTGATGGTAATGCAAGTGGGCTATTGAGCACTTCGATGCAGGCAGGAGGGAAGTCTGCCAGAAGAATGGCTGGCTCAAAACCCAGGATCAACTCTCCAGCCCATCATAAGACATCCTGACCAGGGAAGTTCATAAATTAAACGGGGAGGGGGGAGTGATAAATAACTTGTTGTTTGTTGCATCCTAGCAGCTGCATGTAAACTGAGAAGTAGGGAGAGGGAAGGAAGGGGGCCATTGCAAAAGCCTAGCATACCTCTTCCAGGTTAAGTCACTGAGCCTAAAACTAAACGTGGTGAAAGAGTTTGCTCACCAAACTTATGAATATTTTTAAAAAAGAGAGAATGAGAACCCATAAAACAGAATATTTTTCCACTCACAACAGTGGCTAGCTAGAAGTCCATAAAGAAGAAGAGAGCCACTGAGAAAACAGGGACCACAGATTGGGTGGGGTCCTTCCCAGGTTCCCTGTGGGCAGGGCTGGGCTTGTGAAAGGAATTTGGGGAATTTTGTTTTGTCTTCAACTTGCATCACAGGCTGATGATGATCGTTTCCATGTGTTTTTGCCCATAAAAGGATGGGAAAGCTGTGCAATTTGTTTTCAGGCATCCCTGGTGGCCTGGCATCCTTTGATTCTCTACCTGCAAAAAGAGGCTCGGAGCTGCATGTGGCCCTTGGGACAGGTAGGCAGAGACCTTCCGTTCGCGGCTGGCATTTAAAGGTATACTGCTTCTGTAAAGGAAGTTTCTTTCCATCTAGCTGCAGCGACTGATCTGTTAGGAGTCTTGAATAACGCTCCAATTTGAAGCCCCTTTATGGCATAAGGCAATCAGCTTCCCTTTGCTTGTCCCAAATAACTTTCCTTTCATGTTTCTGAGCTGCAGGACCCCCTCACGGGACTCTCCCACTATAGATGACCCAAACTGCACCACCGTTCGGGGTTTGCATAACAGGATAAGCATTTGGCTAGCTTGTAGCTGGCGTGCCTGGGGACAACCCTGAAGTGACCCCAGATACCAGCAGACAGGAAAGACGCTTCCAGCTGCTTGGCACTGGGCAAACTGTTATCTACCCCACCTCACCCCCGCGCGCCCCTTTTCTAGGAAAGGAAGCCTTGGCAGGTTGGGACTTTTGAGAGGGAAGGAAGGGAACCTCGGGATGGGGCAGAGGGCGAGGGGCAGAGCGAAAGGATCAGGACTTTACCCCTGGCGTAGAGGTTGGAGAAGTCAGTCTCGGTCTTCTGGAAGCGGGCTTCCTTCTCGCTGTTCTCGCAAGCCAGCAGGTTCCGGGTGCTCTGGCGTTCCTTGAGCGCGCTCACCAGCCGGCTCTTGTCTTCCAGGCTGTTGTTCCTTTGCAGGAAGCCTGCGGGGTTAGGACAAGGGGGACAGGTCAGCAGAGACGCCTCGATCGCGCTTTCCATGGTCCCCCCGAGGCAGCAGCTGCACCCCTGGAAAGGGGTCCACGGGAGATGAGCTCTGCCCCGTGCGCCTCTTCTTTTCCCCCCCTCCCCCACCCACGCTGTCCGGGAGATGGATTTATAGGGGGAGGGAAGGCGCTGCAGGGAGGAGAACTCAGAGACACACACACCCCCGACAGGAGAAAGGTAAGGGGCGGGGGGGGGAGGGTAGCGGAGGATCGCCCATGCCTTTTCGCCTTTGGCTTGGGGTCATCTTTGGTCACAAAAGGGGACATTCGGGACGAGGCAAGATGGCTTTTCGCCCCACAAGCTGAAATGGGGCGGGGGGGGCAGTTTTCGGGGAGGGGCGGTCATCACAGCAAACGGTTTGGGAAAACAAAGGAGACCACCCGGGAGGATTGTGGGGGACGCAGAACCCAATAAATACACGCAGGGTGGGCGGCTTTCTCCAGATGTGGTTGAACTACAATTCCAGAAGTCCACCCAGCCTGTTTAAAAACGAAGGGCATTGGATATGTAGTTCGGTGACGTCGGAAAGCCACCGCTGGCTCATCCTTCTTTCAATGGAAGTGCAGAATGCCCCTCTGCACATCTGGCATCTTACGGATGCCAACAGTTCTGTGTTTTGAGTGACGTAATCCCAAATATCAGTCTGCAGCCTCGGTCCCCAAATATATGAGACTACTGCTATTTATAACCCTGTCCTGTAATAACGATTCGTCACAATCACACACACACGTTAAACCAAACGGAATACAGTGCCCCAGGCTGAAAAGAGAAGCATGCCGAAAAGATACGCCAACTTCGAAATAAGGCTTGATCTAATTAAAATCGAAAGATATTCTCTTCGCATACTTGCGTTCTATATCTGGTCATCCCCCAGACCGCGACGAAGCCCCAGGAGAAAAAGGGGGAGGGAGGTTAAACAGATCAAAGTAAGATGCACCTATACCCGAGAGCGCCTTCCCATTAACAGAATAACAGAGTTGGAAGGGACCTTGGAGGTCTTCTAGTCCAACCCCCTTCTCAGGCAGGAAACCCTATAGTTAGTATCATTAGTTGGTATCATTTCGGACAAGTGGCTGTTCAATCTCTTCTTAAAAACCTCCAGTGTTGGAGCACCCACAACTTCTGGAGGCAAGTCGTTCCACTGACCAATTTCAGGAAATCTCCCCTTGGTTTCAGTTTCCTTCTATCGTAGAAGATCAAAGCATTGTAAAGTAGAAGGGTGGATGATAGATTTGTAGCGCTTGAAGGTAGAAGGTCATCCAGTCCGACCCACGGCAATGTATAGGAAAACCAATGAAACCATAGACCAGAATTAGTTGCCTAAAAAGGTAAAGGTTCCCCTCGCACATACGTGCTAGTCGTTGCCGACTCTAGGGGGAGGTGTTCATCTCCGTTTCAAAGCCGAAGAGCCAGCGCTGTCCTAGTTGCCTAGCCTTTTTTAAAAAAACCCAAGAGATGGAGGTCCCACAATCTCCATATCTAGACCTTTTGTCCTGTCGGACAGATCTTACAGTGCGGAAGGATCTCCCCCTCCCCTATCTAATGTCCCTGGAACTCGCCCTAGCTAAAAAAGTCGGAGAGAGGGACGAGCCAAGTGGGGCAATCCGTTTATATAGGGCGATGGCACCCGTCACTGTCACCGAACTTCCCAGAAGTCTTTAAATCTTTGCATGACAGCAAGAACACTTGGCCTCACCTGGACCTCTTCTCGCAAGGCTTTCGATGGGGTTCATTTCATTTCATTTCGCGAGAAATAGGTGCCCCATTATCACAATGGAGCAAGCTAAGCCCTCCCGCCACCCCAACCCCCACCGCAGCCTTATCCAATCTGGCCGCGTTTATTTTTTTCAAGCCGGGAAGGACCAGGTAGATCGAAAGCAAGCGGGACCAACTATTCAGCCTCTAGAGATTCGGGTTTTCATACCCTCGTTTTGAAGATGATAGTGGGAGGCTCCCAACGGTTAATCGGAAGACCGATCTTAAGGTTTCCCTTTGAGTAAAGCCATTGGCCGCCTTGCTGAGAGGACGCTCTCTTATGAGGAGGACTTTGATTAGCATGGGGAGGTTCTCGGGATTGGAAGGAAGGAAGGCAGGCCGGCCGGCCGGCCCTTAGATCAGGGATGAAATCCACCAGGTTCTGACAGGTTTTGGAGAACCGGTAGCGGAAATTTTGAGTAGTTCAGAGAACTGGCAAATACCACCTCTGGCTGATCCCAGAGTACGGTGGGAATGGAGGTTTTGCAATATCCTTCCCCCAGGAGTGGGGAGGGAATGGGGATTTTGCAGTATCCTTCCCTGCCATACCCACCAAGCCACGCCCACAGAACCGGTAGTAAAAAATTTGAATTTCACCACTGCCTTAGTTTCAGTGTTGATCCTTCCTTCCTTCCTCCCTCCCTCCCTCGTATGAGTGACTGGCCCAAGGTATCTCAGATGGCACCATGCCTAAGGAGGAGCCAAAGAGTGAAGCCTCTGCTTTTCTTGGGATAAATTAGACTCTCTTTTTACAACCTATCGCCCCTTGGATTCTGTTGAATCTTCAAAGCCAATGGGCCCTTTGCCCCTAGAATCTGCAATTGCAACACAGCCGAGAACGGTGCTTTGGGATGTCGAGGTGGGGGATTCGCTAGACACGACGTCTCTCTCTACTTATTACGGAAAACCAATGCAACGCGGAACATACTTTAAAGCGTTTGAAATTGCGGGTGTTGCGGGACGGAGTTTTTTGAAACGGGAAATTAAGCCAGGTCTTGGAGAGGGAACTATTTCTCACCTGGATGAGAATAAATTGGCCGAAGTAATACGGCAGAAATGGGGTGGGTGGACAATCCACTAGGTGAGCGCAGCCCTCTTTCCCCGCGAGCTCACGTAGCGCCTGTCCCCCCAGCACGCCTCCCCCAAGGGAGATAAAGTGGGGGAGGAAGGGATGCGCCTCCGCTCATTCGAAACTTGGGGAAGCGAAAGGAAGGAGAGGTGTGGTCCTTAGAAGCGATCCAATCGGTGTAAGCAAGGCTGTCCCCCAACATCTTCTGTCCTGAATCAGTCCGTCCCCCCACGTGATGCTGCGAAGATTGTGGTTTTTCTACCACCAGATGGGGGAGCTGATGTAGGAGAAGAGCAGGCAGAGCTGAGGGGCAGAGTTTATTTATTTATTTATTTATTTTATTTATTTGATTTTTATACCGCCCTTCTCCCGAAGGACTCAGGGCGGTGTACAGGCAAAAATAAAACAGATAATACAATATACAATTTAAAATGCAGATTAAAAAACTTATTTTAAAATTAGCCTGATAGGTTAAAATATACTAGACTAAAAACCCCATTTAAAATTCATTAATAAAAATTTAAAATTAATAAAATTCAGTTCAAGCCAGCCCCGCGCGAATGAAAAGATGTGTCTTCAGTTCGCGACGGAATGTCCGAAGGTCAGGTATTTGGCGTAAACCCGGGGGAAGCTCGTTCCAGAGTGTGGGAGCCCCCACAGAGAAGGACCTTCCCCTGGGGGCCGCCAGCCTGCATTGTTTGGCGGACGGCACCCTGAGAAGACCCTCTCTGTGAGAGCGTACGGGTCGGTGGGAGGCATGTGGTAACAGCAGGCGGTCCCGTAAGTACCCAGGCCCTAAGCCATGGAGCGCTTTAAAGGTCATAACCAACACCTTAAAGTGCACTCGAAAGGCCACAGGTAGCCAGTGCAGTCTGCGCAGGAGCGGTGTTACGTGGGAGCTACGCGTAGCTCCCTCTATCACCCGCACAGCTGCATTCTGGACTAGCTGAAGCCTCCGAGTGCACTTCAAGGGGAGCCCCATGTAGAGAGCATTACAATAATCCAAGCGAGAGGTAACGAGCGCATGAGTGACTGTGCACAAGGCATCCCGATCAAGAAAGGGGCGCAACTGCCGAACCAGGCGAACCTGGTGGAAGGCCCTCCTGGAGACGGCCGTCAAATGATCTTCAAACGACAGCCGATCATCCAGGAGGACGCCTAAGTTGTGCACCCTATCCTTTGGGGCCAGTAACTCGCCTCCAACAGTCAGCCGCGGCTGCAGCTGACTGAATCGGGATGCCGGCATCCACAGCCACTCCGTCTTGGAGGGATTAAGCTTGAGCCTGTTTCTCCCCATCCAGACCCGTACGGCTTCCAAACACCGGGACAGCACTTCAACAACTTCATTGGGGTGGCCCGGGGTGGAAAAGTACAGCTGAGTGTCATCAGCGTACTGCTGGTATCTCACCCCGAAGCCACTGATGATCTCACCCAACGGCTTCATGTAGATGTTGAACAGCAGGGGTGAGAGAATCGACCCCTGCGGTACCCCACAAGCGAGGCACCTCGTGGTCGACCTCTGCCCCCCTGTCAACACCGTCTGTGACCGGTCGGAGAGATAGGAGGAGAACCACCGGTACACGGTGCCTCCCACTCCCAATCCCCCCAACCGGCGCAGCAAGATACCATGGTCGATGGTATCAAAAGCCGCTGAGAGGTCTAATAGGACCAGGGCAGAGGAGTAACCCCTGTCCCTGGCCCTCCAGAGATCATCCACCAATGCGACCAAAGCTGTCTCCGTGCTGTATCCGGGTCGGAAGCCGGACTGGAACGGGTCTAGATAGACATCTTCATCCAGGTATTGGGGTAGCTGTCACGCCACAGCACTCTCTACAACCTTCGCAACAAAGCGAAGGTTGGAGACTGGACGATAATTACCCAAAATAGCTGGGTCCAGGGAGGGCTTCTTGAGGAGGGGTCTCACCACCGCCTCTTTCAAGGCGGCAGGGAAAACCCCTTCCAACAAAGAAGCGTTGATAATCCTCTGGAGCCAGCCTCGTGTCACCTCCTGAGTGGCCAGTACCATCCAGGAAGGGCACGGGTCCAGTAAACATGTCGTGGCGTGAAGCCTCCCCAACAGCCTGTCCACGTCCTCGGGAGCCACAGGGTCAAACTCATCCCAAACAGACTCGACAAGACGTGCCTCCTCTCCCTCGCTTGGATCATCCCAATTTCGGTCCAGACCGTCCCGGAGCTGAGTGATTTTATCGTATAGATAACCACTAAACTCCTCGGCTCGTCCCTGCAAAGGGTCATCCCGCACCTCCTGGTGAAGGAGGGAGCGGGTCACCCGAAACAGGGCGGCCGGGCGGTTATCTGCCGACGCAATGAGGGTGGAGGCGTAGGAACGCCTCGCCTCCCTCATTGCCACTAGGTAGGTCCTAGAATAGGACCTAACTAGTGTCCGATCAGCTTCGGAACGACTGGACCTCCAGGTGCTCTCTAGGCGTCTTCTCCGGCGTTTCATCTCCCTCAGCCCCTCGGAGAACCAAGGGGCCGGACGAGATCTGCGCCGGGTCAGAGGCCGCAAAGGCGCGACACGGTCCAAGGCCCCAGCCGCGGCCTGTTCCCAGGCCACGACTAGTTCCTCAGTTAAGCCTGCCATCAGTTCAGAGTCCTTGAATTCCCACAAGCGCTCCAAGTCCAACTCCTCCTGAGTTCTGTTGACCCTTATCTGGTGGCAATTTAGCGTTGAACTTCAGTCGACCAGTTTCTTGCTTATAGGCTTGAATGAATCGTCTAGGCTGCCGCAATCTTACTAATGGTTTCTGATTCTTTGCACCTGACAGCTGTGCTGGCCAGTATTGCAGCCACTATCCAGTTTCCTTGCAAAATAGATCCAGATTAATTGATCCCTTCCAGCTCTGAAGTTTTGCTTATTTGAAACACTGACTTTTCCCCAAGGTACTAAAGGACCCCTAGTTTAGTTCTTGTCTATTTGAGTGATTCTGTGTCACCATCCAAATAACAGCTTGTGAGGTGGACCGGGTGGGGGGGTGGGGGGAAGGGGCCAGGTTTTTCAATCACTGACTGGTCCAAAATCCTGCTGATTACATTTCTGGTTGATGAGATCTGTAGCTCTTCAGTCTTCGGTGGGCAAAATTAAGACTAACCAGGTCAAATTCTCTCAGGTATGGGGTTCAGACATTCCAGGCTATAATTTTATAAACTGGCTTTAGCCTACTTCAATATGTGAAGCCAGCCAATTGTGGCTTATTTATGGACAACTATTTAAGCAAAGCTAGTAAGGTCCACTGGTTAAGGTGCTGAAATAAAGCGACAACCTTGTATGCTGCCTTGAACGTTTAATAAAAGGTAGAATATCAATCCAACATCATAACATAACATTGGAATTAGTATAATGTGTGAAATCAGTTAATAGCTAGGCTCAGACTATAAGCTTAATCAAGCTTAAAATAGTTTATTTGAGGTTTGTGTGCTCTCTGAACTTAACCAGCCCTGACTTATTCAGTAAAACTGGTTATGAAACCTTGGTGAGTTAACATGGCCACTGAATAAGAAAACCAAACTGGACCTTTTCTATTCAAACCCTAAGTGTTAATCACAAATTTTAGCTTCTTTATTATTTAGCTAAAAGGTGTACAAATGCAGATGCTGTTGTTCAGAATATCAACACAGCATCTGCAATTGAAATTCCACCAAACACGTGTTGCATGCCAGGTTAGAGATTATCATTTATTAGATGTGACCTTCATTAGATGTGAAGGAAAACCTTAGCAGGTCTCTGTCTTGAAACAAAATCTCTCCAAAAGATGTTAAAACAGGAGATGAATTGAACAATAATTAAACTTTTGAACTTGTTCAAAACATCAACTTATGAGTCTTTGGCCACCTCTTATTGCCCACCTCTTATTCTCCAGATCTCTGGGGCTTCTAATCCCACCAGTTTTAGCCAAGAGGGCCTTTGGTCATGGCTACTGGAATTAATGTTCAGGAAATAATACACAGTCTAGCCCAGAGTTAAGCAAGTCCATACTGAACCTTAGAAAGCAAATCAACTTCACTTTTGCTGGCTTCCACTCGTCAGTAAACCAGCATCTGATAGCCACAAGGCTAACCTTGCCTTGGTTCAGAAGTTAAGCAAGTTGAACCTGGTTATTACTTGGATGGGAGACCACTAGGAAAAGCCAGATCTGAAGACAAGACAAAGATATCAAAAACATCCCAGAAGATGGCGGTGGGCAACCACTTCAGCATTGTGGGCAAAAAAACAAAACAAAACCTCTTACATGGATGGACTTGACTTGAAAGAGATTTTATCTCTTTTTATCTCCTAGGAATGATAGATATGCAAGGAATCAAAAGACGAGGCTACTTAATTTGGGTTTTCTACCTTTCTTGGCCAGGCGAATTGATAACCATCACTGAACTATCTTGGTAATTATTTCCTTTCTAGAAACTAGATAAACACAGATTTTGAAAGAAAAGTGGATTAAAACAAACCGAGGGACTTTGCCCGCAGCCAATTAGGGCTGCCCTCTACTCCTTGTTTAAAGGTGAACCTAGTTATTCTCATTCTAAAAACTGAGCCAGCCTTCTATGAAGATTATGTATCAGGAAATCTTCCATTAATAGATTAACCAAGTGGAGAGACGACTTCCGGTGTCCAGGGGCAACGGTCGTCTGGAGGCTTCTCCTGCCCCCAGTGCCCGAATCCGGCCGCCGCCGAGGCCCCCAGGGGCCAGGTGTTCCGAAAAGGACACCTGCCGCACGGACGGCTCGCCAGGGGTCTCCCAGCCGACATACAGGACTGGGGGGACCGATGCTGGCGCGTCCTAGGCTCGGCGGGGTTTGGAGGCCACGGGCCACGGCCATTACTTTGGTCGTCGCCTGGGCCGCTGTGCCCGGTGACACCGGGGCTTTGGATTTATAACTGCAGCAGCCTGGTGGTGAACAGGGAACGGAGAAGAATTGAGGAATGGAGAAGGGAAGGGATATCGGTGGCAGTGGAGTGCTCCGGTGCGGAGGTTTCTCCCCTGCGGCTGGAAGGAGCACGAGTCATTCTGGAGAGAGGAGAACTTAAAATAAGAAGATTACGGTTTTGTGGAGCTCTGGAGAGAAGAGGTGATGGAGAAATTTAGGAGGGAGGTTTGAGGCCCCCTCCTCTGGGGAACAGTGGTGGCGTCAGCTTCCGCCTTCACTATGAGAATCTTGATGACATCACTTCCCTTGACTTCCTGGTTGACTAACTGTACTCTGGACTCGTTGCTCCTGTGAGTGCCCCTGGTGGATCCGGAGGAAATTACAAGGATACTGTGCTTGCCTGAGGATTTTGAATTTTTTTTCAAATGGCAAAGGTCAGAGACCAACTGCTGGAGAGATGGAGAATTCTGGAAAAGTTATCCAATATGGACAAGAAACTGGATGATTTGCAAAGAGGCCAAACGGAAATAAGAGCAGAAATTGTGACTATCCAAAAGGATTTAAAGGATACTCAACAAGTCTCAGCAGAAAACAAGCAGAAAGTGGAAGGTCTGGAGGGTGAGATCACGGGCAGTGCAGAAAAGAGAGGAGGCGACAGGCAATGCTGTGCTTAGACTACAGATGGATAAAATGTCTTATTTCCTTAGGTTTCAAAATTTGGAAGAAGTGGACCAAGAAGATTTGAGAGATGTTGTGACTAAATTGTTGGGAGAATTTCTTGGGAGAGGTGTTGATTTCATGAATTGGGATGTGGATCGAGTTTATAGAGTTAATTCACAATATGCATACGCATGCAGTTCCCAGAGAGGTTCATGTCAAATTTGTGAGAAGAGGCGAGATGAAATTCTTAGAAAACATAGGAGTGGGGCACTGACTTACAGGGGCAGGAGATAGCCATTCTGAGGCAGATTCCCAGACAGGTGCGTGAAATGAGAAAGAATATTACTTTTGTCAAGCAAATTGTACCAGAAGGGAGTAGGCTTCAGATGGCTGATGCCAGAGGGATTGATGATTTTCCGGGAGGGCATTACGAAAAAAATTAGTACAATTGCGGAGGCTACGGCCTACGTGGAGGAACACAAAGCCCTCCTGGAATCAGATGACCCAGGAATTGAAGAAGGGGAGGTTATAGACCATGGGGCGGTGGCGGCTGCCGCTGTTATGCCCTGGAGTTGGGTCAGGCTGAACCCAGAGTTCTGAGATCCAAAACTAGGAAGTGATAAAGATATTTGGTATTGTGTTGGTTTTCCTTATTCTCTTTTGTATGATATTCTGTTTATTCTTGACCCTTCTTTATTGTGTATGTAAGATTTGTAAACTTAGCTACTTCGTGTCACCTGCTTGCCATATGGCTGTTGTATGTGTTAAAAAATTTGAGCAAAATTCTTATCCTGGATAAGAAAAATGAAAATTTACCATACCTGATATGTATTTGTATAAACCTTTTTTGACCAATAAAAACTTTTTGAACAAAAAAAAATAGATTAACCAAGTGGTTGCATCTTCATAAAGTAATAAGTACAGATTAGGCAATTACTTTACAATAGATTGTCTATTCCTTTTCTTTCCTGGATGGTAATGAGGTTTGATTGGCTTTGCCTCTGTAAAGCATTTTTTAAAAAAAGGGGAAAACCAATTTTATTCAAAGCAGGTTTTAAAGGACTTGGGGCCAAGAAGGAAAGAATATTAGCTAATGAGATGCATATTTATAAAATGGCAACTTCTCTCTATGTATAAATGGAGAGAGAAAGGGAGAAATTCTGAGTGTGTGGCTCATTCATTTTAGCTTCAAATGCCTTATGAATTAAAAAGGGGAGAAAATTGTCCATGATTGAAAAGGAAGTTTTCCATCTGAAATACAAGAGTTTGGATTATAGGGTAGGATTGCTAAGAAGACTGGAGCAGAACACAGGAAAGGAAAAGGACTTCCTGACTCCATTTGATGGCATAGAGATGGTTTTATTCAGATATATTTTGGACCTGTCTTTGAGACACTTATCTCAAAGTGCAATCGTTTGTACCTTTAATGAAAAGTAAGTATTCTTAAAGCCAGTGGAATGAATTTCTGAGTCACCATGTTTGGACAATGTTTTGATTAGGCCATGAGGTTTACAAAAGAATTGCAAGCATGTAAGTTTCCAAGAACTCATGGGGGGTGGAGAAGGGGGGGGAGAAGGGGGGGTGCATAATAGCAAGATTTGCATCTGCACCAAAGTAAAATCTTAGATGGATTGCTGGGAGAATCTGCAAATAAGTAATTTGGGTCTCTTGGAGGGTTTCAAAGAAAATGCTAAACCCAAAAGCCAGATTTTAAAATGCAGTTGTTGCATTCATCAGAACAAAGAAAAAGGCCATACTATGACTTAAATACACAGAAAATGATAGGTATAGATAGTGGCTGGGGTCCCCAAACATGCTAAACCATAAACTACTCAATCCTATTTTCCCTTAGTCTGGTATATCATGCAAACCTAAAGTATAACATATATAGTTTTCTGATGTTTTCCTTATTAATAATTGGGAACATTCATTCGATACCTTACTTTTGGGCTAGGATTTTCCCAAAGACCAATCACTCGGAGGGATAATGCCAAGACTCATCAGTTCTGAAACCCATATATTGCAAAACAGAATTTGAGCAGATGCAAGATATTTTCACCTCATCACTACTATATCATCATAGATGCCAAATGCCAATGAGACAGATTTAGAGCAAAAGCACTGATTTCTGCTCAAGTCTCTGACAGATTAAGTTAGGCCCTCTCATTTTAGAAATTAAGCCTCCATTTTGATAAAAGAACTTCTTTCTATCACAATCCCAAACATATTTACTTGTTCAATTTCTTTTTCCAAATAGCTTGAATTTATGTTGGATGGTTTCATCTTGATTTATTGCAGCAGACCTGAGGCCAATTGCATTCTAACAGTCAAGTTAAATGTTACAAAACCTCAGGGAACTACCAGAAACCTAAATTTCTTTTTTGCTTTGAAATCTCGTATAGAATTTTGGGATACTCTCTAAAGCTTCACTGGACAAGCCTAAGGGAGAGTATGGCCAATTAGGAAAGCCATGCAGATGATCTACACTTGGTTACTTTCTAATTGGCCAGGCAGGTTTTTTAAAAAATTCAAGTCCATTGGTCAACTATAAATCAAACAATATTTTCTTGACTGTGGGTTCCTTGGATGGAGATGTAAAGGAAGAGGAAGGGGAAGAAGAAGAGGAAGAAGGAGAAGGGGAAGAAGGGGTGCGTAATAGCAAGATTTGCATCTGCACCAAAGTAAAATCTTAGATGGATTGCTGGGAGAATCTGCAAATAAGTAATTTGGGTCTCTTGGAGGGTTTCAAAGAAAATGCTAAACCCAAAAGCCAGATTTTAAAATGCAGTTGTTGCATTCATGAAGGTTACATCAGAACAAAGAAAAAGGCCATACTATGACTTAAATACACAGAAAATGATAGGTATAGATAGTGGCTGGGGTCCCCAAACATGCTAAACCATAAACTACTCAATCCTATTTTCCCTTAGTCTGGTATATCATGCAAACCTAAAGTATAACATATATAGTTTTCTGATGTTTTCCTTATTAATAATTGGGAACATTCATTCGATACCTTACTTTTGGGCTAGGATTTTCCCAAAGACCAATCACTCGGAGGGATAATGCCAAGACTCATCAGTTCTGAAACCCATATATTGCAAAACAGAATTTGAGCAGATGCAAGATATTTTCACCTCATCACTACTATATCATCATAGATGCCAAATGCCAATGAGACAGATTTAGAGCAAAAGCACTGATTTCTGCTCAAGTCTCTGACAGATTAAGTTAGGCCCTCTCATTTTAGAAATTAAGCCTCCATTTTGATAAAAGAACTTCTTTCTATCACAATCCCAAACATATTTACTTGTTCAATTTCTTTTTCCAAATAGCTTGAATTTATGTTGGATGGTTTCATCTTGATTTATTGCAGCAGACCTGAGGCCAATTGCATTCTAACAGTCAAGTTAAATGTTACAAAACCTCAGGGAACTACCAGAAACCTAAATTTCTTTTTTGCTTTGAAATCTCGTATAGAATTTTGGGATACTCTCTAAAGCTTCACTGGACAAGCCTAAGGGAGAGTATGGCCAATTAGGAAAGCCATGCAGATGATCTACACTTGGTTACTTTCTAATTGGCCAGGCAGGTTTTTTAAAAAATTCAAGTCCATTGGTCAACTATAAATCAAACAATATTTTCTTGACTGTGGGTTCCTTGGATGGAGATGTAAAGGAAGAGGAAGGGGAAGAAGAAGAGGAAGAAGGAGAAGGGGAAGAGGAGGGGCTGAGGAAGAAGAAGAGAAGGAAGAAGAAGAAGGAAAAGGGGAAGAAGAAGGGGAAGAGGAAGAAGTGGGAGAGGAAGAGGAGGAAGAGGGAGAAGAGGAGGAAGAAAACAAGGACGAAGGGAAAGAATTTGGCTTTAATAATTATACTTGGGAAATGAGCCCTAGAGGCATCACAGGCATAAATTACAGGTCAACTCTGGTTTATCTCAAACAAAAAGAGACTTTCCTGGTCACTGACACATTTGAACAGAAATCAAAATGGACATTATTTTTCTTGTTGGTGTGGAAAAAATGCCTAGTAGGGAAATTGGTTCTTTTTCTTTCTGGGAAAAAGAAAGATAGGTCAAAAAAATAAAACTGAAGCATCGGAGCCCAATTAAAAAAGAATCAGAGTTGTGGATAATACCGTTCACATCAAAAGAGGGACATTAAACCGTTGCGTTTCTTCATGCTGATAATTACCTATTCTTTCCTAGTTTCTTACGGAGGTGATATTTAATCACTCAAGGGAAACTAGCCAGTTAGTACAAATTTAAACCTATTTAATTTGGGTTATTTGCATTTTGAACGCCCTCCTCTCCTTTTTTATATTACCTCAAACAATCCCAAAGATATTTGAATAATAATGTGTTTTCGGGTTGAGCTTTGATTAGTTTTTATTATTGAGTTTAATTATGATGTTTCAAGTGATTTAAGCCTCCGCTGAACCACAAAGCTCATAGCCTTTGACAGCTATCACCCAGCTAAAATATTGCTCGACCTCCTAGGGTTGATATACGAGACAGGAAACAATTTCCTTGCTTTTTATTTGGGGGGAGGGACCGCATAATCCCTAACTCTGCTTTCCTTATGCATTTATTTAATGTATAAGTAAATTCAGCGTATCTATTTCCTCCATAAAAATCCAGATAGGCGCCATGTATTTAGAGTCAGGTTGTTCAAAAAAGTAAATTGGATTATTCTCAGCAACGTTCAGTTACAACAGAATGTGCTTGTTCTTGGATAGAACTATCGCAATTCTATAAATCCGCTGAATTCAATCACAGCTCAGCGACCAAATTTGCATCCAAAGTGATGCGCAGCCCCACGGGATCCGCATCTCGGTCCGAGACCCAGAAGGCTGAAATCCACTGAAATGATTTGCTGGGATTCCCCTTGCCCTTTCTCAGGCGTTTCTCCCTCTTTCTCCTTTCCTGCTAGAGAACAATAATCTGCCAAGCTTCTAGTTCTCAAGACGGACATTATTTATATAATGTATCACTGGGTCGGAAAATAACTTCGAAACATAACCCGAAAGCTGAAAAACAAGACTAATATTCTAGTTAGGTAAGTTCGTTAGAGTTCATCGCATATTAGTTTTAACACCGGATGATGATCACAGACCGAAAAATGTCGATCAATCACTGAGGTAAATTAAGAAACAAATCAGCGATGCGCTAAGCACTCGCTCGGGTTCCTGAACAGCATCTCTCTCTCCCTCTTCCAAAAGACAGAAGAAAAGAAAAAGAAGAAAAGAAAACGGGGTCGAATGTTTCTTGAACTAACAGTTTTGGTTCCTCCCTGCGGATTTTTGTAGCAGCCCTGAGTTTTGTCAGAATTGCCTTTACGGATGGAATTCAGTTCTAGGCGCCTTCAGAATCGAAGCCCGGGTTTTGCGGAGCCGAAGACCAAGAGGGCAGCTCAAAGGCTTCAGGGATGAATAATATCCTCGTGAAACCAGCCCTGGCTCCTCGCTGGCCTTGAGATGCCGCCGTCCCCGCCGACCTTCAGGCAGGTTCTCCGGCCCACCAACGGGCTGGAAAGGCGCGCTCTTTCGATTTTGACTTGAGGGTTTTGGGAGGAAGGCCGGTAGGACTCACTCAACCTACTTAAAAGCCATCCATCTCCGCACCTCAGCTGCTTAAGGTTTTAGGCGGCCTTTAGGTGGGCAATTTGCCACCTCATGTCCCTTTCCACGGCCCATTCTCTTCTGCATTTGGTCGGCGTCGCCTTCCACTCGAGTTTGCAGGTCCAGCAACAAAGCAAATCCAATCACGGGTCAACCGAGGACCGCCCGTGGATCTGGCAGAGGCACAGGAGTGGGCGCCCTTGTTTAATCTTGAAAAACATGACTTTTTTTTCTTTTTTTTTCTTTTTTGGTCGTGAGAACTGGCCATTTTCCGCCGGGGACGGACGCCCAGCTTTCCTGCGACAAGAGGCCAATTGCGCCCAGCCTCCCTCCGAGAAGCGCCACCTGCATTTGCCTGGAGAGGCATTCATCCTTCACAGCTCAGATGAGCTGGGCATTCGGCTGTTGAGACGGGTATATATAATCCGGATTGAAAGAAGCTTCTCGGTGCTGCGGCCACCGATGCCGCCTCGATGGCACTTGTGTTCTTTTTATCCAGACGACCCTCTTCCCAAGCAGGCAGTGAGCGCCGTAGTGGGACCCCAGCTTCTTTGGCTCGGAGAAGGGACTGCTGGTTTAGAAGCTCTTGTAGCGTAGCAATCCCAATAAGCCGGATCAATGGAGTTTCCCTTTGTCTTCTTCTGCCGAGCTGGATTAAAATATGGGAAAATGCTGGGCGGGGGGGGTGGGGGTGGGGGAACCCTCTAGCCGTTGAAGGTCCTGCAGGAAAACGATGTCAAGTCTACAAAGGGCTATTCGTGAAAGAGAGGCTGAAGGGCACCAAGGCAACTTTGACCGGTAGCTCCCGATTCCAAATAAGCTCCGTGGGTTTCTTCTCCCTCTTTCTAACCCTCTAGAAACAGATCTTGAGAGCTATGCTCGTGCTTAGGAGTCACAAACCTCTTGCTTTGCCCAGAAGCAAATAATGCCCAAGCCAGCAGGCAAATTTATGTAAAGATCCAGGGGAGAACCGCCCCTAGTTAGATAAGTTTGGCTCCACAAAACGCAGTAAAGTTGAATTCCCACCAGATACCGGGGAGGTTCCGAAGGGCTTTATAATTTACATTGTTTAAATGAAGAAAACGGGGGTCTCCCTCGCTGGCCCTCCCCTCCTTTGCGCTGGCAGGAAGGAGGCCTTAGAGAGAAACTTAGGCCCAGGCAGATGCCTTGCAACCACCCCGGGATCTCCAGCTGTAGCGGATGCAATCTGACGGGCTCCATCTATTCCGCTCCCTTTCCTTTCTTCCGGGCGGCCGGGACGCCAGTCCCTATCTCTAGGCGCAGCAGCCTGACGAATGGCTCTTTAATCAGGCCCTCGTTAATCTTCCTCCCTCAGGAGGTCTGCATTTTCCCAGCCGATAAGGTTGAAAACGTTTCAGTCCGGAGAGCTGCGCCAGAGTGGCCCACCGCCCTGGCCCTTCCCAGCCCTCTCCGCCTCTGCCACGCTTCCCCTTCCCACTTCACGGATGGCCACTGGAGGCTTCTTGGTGGGAACCGGATCTTGGGGGCTGCGATGAAAAACGAGCAACGGGAGCAGTGATGGGTTTCAAATTTTTTGTACTATCAGTTCTGTGGGTGTGGCTTGGTGGGGGCGTGGCATGGTTTGGTGGGTGTGGCAGGGGAAGGTTACTGCAAAATCTCCATTCCCTCCCCAATCCAGGAGAAGGATATTGTAAAATCTCCATTCCCACACCACTCCAGAGGAAGTTTACTGCAAAATCTCCATTCCCTCCCCACTCCAGAGGAAGATTACTGCAAAATCTCCATTTCCTCCTGATCAGCTGGGACTCGGGAGGCAGAGAATAGATGGGGCGGGGCCAGTCAGAATTTTTACTACCGTTTCTCTGAACTACTCAAAATTTCCGCTACCGGTTCTCCAGAATTGGTCAGAACCTGCTGAAACCCACCACTGAACGGGAGCCGGGATTGTCTCCTCGAAAAAAATCCATCTCTGTAAACCCCAAACCCGCCGGGCAGCTACTCGCACACCTAAGCCGTGCACACGCCCCCCTTTCTGCCAGTAATCCAATTTTCCAATTTATTTCTTCCGGCCCTTTTCTCTCTATATTCGCGTTTCTGCTGCTCATAAGCACCTCCCGCTCCCCCAACTTTCTGCCCACCAACCTCCCCCACGCGACCGGTGGAACTCCTAAAAAATGCCCCCCCCATCCCTCCGGCTTTCTGGCTGCTATGAAAGCCCCTTTGCACCGCCGCGAGCCAATCGCCTTCGAATCGATTGTACAGGAAAAAAATCGCCCGCCGTGTCCGCATTTTTTTTGCTAGCGTTGACCAGTAGGTGGCGCAAGGGTCTACAATCCCAGCGCCCGATTCCGACCCAGGAGGAAAAAGCAAATGGGATTCTCCTCCTATCCCGCCCCCCGCCCCCCGCCCCCTTTCTCTTCTAAAAGAAGAGTCTAGCTAGCGGCTGCCTTGTTAAACTTCTCCGTGGGAGGAGGAAGGAGGAGCACCTCTTGGCAGCTTGATCCCGCCTCTGTCTTGTCTCAAGATAAAAGAAAATAGCCTACTTTCCTTGCCAACCAACCCAGTTCCTTCAGGCCTCCCGGATTTTATTTTATTTTATTTTTTGCTTTTTTTAAATGAAAGATTAACAGTTGCGTGAGTGATTACAGACTCAAGACAACGCATAAGGGAGGAAGCGGCGTGTCTAGTTGCGCGTAGGTGGGTGTGGGTGAGAAAAGTGTTTGGGTTTTTTTGCCTCTTTTCACTTACCACATATCTTGAGCCCGATTTTCTTCGTGCAGCCATGAGCTACACCACACCAGGTGTCATAGGCTAAAGGGAATAGAAACAACAACAACAAATTACTTCCTACAGAAGCGGATGGGTACCTCACGCGCTGTATTGCAATTCCTATCTAGCAGATTAGCAAATCTACCCGCGAGATTTCACAAAACCAGCACATAAGCAGAACGTTTAGAAAAAAAGACGATCTACTAGGTGTGGAAAAAAGTCTAATGATTCGAGGTGTTTGGGGTTTTTTTGGTTGAGTGCCGATATAGTGGCCACGAGTGGCATACAAATTTAATTTATCTCAGCTTCCTCTATTCCCCCCCCCCGCGAATTAAGACGATTTTAATCATCCATATAAATGGAGCGCTAATAGCTTTTTATACGGTGTCCTGGGATTGAGGCTACGTAAGGCATCAGCGCTTGGTGTGACTTGTGTGGGAGAGAGCGGCTGTTTTTGTTTTTCTCTAGTTTATTTCTTTGCTAACAACGCTTTAAGCTCAGCAATACTGGAAGCAGAGCGGAGGAGGCGGTGATGGACTTGAGACTTGATTGACGGGCACGTGTGTGGACAAGCGGGAGTCTGGTGACTTCAAGGCTCAGTGGCCAAAGAGGTCCTATCAGGAAGAAACAGGCAGCTGGGAGAGATCCGATCTCCTAATAATTTCCTGGCAGGCTTCCACGAAAGTGGCAGCTTAAAATAAACTAGCATGAAATGGGGTCATGGAAGAGTTCAAGAATTAATTGGGTGAACAATAGTATTTGACTAGATGATCAGACTTGCATGACTAGGTTGCAGCCGACTGACGAGTCAGGGTGGCACATTAAAAGGCCTCTCACGTCCGCTTGCTCCCCCTTTTTCAAGACACCTCTTTTCATTCGGCATGCTCTCTTCGCCCCCTCCCACCGGCCTTCCTTCTCTGCCCCATTCCAGGCGGCTGAAGCGCGCATTGCGCTGTCCATTCCCGGAGGTGCTGAAAGCAAGGGAGGAGCTGATGGCCTTCATGCAGCCCACTTCGTTTTTTTTTGTTTTTTTTTAATGGGAATCACGACTTCGCCAGGAAGATGGGCCGTACACAACAGCAAGTGTAGCTTATCCAGCAGAAAAAACTGAGACTTAATTCTGCTAGGAATGGATGCCTCCTCCTCCTTTCAATTTTTCACTATCTCACAGAGTACTGGGATAAGAAGTGAAGGAAAAATGACAAGAGAATGACAAGCAAATGACGCAAAAGTGGATTAAAGGAATGTGCAAAGGACATGCAACGGATATGAGGGGAAAAAAGATTACTGATGCCTTTTGGTCCATTGGACCAAAAGAGGGTCCAATAAATAAAAATATAAAAGGGCTAGGAGGTTAGTGAGATGTTACTTTTACTAAATCCATTTGGCTTTCAGATGAGTATTTGTGATGTTGTCATATGGACCACAAGCCAGGATCCTAAAAGGAAGCGAATTATGAGATTAAAATGTACAGTACAATTTTATTACACCACAGATTTGAAGAGAGATCGAGATAGGTCTTACACGACATCGGGAAGTATTCCCCCAATAAATTTAAGGCAAGACCCATTTAAGTCAAGACAATATTGCAAAGGCATCATGGAAAAATTCTGAATATTTTTGACAACTGTAACCTACCCTAGTCTTGAAGGGCTTCACACACTTTGAGAATGGTTACTAAATTGGCTCGTATTTCCATGTAAATCTGATAGGTTCCACAATTTTAAAACAGCATTTAAGAATATAGGAACAGCCCAAGGACCAAAAGACCATTTCTCCTTATTGCTTCTTGGGAACTGAATAGAAAGGGGCGGAGCTCTGAAGGGAAGGTCCTAGACTTTGGCTCCACCCACCCTCTGCCTTCAGTCTCCACTTTTGCTTTCAATGCCGAGAAGCTTTTCTTGTTCTTTGGATCACCTATAGGGGCAGCACCGGATGAGCAAAGACAAAGAGCCGCCTGTTGCAGCCTTCTCCAACCTGGTGCCCGCCAAATGCACTGGATTCCAACATCAGGATTCCTAGACTGGGAACTGAACTTCATCAAGGGGACATCATCTTTGGGCAGACTGATCTAGACAATTGACGGCCTGCAGAAAAAGAATGTGGCTGGAAGAGGGAGGTCTTCTGAAAACTGGAGAGAGGGTAGAAAAATAGAAAGGAAAAAGGAAAGGCGAAGGAAACAAACCAAGCCGGAGAGAAAGGGAAACATGGGGGGGGGGGAGACCCATACTCAAATCGGACAGTTGGGTGTTATAGCAGAGATGGCACTGAATCGCGATAGACAAACGAGGGTTGCTGACGAAGAAAGCTGGGAAGGGGTGAAGGGGCTGTCAAGGACCAAAGGCAATGTGGGGGGGCCCTGCCTCAATAAAAGAGGAGACGGAAATGGCCAAGAAGGACACCGGGAGGGCGAAACGGGGGCGGAGAGGGGAGCCAAAGGGAAACGCGGGCAAAAGAATGGCAGGCGATGAAAACAGCTCTGACAGGACTCGAAAACAGCCTCGCTCCCAGCCCGAGGCAGCTAGAGAGGCGAGGAGGTGGGAGCACGTCAAGGAGAGGAGGGCAATAAAATAACCCCGGCGCGGCACACTCCACGCGCCTTCCCCACCTGACCTCGGAAGCAGCAGAGGGAGCGCCCGCGAGCCGTCGGGAAACAATAGAGGGAATGGCTGCGGGAGCGCGGGCAGGAATTGCGCGCCCGGCAGAATTGCCAGCCGGGGGCGCCTGGCAGGAGGCGCATTCCTTTGAATGGCGGGGAAGGCGGCGGGCAGTCTTGCCGAGGGCAACACGCGAGCGCACACACACACACCCCTCTTCCTTTTGTCAAGTCCAGGAAGAGAGCTAAGCAACGCGCAATATGAACAAGCATCCCTAATCCGGTGTGTCGATTGGCCATTTTAAGAGTTAGGCAGCTTTACAGCCGGGTGGGGGAGAAAAGACAGAAAAGTCTTGTCCACCGTAAAGAAACGATTTTTGTTTGGTTGCCACCCCCTCCTCCTTTTCCTCTTCCTCCTCCTCGTCCCATTTTTTCCTTGCAAGTGCCGCTGCTATTCACAGCCACGTCTGGACGTTCATGCTTCATAACCCCGAGAGCCCTTCTAGGGCAAACGCCATTCTCTGCTTGGCGGGGTTCGCCAGGCTTCGTTTCCTTCCCATTCGAGCACCCTCCCCCTTGCTTTGTCTCCGGCGATCATGTCAAGTAGCCTGGTTCCAGCTCGGTTTCTTCTATGGGAGCTGGGTGGCTGTCTGAACGCGCTATAATTCAATAATTGAATTATAGTCAATTATTGAGTAGCTCCTTCCTTCCTTCCTTCCTTCCTTCCTTCCTTCCTTCCTTCCTTCCTTCCTTCCTTCCTTCCTTCCTTCCTTCCTTTCCGCCACCTGCAGCATCACCCGCTTGTCATTGGCACTTGCCGATCTCCCCTCCAATTCGGGGCAGCGAGAAATTCTGCCCTGCCCTGCCTTTCCGGGCGCCCTCAGGAAGGGCTGCCGAAAGGGAAGAAACGGGAAAGGACACTTCGAGACCCGAGACGCCCACAAAGGGCCATGGGCGTTTGCAGAACCTCCCGCCCTTTCCTCTAGCATCAAGTCAATGGCTGGGGGTGTGGGTGGAAAGTGGCGGCGAGACCAGCTCTTCCACCTGCCCCTCGCCTTTCGTTAGGAACAGCATCAGGTTTCTTTGTTTTCAAGCAGAAAGAAAACTACGCATTACCCACCCACCCCAATCCCCACAAGCTCGTTTCCAGCACCCTCTCGGTTTTAGCGGAGGGAGAGGAGGGGGATCCAAGGCGGCTTCCATGTTGGTCTTTTTTGGGAGAGGGGAGCGGGGTTCGTGCGCCTCGACTGTTTTTTTCAAAACCCCTGCTTTAAAGGAAGAGGCATGCCCGGCCGAGGTTTGCAAAACGAAAACCCGAGACCTACTTGTGGGTCGTAAATTAGTTGGGTTGGGATCCTGAGCGGTGTTGGAGGAGGACGGATCCGAGGTGGCCATGAGGTCCAGAGGCACAGCCCTTGGGTCCCAGGAGTCTTCTTTCCGTCTTTCTCCGACTCCCCCAAAAAGGACGGGCTGCAATGGAAGAGAAAAGCGGGTTTAGAAACCTGTTCCTCGGAAAAGCCTGGGTGGTTGTCTCCCTCTCCCCTTTTTCTTCAGGGGAACTGGGGGTGGGGGGCGATCCAGAAAACGAGCCTGCAGCCAACAATAAGCTATTCAACTCCTCGGGAAGTAGCGGTTGTCGGAGGAGGGGTGGGTGGGGACGGTGCGCCTGTGCGGGTGGGTATGTGTGCAGAGAGAAGCCTGCACAAAAGGAAGGTGTGGATACACACCACGAACAAGAAGAGTCCCGATTCCCACCAAAAGCCTTCCCCGAAGCCTCGCAACGGCCGTGCCGATCTTGCTCTCAGACAAAGCGGTTTGGAGGGAGAAATGGCTGGAGGTGACGACACCTAAGTCGGATTTTAGAAGAGACAGCGCTGGCTGCTAAGCGCGGCGAGAGGGAAGCTGTCTGGACGGGGCTGGAACTGAAAAAGCCATTCCTTTGGCTCCTGGCAGGGATGGGAAATAAACTGGCGTGTCGCCGGCGGTGGAAGAGAAGGATGGATTCAGCTGACCGGAACGTCTAGGGCAGCTCTATTAAACGCCGATGAGGAGGCTAATTATGATTCACGCCAAATGGGAAGCCAACTTCCAGTAAGCATGCTCAGAACACACACACACAGAGACAGACACTATTCTGATAGAATACACTCATGGGTACACGATTTTTGCGGCATAGATACCTCCTTCCCTCCAATTTTATTTCCGTTTCAGATGAAATAATATAGAAAGCATTGTCGTTTGCTTAGTTGTGGGGGAACAAAAAACCCCAATGCGGATAAAAGAAGCCGGTAAATCTAACCTATTCGGCCGGCACAGCAATTTGCAGCCGCGAAATACCCCATGCATTGGGAAAGCAAAGAACGGTGCGCCACAGAGCGGGGAATAACTACTCGCCCTTCGGGATCAATGGCCTCAAAATGGTCAAAATTCGGGTTTTGTAATTTCATAAATACAATCCGGGCATTGGGTTGGAAGAGAGCTGCTCGGCCTTTCCGTGGCTCTGCCAGGATTTTTATTCCGTCTCCGGGTTGCAAGATTTCTGGATGAGGACAAACGGATCAACCCATTTGTCTCCTTTTCTTCCGAAGGACGCCGCCACCGCTGGGGCGTTTCGCCACGTTAATTAAACACAAAACACACACAGTCAAGCTGGCAGCAAATGTACGACAGATTTCCCCCCCACCCGATGGAAAACACCTCTGTCAGGGTTGCTTTTTTAAACCCAAAAGTTTTTGTTCAAGGGTTCATTCTTGCAAAATATAAGGAATTTTGGTTCTAAATTCGCCTGCCGAATCGAATACCCGTGCAACCCCCCACGACCTCAATTCTTGAACTCCGGGAGCCGAGAATGACGGGTGGCCCGAGCCGAGCTTGGGAGGTTGAAGTAACAGGTTATGATCAACGCCATCTGCTCCCAAATATTCCCCAAATAGCCTTTATTCGAATTTATTCAGAGGAGCACATAGAAACGGTGTTACTGAGAAAAAACGGTCTCAAATTCCAAGCTGAACGAGAAAACCGAGGTGGGTGGCAGTGGCAATGAAAGAAATACGAAAAAACAAAACAAAACAAATCGCAAATACTTACCAATGAGAGACAGAGGACGCGAGAACAAACTCCGAGAGTCCAAAACGCATCGGATCGAAAAAAACCCAGAGATTTTAGAAGGAGGCTTGGCCCTTATAAGCTTCCCCTGCAAACGTCGGCGGAATATCAATGGCGCTCTGGAATTTAATTCGAACTGACCTCCCCTCCCGGGCTGCCAAGTGCCTGCCTGGGCTTTGCTTTTTTAAAAGCGAGAAGCTTCGACTGAGATTTGTTGCAACGCTGACATAAGTCACCACGCTCCTTTCATCCCAGTGGACGGGGGAGGAAAGGCGTGAGGGTGTTAACGGGGGTGGGGTGGGAGGTTGAATCACGCGCGTTATCAAGCTAATGTGATTGACTTGCAGGTGTTCTGGCTTCCGAAAGGAGGACCGTAGGGCAGTGCACGTGACGGCTGTTTTGAACTCATTCGGAGCCCGATCACGACTGGGGGTGGGTGGGTTTCAGCTTGCAAATAACCGAGCGCTCTTTTAGGAAATCTCTCCTTCCCTGTAATTCAGACTAAGCCTTGTTCTTAGGAATTCAGGCCAGATTACATCTTTTTTCCTCCCAATATAAGCGTTTGTAGAAGGAGCGTTTGTCGTGTTCTGGTCATCAACAAGTCCCGTTCTTCAAAAGACCCCTGCGATCCTACTTTTAGGGTTCTCCTGGTCTTTCTCGGATCAAAATCTCACGAGTGGCTATTTATATAATTAAAGAATCGTTTTAAGGAGAACCTCTTTCTGTGAAGGCGCGTCTTGGTTTGGCAAAGTCGGAACACCGAACGTCATGTCGCCACTAGATGGGGCCAACGAATAAAAAATGAGATGTGTCTCCGGCGTCTGCTGACAAAAATAGGACACTTAATCGTTTGGACTCGGTTTTAACCACACGCATTAAATTTGCATTTCTTAACTGCTCCTTTTTTTCCCCCTTTGCCAAAGGGACAGGAAAAGATCATACTGAATTTAAGAAATGCTCTTCCGTGTTACCAATTTATGGTTGGTTTGTTTTTTTAGCTTGGAGCTTGGTAATATCAGATTAATATAAATACTTCTCCAAGGGGGAATTGAGAGCATTGTGACACCTAATCAGGGGAGGAGAAAAAGAGAAGTCACATTAGGAAAGGCTGAAGAGGAGAATCAGGCAGCAGTGCCCGTGAAGTCTCAAGTCTGTCCTTTCTTGAAGGACTTCCGTAAAATAACTTACCCCTCCACCCCGTTCAGAGAGTAATAGGCAGTAAATTGCTGACTACCCACCGAAACGACCATTTTGCTCTGCGTAAGAAATGATCAGCCACGTGCTGCTCCATCCCAAACAGATACTATTTTTTTAAAAAGTGTTAAAAAGATTTGCCGGCATATAGACCACTGTTCACTGTTTGGAAAAAATAAATAAAGAGTTTCAGAGCAACTTCAGATCCCTGCTTGAATGATAAGGAAACAATGCTACCCCACGGTGTGACGCGCAGGGACAGATTTCGCATTAAGCTTCTCGGTTATCCATTCGATCTCTCCCCCCGCCCCCAAATCATTTTTTTAAATGAACTTGGCTTGCACAGAATGAAAAAAATATATTGTTGCGTCGTGTACTTCTGCAATAAAAATATAAATTACTTATCACTTAAGGGTAGTTCAGGGTTGTTCCTAGGAAGACCCTGTTCAAAGGCTGCAATGAGAGGCGGTGGGCGGTACAAAGGGGGACAATTCTATTGTGTTACAATCGATTTCAGCACCATGGAGAGCAGCAACGGACAGGAAGATAATTAGGGTGATTAAAAAGGCTGTTCTCGCTATAGCGAAAAGCAACGTCAGAAATGGAATTCCGCAGCTAAGAAGGAAGGGGGCAAGACTGTGTAACCATTTCCAGACCGGCTGCTTATTAATTCGAGCCCCTTTCTCTCCAGATACTCATTGCTCAGAGATGAACATGTACTTAGGCCTTTGAGGTATGCTAAGTATTGTAAGAGTTGAGGGAATGGCAAAATTGGCCCTCACCATTACTAAATAGAATCAAGATAGGATAGAAATGAACAGACCGTGGTTATAAAAAATATTGCTGTTATTATCAGAAGGAAAAATAATTACATATACTTATTGATGGGAAAAAAACCCCAGGAATTAGATCTACAGCAAATTTTATACAGCAAAATGAATAAATTTTAGTCTAGGCAAGGGACTAAACCTAGACTAGACCTTCTCTAGAACTCAAAGATCTGTCCAATGGAAAAGAATGTTTGACCACATACTCAGTCCAGAAATGTATGTTTTGTATCGAGATATGAACCAATTTTTAATAAAGTCCATGATTTTCTAGTTTTCTGAATTTCAGCTATCTAATTTAGAGTTTTTTGTGTAGGAATATTGAAAGTCACATAGAGATGTACTAATTGATTCAGATCTGTTGTCTTTCTGCTTCTGGCCTACAGTAGTATGTAATAGGAGATATCACAGTACCTAAATTTATTGAATTTCCTTCAAGTGCAAGCTGCAATTTTCCTGTATCTTTAGTTTCATTTTATCAATGGGGACAATGAAGCAATCAAAGCACTTCAAATTGTAAAAACAATAACACGAATAAATGTCATTTTATCTTCAACACCTGCAGGCTCAGCTGGAAGACTTAACAAAGAGCAACCAACTGTTCATGATTTTTCAGAATGATCAACATTTTTGATTGAAGAAGTTTATAAAAGCTAAGCTGGAAGTACAGCCTAAATATATTCAATCTGGGCTGCCTTTAAAGGTGATTATTAAGAAAAGAAGATTCCCAAAACTGCCGTTACTGGTCCCTCTTCAAAGCAAAGGGCTTTTAAAAATAAAATAATTATTAACAAACACATACAGAAAAAGCAGACCCGACTCCTTTATTATGGAACTTTTTTTCTTAAATCGAAACTAAGGAGCTTTCTCAAGGTGGCACTATATCTCAATTTCAATTTCTGAATTTCCCATTGCATTTAAATTTGATTTCAATTACTATTTCTGAAACTTGCAACATAAAAAGGTCAATTTGAAACTATTAATTTGAGTAATCTGCTATCTACCTGACAGTCATGGCGGCTTTTTGAAATTTTATTTAAGGGGAATTTGTCAGCAGGAAAAGAATACCGATGCTCAGCATCAGGTCCCTGACTTGTGAATTACTTGAATATTTCATAAATTTAAATGTAAAATTTGAAAATTTTCTGTAGTATAGCGTGTAATGCCTGGAGAGATGTGGTGGGCTAGAGGTGAAGATGTTTGTGTCACACTAGGAGACTGAGAGTTCAGTCCTAGTAAGTGATGTTTCTGTATCAGGGCACAAAGAGAATTTATCTGCTGCGAACTCTGTATAGGCATCAGGAACGGCATCTGGCCAATAAACTCTTTACTGCAGCTTTACCATTTATACTACTCCTTTCTCCCTCTTGGATAATATATATATATTATTATTCATCCAAACTTCAAATCTGATTTTGCCCTGATGTTGATTACCTTTATGTTTGTTAGCTTACTTTGACTTTTTTTTGGCTTCTTCTTATAATACATATTCAGTTTCCTGATGATTTTATCTCAAGTTGCCTCTGTGATTTTGTGTTGTCATTTGGTTTTTTCTTCCAGCTTAAATGGTCTGACAGCTTTTTAGGTGGCTCTACTGTAATTACCATTAAAGGTTATGGTTTTTTGCTTTTACTATATCAATTTTATCTGTTCATCCAAGTGTATTTTGATTTACATACGCGGATTAACAAAAATGTTCAACAGATCCCAGATGTAGTTAAACTGTTGGGGACAGAGTGAAACAGCAGAAATGTTGGGTAAGATCTTTGCCAATATGGGTTTACATACAGATTTCATAAAGACTGAGGCATAATCACATGGGCAGATGACCAGTACTGGAAGAGATAGGAGATGAGGGGTCCTGGGTGCTCTCGAGCTTGGTTGTTTTCTTGCAGATGTTTCATTACCCAAACTTGGTAACACATCACCAGTGCTACTAAAGAGTGGGGTTTGCTTTCAGTTTATATTCTAGTGGTTTGCCCTGTCAATATTGGTGAGGATGGTCCTTTAATTGGGCTGTTTACCATTGGCTTGTTTGGCAGTTCCTTGTATTATTTATACTTGATTGTTGGTCTGATGTTAATCTTGGGAGTTAATCTATGCTCATCTGAGAGCATATGCACCAAGACAAATTCCTTGTGCGTCCAATCATACTTGGCCAATAAAAAATTCTATTCTATTCTATTCTATTCTATTCTATTCTATTCTATTCTATTCTATTCTATTCTATTCTATTCTATTCTATCTGGGCCTTGATTGCCGGTGGGGAGTGTTTTGGTCTTTTTATTTTCTTTTTTGGCATGTTGATTCCCTCTTTTGCATATTTATTTATTATTTATTTATTATTCATACTTTTATACCGTCCTATCTTTCTAGGGACTCAGGGCGGTGTACAGCCATATAAAAACATATATATATACAAAGTAAAACATTAATTTAAAAAACTTATTACATAGGCCGAATATTTAAAATAGAGATATAAATAATAAAACCCAATTTAAAACCAAATTTAAAATTTAAACATTTAAAATTTAAAAATTCTAGTCCAGTCCTGCGCAGATAAATAGATGTGTCTTAAGCTCGCGGCGGAAGGTTCGAAGGTCAAGAAGTTGATGAAGTCCTGGGGAAGCTCGTTCCAGAGGGTGGGAGCCCCCACAGAAAAGGCCCTTCCCCTGGGTGTCGCCAGTCGGCACTGCCTGGCCGACGGCACCCTGAGGAGTCCCTCCCTGTGAGAGCGCACGGGTCGGTGGGAGGCATTCGATGGCAGCAGACGGTCCCGTAAATAACCCGGCCCTATGCCATGGAGCGCTTTGAAGATCATTACCAAAACCTTGAAGCGCACCCGGAAAACCACAGGTAGCCAGTGCAGTCTGCGCAGGAGAGGTGTCACACGGGAGCCACGAGGGGCTCCCTCTATCACCCGCGCAGCCGCATTCTGAACTACCTGGAGTCTCCGGGTGCTCCTCAAGGGGAGCCCCATGTAGAGAGCATTGCAGTAATCCAGACGAGATGTCACGAGAGCATGAGTGACCGTGCATAAGGCATCCCGGTCTAGAAAGGGCCGCAACTGGCGAACCAGGCGAACCTGATGAAAAGCTCTCCTGGAGACGGCCGTCAAATGATCTTCGAGAGACAGCCATCCATCCAGGAGGACGCCCAAGTTGCGTACCCTCTCCATTGGGGCCAATGACTCACCCCCAACAGTCAGCCACGGCTGCAGCTGACTGTACCGGGATGCCAGCACCGACAGCCACTCCGTCTTGGAGGGATTGCGCTTGAGCCTGTTTCTCCCCATCCAGACCCGTACGGCTTCCAGACACCGGGACAACACCTCGATAGCTTCATTGGGGTGGTCCGGTGTGGAAAAGTACAGCTGAGTGTCGTCAGCGTACAGCTGGTACCTCACACCGAAACCACTGATGATCTCACCCAGCGGCTTCATATAGATGTTGAACAAGAGGGGTGAGAGAATCGACCCCTGAGGCACCCCACAAGTGAGGCGTCTCGGGGCCGACCTCTGCCCCCCCGTCAACACCATCTACGACCGATCGGAGAGATAGGAGGAGAACCACCGATGAACGGTGCCTCCCACTCCCAATCCCTCCAACCGGTGCAGCAGGATACCATGGTCGATGGTATCAAAAGCCGCTGAGAGGTCTAATAGCACCAAGGCAGAGGAATAACCCCTATCCCTGGCCCTCCAGAGATCATCCACCAACGCGACCAAAGCCGTCTCAGTGCTGTAACCGGGCCGAAAACCGGACTGGAACGGGTCTAGATAGACGGTTTCCTCCAGGTACCGGGGTAGCTGACATGCTACCACACTCTCTACAACCTTCGCCGCGAAGCGAAGGTTGGAGACCGGACGATAATTACCTAAAACAGCTGGGTCCAGGGAAGGCTTCTTCAGGAGAGGTCTCACCACCGCCTCTTTCAAGGCGGCTGGAAAGACCCCCTCCAACAAAGAAGCATTCGTAATCCCCTGGAGCCAGCCTCGTGTCACATCCTGTGCGGCCAGCACCAACCAGGAGGGACATGGGTCCAGTAAACATGTGGTGGCGTTCAACCTACCCAGTAACCTGTCCATGTCCTCGGGAGCCACAGGGTCAAACTCATCCCAAATAATCTCAACAAGACGGCTCTCCAACATCCCACCCGGATCTACCCAATTTTGGTCCAGACCGTCCCGAAGCTGAACGATTTTGTCGTATAGATAACCATTAAACTCCTCAGCACGTCCCTGCAACGGGTCATCCCGCTCCCCCTATTGAAGGAGAGAGCGAGTTACCCGAAACAGGGCGGCCGGGCAGTTATCTGCCGACGCAATGAGGGAGGAGACGTAGCAACGTCTCGCTTCCCTCATTGCCACTAGGTAGGTCCTAGTATAGGACCTAAGTAGTGTCCGATCAGCCTCCGAACGACTGCATAGTAAATAGATTATGTTTCTATGTCTATTGATGGCTAATTTGTCAGAGTGCCAGGCTTCTAGAAATTCTCTGGCATTTTTGGACTTGGCTTGGTCTAGAATGGTCAGTTTCCCAGTTGAAACTATGGTTAAGTCTGTCCATCCATTGTGAAATTAAAGAGTTTTCATCATGTCTTCTGACTGCTAGTTGGTGTTCATGGATGCATTCTGCCAATCTTCTGCCTGTTGTCCTTCGTAGCGGCTATTGCAGACATTACACTGCATCTTGTAGATGAGTAATCTGGATTTTTATACCGTGTTCCATGCTTACGTTTCTAGCATTGTTCTTGTAGCACTGATCTCCTATCTTAACTATTTCCTAGCTCTCTCAATCTTGTTTTCTGCCAGGTCTTCAGCTTTGGTAGTCAAACTGAGTTCACCCTTCTCACCTCTACAGACTTGCAAATGGGACTTTCCTCTGGCTCTAGCACTCACCAGTCCTCTCTTTCTGGAACTGGTTTGTGACTCTATGCCTGGGATGTTGGATATAATGGGCTTGTTTTGGTTGCTTCTTTTGTAGATTCTGATCAGGGTCTCTGACCGCCCCCTCCCCCAATCTTCGCTCCTCAGCAGGTCCAACTCTATGGACTGCCTTTCATTCCACCTTTTGCCTTTGCTGTGGCAATTTTCCTCCACCTATTTGCTGTTTTCTTGACTTAACTCCTTCTTCCTTCTGCCCACCTGTGTGCTTGGTTTGTTGTCCATTTTATGTGAAAAGCTCTCTACTTAAGAGGGTGAGACTACTTTAATCCTCTTTCCTAGGCTTCAACAGAGCTTTGGATCCCAGGGGAAAAGAGACTTGCCTGGTCACCCTGAGCTTTGAGTTCATTCTCCCATGCAATCATGCCAGAAAATGGTGCTAGGAGGCTGTTACTTTGCTCCTTGAGAAATCTCACACAGCTGCAAGATAACTCTCTGATTATATAATGCCTATGTGACACTTTTAGGGACAATTGTGCACCAGTTTTGACCCAGTTTCCATCAGCAAAATGATGATAGTCAAGTATGCTTCTCCTGTTCTGTGAGTTTGGCGTTAGATATCTTAAAAGAGTCCCATCTACAGAATCTGTGGGTTGTAAAAGATTGGATGCAGGAGAAAAAAATAAATCTGAATTTCAACAATATTGAGTTGTTGCCGATTCTGAAAGTTCAGGATTTAGAAGGTATGAGTATGCTTGTTACATTAATAGAGCCATGGTTGTGCAGTGGTTAGAATGCAGTATTGCAGGTTAATTCTGCTGACTTCCAGCAGTTCGATTCTCACTGGCTCAAGGTTGACTCAGCCTTTCCTCCTTCTGAGGTTGGTAAAATGAGAAGCCAGATTGTTAGGGGCAATATGCTGACTCTGTAAACTGCTTAGAGAGGGCTGTAAAGCACTATGGGGTGGTATATAAATCTAAGTATTACTGCTGTTTTCCAAAGGACCTGGTTTACAGAACTTAAATTCCTTACGAATTAATAAGGAGAAACATCAGTTTCTCTTGAAACCTCTTGTATTGTACTTTCTAAACAATCAGAGGATACATATACGTCCAGCCTTTAATGCTTTGGGAGAAGACTGACACAGTAGTAGCTGAGGCAGTCAACCCTAAATATTAGGTTTCTGGAAACAACTACATTTATCCCACAAATTATACACCATGTAAGAAGCTATGCAAAAGCCACACGTTTGTATTGCACAATACATAATTGAATTAATAGACTATTGATTTTAATGTATTTTGCAGAAAAAAACAAAAAAAAACACTCATTGATGGTGCTTCCCAATTTCTAGGAATCTTGAGAATCTTCAGAACTTGTTTCACTTTCAGTCTCACTGCCTTCTGAACTGTTGGTCTCTTCTTCAGTCTCATCACTGCTCTCTTCATCAGTTTCCTCATCTTCTTTGTCATCACAATGACTTTCTAACATAGAAATGTAAAAGACACAAGCTTAAAAGCAGCCATTCTTCTAAATGTTCAGTATGGATGTGGCCTGTTCATTTGCTGGCCTCATAATCCATCTGAATTTTCCTCCTGCTTCCCAGAAGATGACTAGGTCTTAAGAGAAAATCCAATGGAAACAAAACTTTCTACTTATTTTCTTTCAAAAATTACAATTTGGCGTCATAAAACATAATAAACAAACTGGAGATGTGAACAACCAACAGCTTGAATTACATGCTGAAAAGATGTAAATTGGGTTGATCTAAATTATAATTCCACATCTGCTTCATAAATTTCAAATGCTCTAAAGCAGGGGTCTCCAACCTTGCTCCAACCAAAGCTGGCTGAGGAATTCTGGGAGTTGAAGTCCACAAGTCTTAAAGTTGCCAAGGTTGGAGAGCCCTGCTCTAAAGCAGATTTGGAAAATGCCTAAGATGCAGGAGGGAAGGGATTTGTTCCTCTGGTGGGCGCTATTCCATCAGCAGTTAGGCACATTCAAATACAATCCATTATCATTTATTTTGGAATTAATTCTTTAACCGAATGTGCACTTTGATGAAAAATTACATTGATTGTAATTCTAAGCATATATGTACTCTTTGGATGGGTAACATTAAACACTCACTGTAGCAAGAACAATAATAGAGTTATAAGGGAAAAAAAACCTGCTTTTAATTACAGTAGTAATAATTGTTTCAGAAATTTGATTTATGATTCATCTGCTTTCTTCATAGTTCAAATTATTTTACAAATATTTATACTCCTCCATAACAAGTAACTGAGTGCAATCCTTTAAAATATTAATTTCATCAATGCTTGTTAAATAGTTTGTAGTATTTCCAATGATCATACTCACCCAGAAGCAGTTTTTTCTCAATAAGTGGAAGAAACTGCTTAGCTTCAGGGTTGCTTGGTTCATATATCAGAACTGGAGTTTGACAAGAGAGAAGGAATTAATATTTCTGGAGTGAAAGAAAATATAAATATAAACTCTATTTAGGTGATTCACCTACTGAAAACAGGTGTGTGTGTGTGTGTGTGTGTGTGTGTGTGTGTGTGCGTGTGCGCGCGCGTGCATTCACACACATTTATTCAACTTCCCTTTGGGCAATATACGTTATAATATGATGGGAACTTAAATTACATTTCCTGAAGCAATGTGCAAATCAAAATGCAGTTATTTTTTTTCAAAACATGCACATTCTTGAGTTTTGAATATGATCTTCAAAAGAAATAAAATAACAAAATTAATATTAAATGCATTTGTATTACAGAACACTATTTTCCAAATCATAAGAAAACTGCACGTGAAATGATATACACATTTTCTTGATATTTTTTAAAGAATTGAAAAGTTTAGTTAAAAACAAGAAAAAATGATCTTGTCTGGAAAAATGACAAACCAAGAGAAACCGAAAATGATAGCTAGGCCCACCAATAAACATGGCCCCCACCAACAAGCCAACTTATTTTTTAAAGAGCAAACAGGAAAGTTGTTTGCATACAGTGTTGATCCATGAAATATGTAGATTAATTTTACATTCCTATTTAAAATCTGAATAGCAGCATTAGGCTATGAAGACAGAGACTAAGATTATGCCATTCAAGAAAGGAGATAATAATTTTCAGCTGTGCCTACTACCTTGCCTTTTTTTTTGACAACCTCCCCCACCCCAGTCCCAGGAGAGGTCTGGCTGCCATTGTAAGAATGGTTTCAAATTGCTGTATATGTTAATGTAGACTTAGGAAAAATATACCAATTAAAGAAGTTAATGTATTGATTGTAGCGCCTTTTACAAAACCTGGCAATAAGGATTATTTTATGTGGAAATTCGTTTATTTAAAGTATTTATATAGTTGCCTCATCTGGGCAGTTTCCAATCAGTATGTTTTTATGTAAATGGAAAAAAATGTACACTTAATTTTAAGGCATGGATTCATATATTAATGAATGAAAAATCAATGCATTAATGAGATATTTCAATTTCTGAAATATTTATATTATAAAAAGTTGCACAGCATGCTTCTATATGGCCAAGATTTAGTAATATTTAAATACTGGATTTTAATTTTAAGACATGGATTCAAGATATTAATGAAAGATATATGGCCAAGATTCAGTAATACTTAAATATTGGATTTTCTATTGATATTTTACAATTTTCTTTTTTCTTCTTTTCTCTATTTATTTTAATAACAGTAGCGGATGTAGTTTCCCTAATTACTATCACTGATATTTTATTCTATTGTTTGTTTCTTATGCTTCACTTTATAAAAAATAATTAAAAACACAATACAAAAACCAGAAGTTGCTGCTTTTCTACAGACACATATAGACTTTATATAGCTATATGTTTCTGATGAGTATAAATATAATACTTTGTATTTATATACAGTACTTGAGTTCAGTGAGCACACAAAGAAAAACTCCTACTTTCTTGTGGAATCTGTTTTATGAAATTATATTTTTCAAGATTGGAGCTTTAAAGAATCCTCAAATCTGAGTTACGGTAAGGAAAAAAAATATGGAAAAATGATCTACATGCGTGTGTGTGTGTCTATGTGTATAATGCCTTACACAGATCTATAATGAGGACTTTGGGGTGTAATCTGGATTGGAGAAATGTGGCTCGAGGATTGTAAAGAAAACTCCCCACAATGTACCAAGCTTTCCACGCCTGAGGTCCAGCTCTACACCACCTGGAAAGAGGGTGGGTGAAATCTCGTGAGTACCGAAGTCACTTTTCTGGATGAAACAAGAAATCAGTAAAATGGCACCCAAAGATGAGCTGTTGAAAGAATACCTGAGGCAGCAACAGACATGAGAGGAAGATCAAGTAGAGGAAACACCAAGGCAAGACATGACCCTGCATGAGTTGTATCATTGACAGACCTCTGAGGTAGCTGACACTGGGAAATTTTACTGGTGGCTGGAAAGGACTGGACTAAAAGACAATATGAGGCACTGATCATAGCAGCAGAAGATCAGGGACTGAGCCCCAAACCAAAGAAGCAGGGGTCTATCACATTAGACAGGATCTGAGTGAGGTACAGGTTATGCAAAAAAACAAAAAACAAACAAACAAACCTCTGAGACAGTCCAAAACATAGTGACAGAGTGTGATATGCAAGTAGGAACAGCACACACTGAATAGCACAACCAAGTAGCTGGCATTGTCTATGGGCTAGATCATCCCAAGTCCAGATGAGCGATTTTACCAAAGGCTATCGCTAAGATCATGTGGGACTTCTAGATCCAGGCAGACAGGCAGGTGTTGGCCAAACAGATATCGTGGCAGTACACAAGGACCAGAAGATAGTGGGGGGTGATAGATGTAGTGACATTAACATCAGGCAGAAATATGAGAAGTTGGAGAAGTACCAGACCTTGAAGAAGGAACTAGTAGAGAGAATGTGGAAATTAAAGGCCAAAGTGTCCCAGTGGTCATAGGAGCATTTGGCTCTGTGATTCCTAAGACGGGAGAGCAGCTCCAATAGATCCCATGAATGACATCAGAGCTCCCTGTCCAGAACAGTTCAGTGCTGGGAACAGCTAAGATGCTACGCAGAGCTCTCAAACTCCCAGGTCACTGGTTGAAGACCTGAGATTGAGGAAGACATATATGGCACTCAATGGGGTGAAAAGGATTTTTTTAAAAAAATATGGTACTTAATCTCACAATTGCCACTCTGGGTGGTAAGCATAGGAGTAAAAAAAAATGGACAAAATAAAAATGATGATCACTATAAACAACAATACACTACTGACACAATAGTGTACTTACTCATCTGACAAAGCTTCTTCGCAAGATTGAACTTCCGTTCCATTATTGCTTTCAGAAACTAGGAAAGAGATTTTAAAATATACAAATTGAAAAAAAAATATTTCTAAGCTTATCTGAGAATGCAATAAGTTTTATTGCTTTTAATTGACTTCAAGTTTGTTTTAAATTTTATTTATGGCTGTTCTTGGGACTGAAGCAGTGGAAGCCATGAGCATAGCTTAAATAAATAAAACCACAAATAAAATATTGCATCCATAGACTATACTATCATTGTTACTAATCAACAATAGTAATATATAGTCAGTCAATGCATTATCTTATGCTCTTTATTCTTACTATATGTATCATTTTAAAGAACTTTGGATGAACAAAATGATATAATTTAAAAACTAAAGTGATACAGAAAGATTGAAGGTATTGTGCTATTGCATACATCTTCTGAAATCAGAAGTATTTAAACTACTGATATGTTGTAGCCCTCGTATTCTCTGAAAGCGCTAAAATCAAAGTGAGGACGCAACCTTTAGGGTAGAAGATTGCATCAGAATGATATCATACCCCCTATATATATCTGCATTAGAGTGGACATGTTACATTTTTATTGCAGGAAGCTCATACTAACATTGTTGAGATGAAAAATATTGCTTTGTTTTTTGTGCAAAACAAAACTATTTCACCCATATGTCTCAAAACTGTATTCATTCCTATGTTTTTTTATATACATAAGGTAGATTCTTACTATTTTTTACAATCTTTGTAACAATAGGGGAAAATAACCCCTATTTTAAGAAATAGCAACTGTATTGAGAAATATGTTTACTTCCTTTGTGTGAAAAGCTAATTCTGTTTTAGTGGTGCTTCAGTTTAGTATATTCTTGTACCTCTCCCATCAATTGTAGTGGTGCAATTCTCTTTTGAGTTTCATTGTCTGTTTGACCAGTGTTGTTTTCGTCATCTGAACTATCTGGTGGCTTTTCATCATCTTTTTTTTTGTCCACACTGTCCTTTTGTGGTTCAGTACAGACTTCATTGTTGACAGTCTTTTCATCAATCTTGGAATTTTTCATTTTTTCATCTAAACAAAATTCAAACTTCCATGAAAAGGATTAAGAAAGGCCTTTGGAATTCTATAGAAACCCTTTACAAATGTTAACACAAACATGTAATGTCACAATGTAATTGGTCCATATTTTTGATATTTGTCATTAAGTAGCCCTCTTTTATAATGTTTAAATATATGTAAGTCAAATGATTTTAAGCACCTGTGCAATAAAATGAATGGCTAGCACTGGATTATTGATCCAGTAAAATACATACAATCAGATATCACAGATATCAATAAACAGCATATTCTTCCATATTTGTTCTACCTTCTAAGGGGTGGAAGCATGAGAATTATCCTGTCCTCTCTAATAACAACCGTGGACTTCATACATAGGTTTGGATTAATAATTTTTCATACTCAATTGATGTTTAGTCAGTACACACTCAATTGTAGCCAATAACAGTTCTCTTTAAAAGAAAATTAAGACAGCCAAGTAACTTAAATGTTGAAAGCTTATTTCAAGTGAGACAAGACTGATGCAATTAAGCTATTATCTTAGAAAAAGATATCTAAAAAAATTAATATGGTTGGAGGAGATAAAAATTCTCTCCCCCAACAACAGAACAAATTTCCCCAACCAGCATGATTGCCAATACAGACAATTTAAAAATCTTTCAATTTAAAGAATTCTGTGCCTCAGAATCTGATGCTGGCTAAGGGCTTAGCTCTAAAATGAGAATCAGATGAATTCATAAAAGCAGGTCTACTGATGGAATCTCCTTCAAAAACAGGATACCATACAGAATAACAGTATGTGGAGAGCATCACTATGGAAAGATTACTAGTACCCTATTTGTAGGTTTCCCTGGAGCAGCTGGCTTACCACTGAGGAAATTGGAATTAAACTGAAATTGCCTCAGATGCAGGAGGACTTTCCCTTAAATGTGATCGTGAGGTTCACTTACTAGAATCTTTTATATTCTGTCGCACACTGCACTTACATTACAATTGTCAATCCTCACAGTAGTTGTTTTCCTGAGCTTAAAGTTTGTATCAACCTACTCTTCATTTAGTGAGGCTGACTGACATCACGTGGCAACCATGATATGAGTTTAGCTAATAGAAAGGTAACAGGAAGAACTGGGAAGCTCTATGAACATGGAACAAATTAACTTCAGATGTCAAAGTTACTTTAGAAAACTATGCAATAGTTGACAATTTTTCTATGAATTGTTAATACTTAAGACTAAAATGATGTAATGATGTACGAGACGGTGGCTTCTTTTGTTAGCTCACTCACGGATTGGTTGATGTAGTTTCTTCCCTCAGATGAAAGAAAATATGTGACACCAAAAATGGCTGCTTCCACAATAGTCTTTTTATCTAAGCTCTTAAACTAAGCCACGAAGGGTTTTGCTGCCCTTCTTCATGCACAAAAGAAGTTCACACAGGAAATTCTATCCTTTCTTCTAATGATAAATCACACTTTCCTGCTGGATCCCACTGATTCAGATGCAGCTTGAATCAGTAGTGGGATAGCAATAGGATGGCAGCGGTGAGGACATATCCTTCAGGGATGCTAAGTAGGCAGTTATAAAATTGGGGCAAGGAGACTATGCCAATTACACTTTCTTGGTGAAATAAATTATAAAAGCTTGCTAGTTGATTCATTGAACACTTTTTATAGACTGAAAATTTAAACTTGATTAATTGGCAGCCTACACTAGAAACCCACCACTTCATTGCCTTTTGGAATAAGCTATGCTATGAAAATCTCAGAAAAAGAGCAGTAAAAATCAAAAGAAATTTAAGATGGGAGATAAGAAGTAAAAGAAATGCATAAAAATTTACGTTAACCCAAACCATTCAGTATAATACTTTTAACATCCACTTGTTCTTGTTTTACCATTCATAGTTAAGTAACACATTCTCATATCATGTATACTTCTCACTGACATACCTGTTTGCTTCTATTTAAAAAGATAGGCAGAAGCATTACATAGAGCCATTTTTGCTTCTTTCAATGAACATTAATTCTTTCAACTCACCCATTGTTCTTTTATCATCATTTGCATGTTTAAAAATATAGCCATCTATTTCCTATCGAAACATTTTAACATGTTCAAACAAATCAAGTAGAATTAATTGCTCTTCATGTATGTGTAATTTGCAGTAATTCACCCTGTTTTATCTGTCAAACACAACTACCTTGTGTTGTCTTGGGATTCTATACCATACAAATATACAAAAAGAGAAGGCCAAAGACCACAAGGCCAGAAGAAGATGGAAAGAAACATCAAAGGCTCATTATGACAGCATCAAATAATATTGGTTGAGGCAGCCACAAATTGCAAGAATCAGAACTTTGTATCTCCTTCAACACGCGAAGTGGTAAAAGAAGAGATTAAGAAGAACAACACAACTACCTTGGTCTGGTAATTAATTTGAAATCTATGGTCTCCTTGGCATCATTCACTATAATCCATCTAACATTTGTTGGAAAATCATTTGGGTTTTTCAATAACATGACTTCATCTGTATGAAAAGGACCCATTCATGTCCCCAACTAAGACACCTTTACCACTAGCATGATTTTTTCTTACCCATAACTGCGTTAACCACCCAAAGGACATGACACTTTCTAGCCAATTCTCTACACAATGTTAAACCACTTGGTAGGTATTTCATCTATTCCCACTTCCATCATATACAGATTCTACTGTGTTCAGAAAACAACCTTCCACTCCATTTTCAGGCAAAATATTCCACAAGTCTACTCATTTCACCATGCAGACTTTTTTTTTACTTTCTAAATCAGATACTGACATAACACCCAAGGGACAGATGTCATCATAGAAAAGGCAATTCCTTCCCTATTCCTAGGGGAGGTTTGTCCTGTCTTTTCAGAGTTAGGCTATCTCACTTACATCATGTGACTGTTTAGCTAATTCAACCTTGTGCTAAATCAGTAAGCCATAGAATTAAAACAATTTCAGTACTGCCAGCCGAGCAATGTAGCTCAACTGCACAATCCTTCAGCTTGCTGCCTCCAGCTCTTTGGGGAGAAAACAGGAGAAAGGTGGTAGCAGAGGCAAAGCAGAGGGAAGGGGCAGCATTCATATCAAAATGAAACAGCTGAAAAGCCCTGCTCTGTTGGCCCCCTCTGTTGTCATAATACTTCCAAGCACCCTCAGTAATCACAATACTTCCAAGCTAATGCCAAAAGCATAACGGCTGTTGCTGCTGCCATAAAAGTCATTCCCGACACTAACTCTGATATAGTCAAGGATGACATAAGTCTATCTCATCCATGACTGGGAAACAAGATGAAGGCTACAGAATGGGAAATATCGAAGAAGAAGTGATTGCCAGATACGTTTCTACCATGGTGAAAGGGTGAAAGACTTAGGTATAGCATGCTGCAATGTACATTAAGATTCCTTTCGTTTATATTTTTAAACTAACAAAGAAACTAGAAGCAAAGATCGCTTTTAGCTATCTGCATTTATTCAATTAAATAAGAAGTAATAGAAGGGTGTAGAAGGGGTGGGCTGGAGCAGCGATGTTCACCGGAGCTATTCCAGAGCCCTGGCCAGCAGCAGTGTTCACTGGAGCTGATCCACTGGACAACAGCCAACTGGGTTCAAGATTGGCAGCAGCGCACAGCTGATCAGCTGGGCGGCGGGTGGCTGTGGGTGTCCCAGGGCAGAGGTAAGATTGGTGGCATCAGGAATGCACAGCTGGGAGGTAGGGGACTGCAGCTCTCCTGGGGCAGTGGCGCTTGGCCGGTGACCAGATGTGGACACCTGCGGGATATCACTCAGCCAGTGGCAGGAAGAGGCACCCCGGGATGACCACCAGGGAGAGGGAAACACCCGGAAGGAAGGAGGACAAAGAGTGAAGGAAGATGAGAAACAGTGAGGGGGGGAGAGAGAGGGAGAGAGAGAGAGAAAGAGAGAGAAGCCAGCAGCAAATGGGCAAGACAGTGACCAGAGAGGGCACCAGGAGCAGCAGCAGAGACAAGCTCATCCAGGTGGGTGGGTGAGCCAGTGTCCAGAGGAAGTGCCAGACACACCAGCAGATGGCAGAGACAAGCTGATCCCGAGGCTCCACACACCCACAACCCCTCTGCTGTCCCCCTATCCAGAGGCCTCCAGACACTGTGGGAAGAACAGCCACAGTAATACCAAATACTATTCGTAAGAATCTCCAATCAAATTTGATAGTCATTTGGTGTATTTATTGCTCAAATGGATACTTCATGAAGGTAAAGAGACTTCACGCATTCAAAATCATGCATGTCCAGAACCATCATTTGTCTGTACTGAAAATACCAAATTAAAAAAACTGATAAACTGACATGGCCAGAACAATACATATAGGAAATAAGGCTACTCGTGGTGGAAATGCATAGCTGAATTCCGGCTTCTACTCTCCATCCCAAGAACAGATAGCCATCCATATTATCTATATAGCACAAATGCAGACATAAATCTCACCTGCATTTTCAAGGCAGTCATGTGGTCTTACATTCACCTTTGGATTTTTCTTTTTCACAATTCTGGCCGCTAAAGCATTCCGACTTAGCATTGCGTTTTTTTCACAAACAATAAAAAAGCATAATTTTTTTTTCAAAAACAAATTTAGCCAATAGAATAAATACTAAACAAGTCACGTTTCTTTTTTTTAAATTCTTTCTAGGTCAGAATTACTTAATGTTTAGGGCCAAATTAGAAAGAACATTAATTGCATTTTACATATAACACACATATTTTTTTAAAAAAAATGCACGTGTGGTGTTATTTAATTTTGTGGAACAAAAAAGCTATTCAGAGTTATTGCTGCATTTCCCTGTTTGTGGACTGAGAGCAGAATGGGATCATATATGATCTCAAACTATTATTGCAGCATCATTACAGGGGTGGGGTGGGTGGGTGGTACCTCTATCCTCACACCAATTGCCATAAAGACCAATACAATTACAGAGGTCTTTTCACATGATTATTTTGTTCTGAACTTCTAGCTGTCACAATGGCAATAGACATTCATGAGGCAGCACTTCCCTCATGTGTGTGTGTGTATACATATACATATACATATATACATATACATATATACATACATACACATATATATATACACATATACATACACATACATATATCTATATCTATATATGTTTTCTGAAGTTTTCACGGGTGTTTGTATCTTTGGTTATTTGGGTTTTCTTCCGTGTAAAATTGGAAGTGTCTTGACGACGTTTCGATGAAGTCTGATTCATCATCTTCAGGCTGGTGTTTACAGCTTCGTGCTTCTAGGAGCAATGTGCTTCGTGCTTCTAGGAGCAATGTGTGATCGCAGCTGTTTCTTCCTTTTAACTGCTAGTGGGGGTTTGAACTGACTGGTTGGGAGCTTGGCTGTGTTCTGATTGCGTGGAGGTGTGTTCTGATTGGGTGGAGGTTTGGCTGTGCTCTGATTGGATGGTGGGGTTGGCTGTGCTCTGATTGACTGGGGTGTGTTCTGTTTGGGTGGGGGGGCTTGGTTGTGCTCAGGTTAGTCTGAGTTGCAGGGGGATTTGAGTTGGTGAGCTACATTGCTGTGGGATGGCTTCGCGTTCGTGGTCGTGCTACATCTTCATGGTGGGTGTCAGTCTGCTGCATGTATGGATTGGAGGGGTTTGAAATGGCTAATGATACAGCTGCGGTCTGGCTTCTGGTCTGTGGTCATGCTTCATCATCGGTGTGGGTTTGAGTCTGCTTTTCGCGTGGATGTGTGATGGTGACATGCCGTGTGGCACTCGTGAGTGTGGGTCTTGCGTCATTCTTTATGTTAGGGACTTGTTTGTCGATAAGGGCAAGTTTCCAAATGGCTGGTAGGCGGAAGGTATCATCTCATTTATTCATGCTGTGTGGGTGTTTTTCTATCTCAGTGGCTTCTCTGATTATTCTGTTGTTAAAGTGTTCAATTTTGGCGATAGTTCTGGTATTTTTGAAGTCAACTTTATATCCTGTGGCTTTAAGGTGTTGAACCAGGGAAGAAGTTGGTTCCTCTTTTCTGACTGAGTTCTTATGTTATTCAATGCGTGCACTTGTTCTTCTGTTGGTTTGTCCAATGTATGTGGTGCTGCAGGCGGTGCATGGGATTTCATATACTCCTTGATTTTCTAACTCAATTTTGTCTTTGGGGTTTCTTAGGATGGTGGATATTTTTCGGTTTGTGCAGAATGCTGTCTTGATGTTGTGTGTGTGGAGGATCTTGCTGATTCTGTCTGTGGTGCCTTTATTCCTTCTTTGGGATTCCTTCTTTGTGTATCTTGGGGGGAACATAGAGTTTAGGGCATCTGGATGATTTCTCTCTGGGAATGATTCTTTGCTGGATTTCTTTGCTGATGCTTTTATTTTGGATCTAGTGGTTTTTCTAGGTAGGTGGTGGGGTCTGTGTTTAGGGGTTTGTATGTGGAGTCTTGGAGTAGGTTGGTTAATTTGGTTTGGTAGTCAGATATGTTCATAACCACCATGGCGTTGCCCTTGTCTGCTGGTAGGATTATTATGCTGGTGTCTTCTTTTAGGTTAAGTAATGCTGTCTGTTCCTCTTTGGGTAAGTTGCTTTTGGGTGGCTTGCTGGTGCAGAGGATGTTGGTGATTTCGAGTCTGATTCTGTTAGTATCATCAGGGTTGATTTTGGTCAGGCTGGTTTCAATTCTGCATATAATGGTTTCAGTGGGGATGTGTTTGGGAGTGACTGCAAAGTTGAATTCTTTGGAAATAACTTCGGTTTCGGCTTTGGTGAGGACCCTTTCTGAGATGTTATGCACTATTTGTTTCATGTGTGGCTGTGAGGGGGGAGGGGTTTGTTTCTGGCGTTCTTGTAGTCTTCGGAGTTTGTTGGTGTGTGTGTCTGTCTTGAGGGTGGTCTGTGTTTTGGCTCTCCAGACAGCGAGTTGTTTGGATTTGTCCCAAAGTGCGGGGTGGATCTTGTTGTTGAGTTTGAGGTGAAGTGTGAGGAGATCTTTGTTGATTCGATCTAGGAGGAATCTCTTTGTGTGAAGTTCATTTCTGATTAGGGCCAATTCTGTTCTTTTTAGGGTGCGTTTGGTGGCAGCAGAGTTGGAGTGCAATTTCAATTGGAAGCATGTGGGGATTAAATTTTGATCTCGGCAATTGTGTAGGAATGCGAGGTCACATAAAATGGAAGCTCTTTGGACTTCTACTTTTTCATAGGTCCTGGTCAGATGCTTGATTTTCTCCCCGTAGAGGTGCAATATTTGTTTTCTGAGGTTTTCGCGGGTGTTTGTATGTAGGTCTTTGGTTATTCGGGTTTTCTCCCATGTAAAATTGGAAGTGTCTTGGTGACGTTTCAACGAAGTCTTATTCGTCATCTTCAGGCTGGTGTTTACACACACACACACACACACACACACACACACACACACACACACACATAAAACCCTATTCTACAATGTTTCAAGAACAGGCTATAAAAACTTGTCAAGATCTACAAAGTTGGATAACTGAACAACAGTTAACTATTTAAAAAGCTTGATGTCAGCAATTTGTTCTTGTAATAGAATTAATTAACAACTCAACTGAAGTGAGACTTACTTTTCTAATGATTTAGCTGTACATAACAAGATCTGCTTTGACGGAGTGTAAGGTCTGCTCATAGGTTCATTTCCACATCCCATACTACCTTGGTTAAAAATTAAAAAAATATATCACTGCAAATTTTTTAAAATATTAGTGATATTTAAGTAGTAATGATTCTACTAAAATATAATTTTAAACAGCTGCTGTAACTTTTTATTTTTGCTTTCTTGTACTATATCTTTTTAAGGTTAGGGTAAAAGATTGATTTTGGTACAATGATAAGACAAACAGAAGATGGACATAAAATAATTGGTGAACTATGGAGTAATTAATACATTTTCCAAAATAATAACCAACTGTATAATATATCTCTACAAAGAATAAATATATTATTTCGAAAATATAAGTTTGTCTCTTAAATTTAAATAACTTAGAGAGTGATCAATAAAAACATTACTGAGTCAAGTTCAACTCTGGGTAACTGCATAAACATATCTACACAGTTTTCTTGGAAACACTACTGAAATGGTTTGCTACCCCACTTTTTTTCTGGAATATTGTTAAGTGTTCTATTTTATAGCCCTGGTATTCTAACATGAGTAAATACATTAATATCGTGTTCATTGTATAATAGCTCCCTAATTTTAAATATAATCTTTCTAAAATAATTCTATCTACAACTTAGCTGTAAGTTTTCACTGTAATAAATTTTTACAATGTTTACATCATTTATTCAATATAGTTTATGGATAGTTTAGTACATATTTAAGTTGGTACTATACAGAAGTACTATATAGTACTATACAGTACTATACAGAAAACCTTTCTGGGATTATCTAAGGTACTTCTCAGACTCTGAAACTCCCATCAAAGGAGTCCATGCAAATTCTCATTTTAATACCCTTTCTCAGAAGATAAAGCTGTTCATACTTAGAGAAACCTTTTAATTATAACATTTCAGTTTTGCTGAAATGAATTTTAACTGAGAGTATATCTACTTTAAGTTTCTTAATTTTATTGATGTGTTTTTGATTTTTTTTAACACTTCAATTTCAAATTTTATTTTATCTTATACAGTGTTATTATAAGTTCAAACACCTTTGGCATTGGAAAGTCAGAAAGACACTGAATAAATATATATGTGTATGTGTGTGAAATTAAAAATTATTCAATCTTATTTTGATCTATTTAAAAGCTTTTGTATTTCTTTTATGAAACATACACTCAGACATATACATAGCATTCTATTTTCATATTTTTTTCATATCAATACCTGAAAATTATAATTTTTAAACTTAATTCAGTGGCATTAAAAAAATCCATACAATGAATTATATCTTATAAGTTCAAGGAACTGAATGATTATAGTTGTTAGTTCTAATGGATACACCAGTGTGATGTAGAGCCTACTAAAACATATTATTTCCATTACAAGCAGTACAGAGCCCCATATCAGCACACACACTCTTGGGTATGTCACATGAAGAGGAAATTCTCAGTGACCAAATTTTAGTGTTTAATTATCAAGAGTACCACCCTGTAATATATTTGCATGAGGTCAAATGGGACTTACTTCTTTTGAACAAAACATATAGACTGCAAAGCAAATATGCTGCTATAGATACTGTCAATTATCCTTAAGGGGAAATTGTACTTTTAAAGGCAGAAAAAAAAAATCACATAGCATCAGAAAGCTAGGATGGGACATGAAGTTATCCCACAGATTAACCTGCTCAAATTAGACAAGAATGCATTACAGGTAGTCCTCGATTTACGACCCAATTGAGCCCAAGATTTCTGTTGCTAAGTGAGAAAGTTGTTGTGAAGTTCACCCAATTTTACCATTTTTCTTGCCATTGTTGCTAAGTGAATCACTGCAATTATTAAGTTAATTTACCCAGGTTTGGGAAGCACTGCTGTAACTCTACAAACAGGCCGTGATTGCAATAGCATAAGCGACCATTTACAGCATGGGCAACCACAGGATTTTGCAGTTTCACCAAGTTGACAAAAAACAGTACTGCACTGCATGCTTCACCCTTTAGATATGCACAGGTGACATCCCAATGCATGTACAAAAACAGGGCTTGCACTGTGATGGTGCAAGGATGTTTTGCTCATTTTGCCCTCCTCACACTACTTCTGCGGAAGCTGCCGGCTTATATAAATATCGCAAGGAGCCCATCTTGGGAAGCAAAAGGAAGTGCTCAGGCAACCTTCTACCAAAAGATAGAAGTGGGTGGTGCTGCCCTTGCCTGATTCCAGCAAGTTCAACTATGTGATGACGCTGTTCAGTTACCTCTGGCAGCCTAGCATGTGTTTCTGCTATTGTAAGTTTTTAGAAGAAAAAAAATTGAAGAGATACTGGGAACGATAGGCCACAAATATGTCACCACAGCAAAACTGAACTTCAGTGTCTTAGCAACAACCATGGGAATGGAAAATGAGAAAAGTTCTGAATTATTTACTGAATGCTTAATTTTGCCCTTATAAATAACAAGGTCAAAGAAAATGTTTAGCACAGGCTCTAAGAATAGTGTGAGAGAATCAAACCAAAGCAAACCAAACCAAACTCTAGAAGGTTCAACTGTTCTGGGATCATAATCTAGGCATAATGATAACAAACATTATACGGAGGTGAAATGCAGACAGCACTTAGAGAAATTAATGGAATAAGAATCAGATTATGAATATTTTCATAAAAATCATACCCAGTTGGATGTTATGGTGGCAGTGGTGATGGTGATGTTTTGGTGGGAGTGGTGAGAACTGAGTGGAGCTTGGTTTCTTTACTTTATTAAGAATAAACTAAATGCAATTGAAGAGCCCATTCCTCATTTTTACACTTTATTTACATTTACAGCACACCTGCATTGGACCCAAGATTGATGTGGAAAATAAGTAAAGTCACTGGAACCAAATATATATTCTACGAATATTTGGAATCAGCACAGATACATGATTTCGACAAATCTGTATTAAACAAATTAAGTGCTCCCAAACTTTTTGAGCCAACAGGTGGCTTTGAAATTTTGAAAATATCATATATAGCAAAAGAAAGTGGCTGCCATGGAAGTCTTTGTCCAATCACCAAATCCCATTAGACACCCCAGAGAGTACAAACCACTAACCCCCAGTTTATCCTTAATGGTTTTTTTTTTCTTCTCAGCAGAGTGGTCATAATCTATAAAACTAGATCTAAAGGGCTTTTTATTGCCTAAGAACTTCTTTGGGATCTGACTGTATTCTTGTCAATGCAGATTAGTCTAAGAGTACTTTGCTTTGTACCCTGCCTGCTTCCTTTTTGTTTAAAACTAAAGCAATTTAAATATTTAAAAAGTAAAAGGGGATGGCAGCTTGGCAGGCAATATGGACAGTGTAAGCACACTGGGATTCATAGGAATCCTGCTGGCAATTCCAGCCTGTGTTTTATCTATATATTATACACCGACTGTGAATCAATATTAGTTCTTCCAATTGTGATGTCAATCCTATTTGTATTTACTTGAAAGAGTGAGATTTATTTCTAAACTATACGCATAAAGGTAAAGGTTCCTCTCGCACATATGTGCTAGTTGTTCACGACTCTAGGGGGCTGTGCTCATCTCTGTTTCAAAACTGAAGAGCCAGCACTGTCTGAAGACGTCTCCGTGGTCATGTAGCCGGCATGACTCAACGCCAAAGGCGCACAGAACGCTGTTACCTTCCCACCAAAGGTGGTCCCTATTTTTCTACTTGCATTTTTTACGTGCTTTCAAACTGCTAGGTTGGCAGAAGCTGGGACAAGTAACGGGAGCTCACCCCATTACACAGCAGCACTAGGGATTCGAACTGCTGAACTGATGACCTTTTGATCGACAAGGTCAGCGTCTTAGCCCCTGAGCCACCGCGTCTCCCTTAACTATATGCATACGTATACAAAATTATGACATTGTTACCATTTTATCTATTAACAAGTTATGATGTTAAACTATAAGAAATATAACAGCCACATAATGTGACTTCTTACCGTGGGACTGTTTGAATTGGTTCAATAACTACTTCCTCTAAAAACAGAAACAGAAAATCGTAGTTTGTTTGATATAGGTCAATTTATTAATCATAATTTTTCCCTTAAAATGGAAAGCACAGAATGAAAACAATGCTTACAATAAATGTAACATATATTTGCTAGAATTTCTTTGCATGAGGAGGTTTTCTGTGACCTCTAAAAGCAGCTGTCATGGGTCTCCTATTCAAGAACTTCCATTTGATCTGACTATTTTGGATAACTTTAGATCTGCTGCCAACTGTTCCTTGCTAGGAAATGTTGCATTGAGAAGGGTGGCCAGGCAACTCCAGCAATTAAAGGAAACAGCTTATTTGAAACCATTGCAATCAAAGCCAAAATACAGCAGAAAAATTCAACTGTTCAGTTTTGGATAACTTATGGAAAAACTGTGTTCAAAATATGCAATCCTATTCATTTCACAACAGCTTTTGGTATTATCAATCATGGTATCTTCTTGGACCATTTCCAAGGCAGCGAGGAAGGAAGGACCGATTTGCAAGGTCTCTCTTCTGTCCTGAACGGGCAGGTTCAGTCAAGCAGAGGGGAGAAAGGACAATTCTGCTGACATCTAAATATGGAATCCTTCACGGTTCTCTCCTCTTCCTATTTCTCTTTAACATCTAACATCTTCCTATTTCTCTTTTAAAATCTCTCTTTAAGATCCCTTTCACAACTGGGGGAAATCATCTATTGTCAAAGGGTTCATTATCATCAAAATAATCTTGGACCTAGGCCAAACAAGCAACATAGTAGAAGTGCTGTCCAGTGCTTGGAGGCTATAAGGGTCTGCATGGGGAGAACAGATTCAGACTAAATCCCTCCAAGAAAGAGTGATCTTGGGCTTATGGATCTAGTGACTCTAGAGAAATACCATCTTGACTCTGAAAAGGACTGTGCTGTCCCATTCAGAAGCGGCTTGCAATTTTGCCATCCTCCTAGAGTGGGGAGTGTCAAACTCAAGGCCCGGGGGCCAGATCTAGCCTGTGGGGTGTTTAGATCTGGCCTGCGGAACCACTCTGGAAATAGCAAAGGACTGGCTGACAGTGACTCTGCCAGTAAAAACGGAGCTTGGGAGGGCTGCCCTCTATTTTCAGTGGCAGAGGGTTGTAGAGAGCTGTTGCAGCCAAAAATTGAGCTTGGGAGCCCATTTTTGCTGGCAGAGCACTTGGGCCACCACAGGTGCCCCCGACACAAGTGAGGTCGAGCTGGCCACCCCACTCTTCTCACCTCCACCCAGCCCCCCCTCCCAAGGTCAAACACAACCCTGATGCGGCCTTCAATGAAATTGAGTTTGACACCCCTGTCCTAGAGTCATGATTTCTGTTCAATAAGGAAGTGGCAGCTATGGCCAGGAAGCAACCATTTCTGGATCTGAAGGCCTTTTCACAGTCAAGGTCTATTCACCTCCTGGTTAGATTACTGTAATATGCTGTATGTGGGCTACCGTTGAAAAACATTTGGAAGCTACATTTGATATAGAATGTGCTGGCCTAGGTAATGATCAGGGGTGAAATGCTCCTGGTTCGGACCGGCTCGTGCAATCCGGTAGCGATGGCAGCTGCTGGTTCGGAGGACCGTTAGCAAAAATCCCTGGCCCCGCTCCCCACCTCTGCTGAGCCGCACCATCAGTAGAAGGGTTTTTTTTTACTTTTATAAGCCGGCTTTTCTTCAGCCAAAACATGCCTTTAAAAGTAAAAAAAAGCCTTTGAGGATCCCGCCCCTCAGCTGAGATCAGCAGAGCCTTTAAACTTAAAAAAAAATAATTAAAGTTTCCTCTGGCGACCTCACCTGAGTTCCTCATCAGCAGAACCTTATTTGTACTCTTACTTGTAGAAAACATGTTTTCTACAAGTAAGAGTAGAGATTCTAAGGCACTTATCTGATTACTGATGAACGCATGGTTCTTTTTCCAGCCCGAAAGCCCCAGTTTCACTTTCAGCCAGATAGAATCAATTGCTTAGCTAATCTATTTCCTCAGTGATCAACTACTGCTGCTGGCTTTGCTGGCTGAGGAACTCTGGGAACTGAAGTCCACAATAAAATAAAATAAAATAAAATAATAAAATAAAATATTTGTGCAGCTTTCTGAGATTTGGTGTGTTTCTGTAGTGTTTCACTCTAACTACACAAACACAAAATCTCAGAAAGCTGTATGTGGCATTTTGTGTGTGTGTGTGTGTGTGTGTGTGTCAGTTGTTTTGTGTGTGTGTAAAGTGTGAAAGTTGGTTTTTGGTACCTCTTATTGTTTTTTTATACTTTTTTATTTTTATTATTTATTGTTATTGGCTACGCCCACCCAGTCATCGAACCACCAAGCCATGCCCATCAATTAAGCCCGCCCACAGAACCAGTAGGGAAAATTTTTAGATTTCACCCCTGGTAATGATGGGTGTATGCTGGAAACCTAAGTCACACTGCTCCTTTGAGAAATGCACTGGTTTCAGACACAATTCAAGGTAGTGATTCCTATGATAATAGTAGTAGTCTGGATCACAGGAGGAAGGAATGTGTTCCAGAGGAATAAGAGGCAGTGCAGTCCAGATATAAACTGGGAGACAAAGACGGTGCAGACAGTCCTTCTCTAATAGTTTCTCAAAATGTACGGTAAATACAGATAGTAAAGTGCTTCAGTTTGGCAAGATTCTATCTATAGTTGTGGAACAACAAAGAACTCAGCTAGAAAGAGTTACCACATATCCTGCCTCTATTGTTTCTGCTCCAAGTCTGTGATCAATGGTGTTGCCCTGATAGGTCAGCAGGACACCCATGCTAAGCAATTCCGTTGATTTTCTCTCTAGTTCCAACATCTTCCATTTTCAACCAAGAGGAATTGTATCCACCTGTCAGGGTTATGCAGTACTATTGGAAAATTGATTTCAGGAGTCTATCTGGGCTTCTCTAGGTTGGTTGGTTTGCCTCTCTCCAGCCTCCATTTGGGCATCTCCCAATTTTTTCTGAATGTGAAATAAAGAAATCTACAGGACAGAAATAGCTCTGGAAAAGCAGATATGTCAACATAGTGCAGTTAACTGGACCATATACAGCAGGATAATTAAAACAGATTAATTTCTGAGCAATCTCCCTTTTTACTTCATGGAAGAAGTGAAAAACTAATTGAAACTGACAAATATAGGGGAACCTGCACAAAAAAACTACAAAAACCCAGGTCAACATCTCTCATTTTCCGAACACTGTAATGAGGAAAAATAGGACTGTTACTTTTAAAGGTAAAAACACGTTTTACAAATCTTTAAAGCAAAACAGCACAAACAACCTTTTCTTTTTTCCTGAACAAAATAGCCGAGTTTTTCTTTTAAGTCTGGACAGTAGTTGGTATCAATAATAAGGGGGTTGGGGGTGGTGATAGGTAGAAAAAAGAATTAAAGAAACAAAGGGCTTATGGAGAGAGCAAACACCTGGACAGAAATAGCTGACTAGTGTTCTGAAGGGAGGAAGGACATGTGCTTTTAACAATCTTTCTGTCCACACTGATAACAATTCAGTTGATCTTACCACAATGATGACTGTGACAAAGTATTACAGCCTTTCATACCTTGAAGCAATAATAGGATTAAGCAGAAGATGACTAATCCAGTATACTTAACAATGCCTTAAACCAGATTCATTCAAGAGCTAGAGACTTGATGTGGGTATGTCCAGAGGCCAGGGGGGGAAAATGGCCCGTGATTCTTAAAATGTTAGCGGGGATGTGGCCCCATGGGTTTTAGTTATGATATCATGTACTATTTACCTTCTGGACCAAACACATGCAATCTTCCATTATGTTTATTCTTTTGTTCCTGCAATACAGACAAAGTAAGAATGGCTATTTTACTCAGTCTTTAAATTCTTCACCATGAGTGCTCTTACTAGAATAACTTCCAAAAAAACATGATAATACAGTACAGAATGTGATTCTTGATTACAATTATGTATATTCAATGGATTAAAACTGATTTTTTATTAAAACTATTAAATACCAGCATACACATTCCTTTCAAAGATAAACTTATAGCAAAATCCAGATAAATATTTTTACCTTCATCGCATCTGTCCTTCCCAAACTACTATGCCTAGTATAAGATAAAATAATTTATGAAATGAGTATATGCAGCATGGCATAGTGAAATGCAAATAATGCTTCAAAATAAACTGCTCTCTAGTTTTCTGGGGACCGCTAAATCTTGAAGTGGTTTACACATCGTGCTACAATATAGCTTTCTTAAGCATTTTTTTAAAAAAAATAATAACTGGCTGAGTTTATACAATTCACCTTGCTATAAACCATAGTTTATCAATCACAAAAATTAAGTTCGTAGAACATAGCGGGCTCAAAAATATTCCAAGCAATTACATTATGGCTTAGTGTATATTTACAAATCCATTATTAACCAATAATGGTTAAGGCAACAGGATAGAAATCAGGAGACTGTGAGTTCTAGTCCCACTCTAGACACAAAGCCATGTACGTGCCCATCACTATCTCTCAGGCAGAGAAAATTGCAGCCACTTGTCCAGGCAATAACCAGGAGTCAAAACTGACTCAAAGGCACAATATAATAATATAAAAATGGAAGATGTTTTAGTGATCTTCAGTGCAGATGCTACATCATTCAGAAGAAACATTGCCAGCAATCCTTACACAAGGAGATATAGAAGTCCTTACAATATTCTTGACACACAAAGATACCATAACACGGTATGTAAGCACCAGAAAATATCTACCTGCTACTTATCTTTCAATCACTGCTGTGACAGAATATACATTAGTAATAAGCCTGGCAATCTAGTAAGATATTAGACTGCTCCTGCAAGAATAGGAATGCTCTCTGGTTTAATCTTCCCTCTAAAAACTACCAGGTACAGTTTAGTTAGTAAAATGATTACAGGTCCCCAGCCCAAAACTATTTGGTGGCTTTCCTGTTTTCACCTAACCACCATCTCAGCACATCCCTTTCCATGAAACTTCTATTTTAAGATTATTGTGTCACACTGCATCTCTCCATTCCATCTATTTATGGAAAGCAATTCCAATGTCTGACCAGCCTCTTATGTCTGACTTTTGATGAATTCCCAACTTCCTGATTCCACTCCTAACGCAAGCTGAAGCCACTTAGCACCACAAGTCTGTGGGTGGATATCACCAACCCAGCAATGGGGTCAAACATATTAGGCATGGATGTTGCTCTATAGCAGGAAGGGGTGATACAGCAACAATAGCAGAAGCAGCAGCTGCCTCTTGCCCTTATAGCCCAACTTCAGAAACAAAGCCTAGTTTAACTCAGTTAATCTGCATAAAAGTATTGCTGGTTGCCAAAAGAATCTCCCACATCTTAACTGTCATCCCCATTCCCACCAAGTCACCGATGGGAACACTTCAAACTTTCTTCCTTGTTCATTCCAGATTCAGTTAATCCATTCCAGGTAAAAGTCCCTAACCTGATAATGGCTTTAAAAGTCAAACCAATACTTAAATTTGCACACTAGGCTTGTAGAAGCTAATCCAGATAATTCAATACCATTCTGTTGTGACCCCTTAACAGCATTTAGACACAGCATTTTGCATCACTTGCAAAAGACATTTTTCAAGAGTAGTTCCACATAAAATATGCTATAGTAGGCAATGCAGGATGTAGTTGAGGGAAGAAACCCTAAGCATGAAAAAAATCAGAAAGGAATGGATGGCATACTGGCTGCAATTATGAAAATGCATTCCTTGCTACAGTCACCACCTCTGAATGTAGCAACCGCAGAGATTCAAGAGATTCTCCCTTATCTGGCCATTATTTAAATTAGGCATTAGTGTACTGATTGCTTCTTTGGAATTAGTTAGGAGGAACCAGTGGACCTGAGTGTTATCAGCATACGGATGACTCCCTTTCTAAAGTTCTAAATAAGTTTCATTGTGATTTTACGTACATTTTAAAGAGTTGGGGAACCAATAGAATCCTACGGGGGCCATCAGTTAATAGCCCAAGTATTGCATAGCAGTCTCTCAGAATTATCTTCTGGACATGTCCAAGGAATAGGACCATAATCATTGCAAACACAGCATTCTACAAAGAACTGTTCCTAGGGCTAGTTCCAAGCCCACTAGATCGCCCAGAGGAATACAATGGTTAGACTACCAAAATATCCAATAAACTATCATCCATCAAGACCAAACATTTCAGCTGACATATGACCAAATATCATATGTCAGCTGAAACTCAGATTGTCTTGCCTAATCAATATAATTAAAAACTTAAAACCAAGGACTATATACTTAAAGGTACTTAAAACCAAGGACTATGACTCAGCAACTACAGCCAGCAAATCACACAACCCGAAATCAGACCAGGACTCAGAAAGGTATTTAAAGGCCAGTGCTCCACAGACAAGCACAATCCAAAGCCTATTGAAGATGTCTCCTTGAATGGGAACGAAATGTTTGCAGCCAAATTGCCACGCTCGGAGCTCAAACCAACAACATACAGTAACTACCAATCCGAGCTACTAATATTCAAAGTCATTTCAATAATTAAAACCATCTGGTACTGAAAATAAACTTTTTCAATCAAAAACACTTTCATTCAACCTTACTCAGAAATGTAATATTTCAGACTGGTCTATATTACAAAGATCTCCTGGCCCAAGGGAGGGCTTTTTTTAAAAAAAAAAAAAGTTATTATCAAAGCTTTTTTTAAACAGGCAGGAAGACATCCTACCTTCAGGAAAGCACTACAAATCTTCCCTGTTTAGGACAATCTCATCTTGAGGGGCCCTTGGTGCACTCTGAGCTTGCTTGTTTTCTTACAGACGTTTCATTACCCCAACTAGTGTGGGTGGGGGCCCAAACCACCCCTATCCACACAGACAGGCAAGAAACCAGAATATAAACTGATAGCAAACAGCACTCCTTACTGGCACAGATGATGTTACCTAGTTGGGGTAATGAAATGTCTCCAACAAGCAAGCTCAAGAGAGCACCAAAGACCCCTCATTTCAACCCTGAGTTACAAATGTTCTCCTGTATTGGTACATTCTTATCTTGAAAGATTTTATCAATCATAATGGATGAGATTCTAGACAGAGCTTCTGGTCAGAAAACAGAACTCCTATAGACTATGAACCTACCACCTTTGGTCTGTCTGTCTTTCTGTCTGTCCCTCCCTCCCTCCCTCCCTCCCTCCCCACCATCTTCCCGCTACATCCAAAGCAGTCTGGCAGGCAATGCTGGGAGAAATTAACTCCCTCTTTTTCATTTGGCCAGATCTTTGTAATGCCAAAGCAGTGCTTTCCTCAGGATGAACTCCTAGAAAACAGAAGTTTGCCCAGTAATTGACTTGGCATTTTAACATTTAATTTGGAAGGCCCACCTTTCCAATCACATTGATTCCCTTAGTTAGACTCCAGTCTGAAAAAAACAGGGAGGCCAAACAGCAGCCTCTTTTCTTAGCAATGCCTAGGTTGTAGCATTCAATCATTATCTCCCCCTGCTGGCTATTATCCCAATATTTACATACTCCAGTCCATTCCCCATTATATTTATATCATTATATTTAGCTCTGTTAATGTAAAAATCCCCTATTCCCCAGCTTCCTCTCTTAAATACCACAGGACCTATTTTTCCCATATGAATGGAGAAAGATTATAGTAACTCCCAGAGTATATACACATTCTAAAATTACACATCATTCTAAGCACCAAATTGATAATTTTATATGCATTTTAAATTTATTATAGTATCTACTCAGTTAAATTTGAATGTGTGGTAATGTACTAGTCTCATTTCCAATTTTAAGAGTGTCCATAAAATTGCCAGTAATTAATTTCAACCGGCTCCTCCTTTCCCCAGGATGAGAAGAAATTTCCAGAGAATTCAGAAACTTGCACACTGTTTACAATATTGGCCTCATAAGCCATTGTTCTAACTGTAAACTTTTCCCATACCTAAAACAGATACTTTCTACTTCCTTAATTTTTAAGAAAAACAGCTTTGGGGCAGCATAATCGAATGAAAATAGAAAGTGGGAGTTGATGAAGCACTTCCTCCAGTTTCTTTACCGAAATGCATTTCCCTTTGAAGAGTTTTGTGGAAGGAAGTGAGAAGAGGCTGTTTCACCATCTGTCTGCAATGTACAGTTAGGTTCTTAAGTCTACAGCTATTTTTTCATTTAAGCTCTATTTATTTAGTCAAATTTAATTCCAAATAGGTATTAGTCGTTAAAAATTGTCACTATTTTATCAGGAAGAGAAACCTGAGGCGACCAGAAGATCTTCCATTCTCAGAATGCTTAAACTTTCCCAGAGCAAAAATTTCTTTCTTCCTTACCTTGACAAAGGCAAACAAGTTTCTAAGATAAACCCATCTTTAAAAAAAACACAGAAAAATATGTATATTCAATCAATGCCTTCAAACCTCACCTGCTTTAATATACAAAGGTCAATAAATACAATAAAAGAAATTTTCAAGTTATATATAAAATAAAACTTGAAAAAATAGTAATCATGTAATAAATCTAATTGGATGAATTGATTCATACAAAAGAAGGGTAATGACTTTGACCAGATAGGTATGCTAGGGCTACCATATAAAAATTAGAATGACCACAAGATAGCAACAAACAATTAGAATTTTCTTTATTTCTGCACCAATCTAAAGGTTATTTGGATTTTTGCAGCTCAGATAAAGTCTTACCTATACTGATAAATTTAAAGAAAAATTATAAATAAAATAAACATATCTGACAAAGAATCATACTCATTATCTTTTACTAATGTTGAGGAGTAAGTGAAAATATGAACTAGTATATTTATAAAATCATACTGTATACTTTATCAAATTAAATATATTAATATATGTAAATATTTAAGCCTAAATACACACACATACATACATATACATTCCTGTTAAAGGTTGAGAATATATAATATTTTGATATATGACCCTCTTGTTATTTTTTTTGTACAAAAAGTTAGCAAAATGGTAACTTTTTGTAATAGTAATAGTTTCTCGCTTGTACTGAAAGCAACAGATATTCAGAAAATACGGTTATCACCAATACCATCATTTTAATTAGAAAAAAAAATCCTCTCGATATCCTAATGCAGGGACTTATGGGTTCAAAAAAGTCCTCAATCACACTGTCACCATCTTAACTTTTGTGCAGCTGCCCTGATGGAGCACAACCTGCTCTGTATGCAGAAAGAAGATCTCAGATCCAATGCCTGGCATCTCTTGGATACGGTGAAGAAAAACTCTCACCTGAGTCCTTAAAGAGAATTGAATCACTTTGTAAAAAGAATAAAAAAAATCAGGCCTGCCAATTATTAGGAAAAGCAATCCATATTGAGGCAAAACCTTTCTTGTAGTAAGGTTTTGAGTTTTCAGTATCTCTTCATGACAACATGACTAAAAAATCCAGAAAAGTGTGGGGTGGGGTGAAAATGGAGTTGATGCTTGAGTCATATTTGTAACAAATTATAGTCTTAAATAGTACAAAGGCGTCTCTAAGCATGGTCATTAAGTTTTATTGTGTATGGAGATTCTATTTAATTGTACCAGGAATCTCCTAAAGCAGGGCTGTCAAACTTGTGGCCTGCGGGCCAGATGCGTCACAGGCTGGCCACACCCATGCCCGGTTTAGTGAAGGGGAAAAAAGTCCCGATATATCATGTGACACGGCCGTGACATGGTGAGTTTGACACCCATGCCTTAAAGTAATAGTAATTTCTAAACTGTTGCCTATGGACCACAGTTTGACAGATGGGGGCCCATCAGATATTCGGTCACAGCCTCTCAGCCTTCATTGGCCAGAGTATGTTTACACTTCTGCCAGCCACTGGGTTTGTGCCCCTTCATACCACATCCATTCAGTGCCTTAAATCTCTGCCTCACTGCATTCATTGTTGGCTTGGTGGTCAGACTAAAGCCTTCCTCTACAACAGCATTGCTCTCTAACTTTCCTGCTAATCAGCTGGCTAGAGTTGCCTGCCCTCTGTGCTCCCACTTCCCCATATTCACTGAAGGTCAGGTAGCTGGATCCAAGCCAAGTCCTGCCTCAGCCCCATCTTCCCTGCATTCAGTACCAGTCAACTGGTTCACAAAAGTCATGGCTGACAATTGATATATTGAAGCACACATAACAATATATGATGTAAATGAGAAATGTTTGTTTAATGATCCATGAGTGCGGAAAGTTTGAGATACACAGTGCTTGGAATTAGAAACAAGCAAATAATTATAGTTGTCCTTCATTTTTGGGAAATAAACATCTGTTATGCAGTAGTCAAAAAGTCATTCCATCTTTTCTGAAATGTGGGATTAATAAACAGTACTGTATGAGGCAGCTTGCATATACCCAATATCCTAATCTCAAATTTTTTCTTAATTTCTTACCTGGGGGACTTTAAGCAATTTATTCAAATCAGCATTTATGTTAGAAACCCGTAAAGTATAATTCTTTCTCACAATTTCTATTATAAAACATTTAACATCATCCTAATACATAAAAGTTGGGAAACTCATATCAAATATTGGCTATATTCCATTTTTAGATGAAGAAATTTAGGAGCTCTCTGTGATTTAAGCCACAACACAGGATGTGAGGCTCATGTCTAAGAGAAGGAGGAGGAAGAGAATTACGCATTTGCTTTCCACATGTTTGCTCTGCACAGCACTACTGTAGAGAGACAAAAATGTCAACTTTACAATTTACAGATTAACAAGGTTGCACATCTGTCAATAATTTTTTTTATACTACAATTTTATGCAAACTTATTCTTCAGAATGGGATTGAATTTAAAGAGCATTTATATATTTGATATAAAATCTAAAATGTAAAGATATCCAAGGAAATGTTACAATGCAAAATATAATGTTTTAAATAGATACCTTCAGGAGCGATCACTTCCATCATTCCAGAAACCTGAATGAGCGTAGAAGAAAAATTCAAATATTTCTAAGTCATTTCTGAAAACAAGTTTCATATGTGTATAATTTTGGAAAACTGGACTGTACCAGTGGATTGTTGCTACAATCTCTTGACAATATTCGAAAGAGGGGGATAGAGAGTCCTTCTCCATTACTACTACCATTTCTTTCTACTACCATCATCTACTACCATTCTACCATCATCTCATTCACCTACAACTTTTTTCTTCTTCTTTATGTTAATATTGTTCCATTAATACTGAATATATTTACTTTTATTAAATATACTTTTATACTTTAAATGCTAATAAATAAAATGAATATATGTAAAACTAATCATCTTAGACACATTAAAAATATTACTTAATATTCCTATTCACAATAATCATTATAAACTCTGGCATTAAATATATACATACATAATTTTAAAAAAGCATATTGTAATAAGTTGGACGTTTGCAAAAAAACAACTCTTACTCTTTGTAAGAATGTAAAGTCTCTCTTCTATCTACCTTCTCTTACACTGTATGACCATGGAACATACATTGTCTTTTCAAATTTCATTAAACTGTTGGAAGAAATATCCAACTTATTTTTAGATACAGCATTGTGATTTGCTGTTTATAAACATAAATTATGCAGCTTTAATCTAGCTTTAATTATTACGACACAAAATGTGTCAATTAAACTAGTATAGAAATAGAAGCAGCAAAGAAACCATTTTAATGATCTCCAGAATTAAAGGGTAAAAAAAGATCATTCTAGAATCAAACTACTATCACAATACTCCAATGTGTTGGGGATATTCTTCAGCAAGTCACCTTCCAACCTTGCATTCAAAGTCAGAACATTCCCATTAACAGTTATTGTATGACCTTCTCTATATAATTGTTATATCAATTACCCATAGACTAGTTTTAACCTTCATCTCTTGGGACTAGATAATCAGATTTACATAAATATAATTTTGTGTATAATTATGTATCATATGTGCAACTGCTGCTATCTCTGCAGAACACCAGAACTTCTGCAAATCACTGTATTCATGATCTGAAATTCATTTAATCCAGTAAACTGCATTTAGCAGGTCTGGCTTGAGTTCAAATGGGAATAATCCAATCGGAGTGCTTTATAGATTTGACCAATGCTTGACAATACTCATGTGCCCCTTCCCCCCAGGCAATTCTTGCATGTACTGGGAAAGAATAAGAATTATTTTACCATAAAATGATATAAATTATTTTTAAAAAACCAGTGCATCAATGCTTGGTATTATTGCCTTGATGGGGCAGGAACATTGCTTTGTATCTGTGATTTTACATTAACAGAAAATCTCTAAACATACACCGAAAAGCAATTAAAACTTTAATATTTCCAACATATTGATTGTAAATAGTACACAGGGGTAAAAGATAAACATTGTAATTAATTCCTATTTCTCAGTCCCACATACTAAAACACACGTGGCTTTGATAATATTGCTTCTTCTATCACCCTCACTTTTTAATTGATTTTATTCACAGCTCCACTGTAAATTTTAGACACTATCAAATACGGTTCCTAATCTTCCCTACGAAGAAAGCAGCTCCTCAAACCCCCACCCCACTTAAACTAACCCTATTAATAAACCAGGTTTATTGGTATAAACCAGTTTTCTCTAGGACGCCAACTTGTGGATTTGTTTCATAATTTGAGCCTTCTGTTTCTTTGGGTTACTGTAGGCAGGGAGAAAATTGTCTGAAGACAGTTGAAAGGCTTTCCCAATGTGGCTTAGCTAGAGAGAGACTGTACCTGTGGGATTCTGAGTGTTTTGCAAACTTTAGACATACCTGCACTCTTTTCGGAATAAGGATCAATAGACACTGTATGGCCTTGTGGATGTCCAGAGCTTTTGTGGTGGGCCATAACTTGAAAGGTCAAATATGATCAAAGATAAGAAGGGAAGGAAGGAAGGAAGGAAGGAAGGAAGGAAGGAAGGAAGGAAGGAAGGAAGGAAGGAAGGAAGGAAGGAAAGGAAAGGAAAGGAAAGGAAAGGAGGAAAGGAGGAAGGAAAGAAAGAAAGGAGGAAGGAAAGAAGGAAATAAGGAAGGAAGGAAGGAAGGAAGGAAGGAAGGAAGGAAGGAAGGAAGGAAGGAAGGAAGGAAGGAAAGAAAGAAAGAAGGACGGAAAGAAGGAAAGGAGAAAGGAAAGAAGGAAAGAAGGAAGGAAGGAAGGAAGGAAGGAAGAGAGAGAGAGAAAGAAAGAAAGAAAGAAAGAAAGAAAGAAAGAAAGAAAGAAAGAAAGAAAGAAAGATCGAGTTTCCTACCTTAGAAGCCCCTGGCCTAGGCATTCCTTGCCCCACAAGAACATTTAACCTGGATGAGAAAAGAAGGGAAGGAGGGTTAGGGTCTCCTCATTCACACGTGCTCCTCGACCTTGCTCGGAAAAGTATCCCAGAGCACCTGTCTCACACCTATTCATGCTGTGACTCGGCTGCCCGCGAGGCAAGACGGTCAACTCCGGGGTTGCTCCCTGCATAATGCCGAGAGCTTCGAGCGAGCTCGGGCGGCCACGGCATTGCCATAGCAACAGCACGCTCCGGGCCCTCTGCGAGCCTACCGCAAAAGGAGGCCGACGGGGAACTTCGAGCTGAGACGGGAACGTTCCCTCCTCCTCTTGGTGCGTGCGTGCTGCGCGCGCTCGGAGAAGAAGCGGAAGGAGCCGGGAATATAAAAAGTTTTCGGGCGGCCGAGAAAACTTAAGAGCCGAATTGCTATCTGGAAATTAACCCTCGGAGCGGTTTTTAAATAAATTAAAAATTTGGCTGGAACAGCTGTCATGGCCTGGTTCTGTATTAAGGTAACAGGCAAAACAGTTCGATTGGGCTATTTATTCGATAAACAAAAACGAATAGGTTTAAAAATACGTTAGGATGCAAGCGACGAACTGCAAATGACTGGGTTAAGTTTTTTGTTTGTTTTGTTTAGTTCCCATTCAACCGTGTCTGATTCTCAGAGACTGCCGGGACAAGTCCCTACAGTTTTCTTGGGAAGTTTCTTCCAGGGTTTCCGTTGCCTGCTTAGGAAGGCTAAAACAGAATGACTGTCCGAGATTACCCAGCTGGCTTTGTGCCTCAAGTGGTATTAAAACCCACTGTCTCCTGGTTTCTAGCCTGCTGCCTTAACCAGGCAAATCGGGTATTTCAGTCCCCTGTGAGAATCTCACAATTGTTTATTTGAGATACAGGTTGTCCTCAAGTTACAGCCATTCATTTAGTGAGAAAAGCGACCTATGGCCATTTTTCATACTTGGGACCATTGCAGCATCCCCATGGTCATGTGATCAAAATTCAGACGCTTGGCGACTGGCATGTATTTGCAGTGTCCCTGGGTCATGTGATCACCTCTTGTTACCTTCTGACAAGCAAAATCAATGGGGAAGTCAGAGTCACAACAACTGTGTTATCAACTTAACAACTGCAATGATTCACTTAACAACTCTGGCAAGAAAGTCATAAAATGGGGCAAAGCTCACTTAGGGCCTCTGGTGGCTCTGCAGACTAAGTCCGTCTGTTATTAATACAGCTGCTTGCAATTACTGCAAGTTCAAGTCCCACCAGGCCCAAGGTTGACTCAGCCTTCCATCCTTTATCAGGTAGGTAAAATGAGGACCCAGATTGTTGGGGGCAATAAAAGTTGACTTTGTATATAATATACAAATGGATGAAGACTATTGCTTAACACAGTGTAAGCCGCCCTGAGTCTTCGGAGAAGGGTGGGATATAAATTCAAATTAAAAAACAAAACAAAAAAAACTGTCTTGTTTAGCAATGGAAATGTTAGGCTCAATTGTGGTCATAAGTTGAGAAGTACTTGTATATATTTTATTCTTAATAAAATGGAGATTGTGAATGCAGCCACTGAAAGCCAGACAATACAAACATTGATCACATACTGTGCCTTGGAAGACTTTATTTCAAGACTTCTTTTTGCTTCATAAGTGATTATACCAAAATTAATTGTATTCTTCTCCAAAGCCAGCTTCCTTTATCTTGGATTGAATTCTGCTTTTTTCTTCTTTTCTATTTCCTTTTACTGCAGGATGCTTGCAAAGCATGTAATCTTCCAACTAATCCATGTTTTATAGGGTTCAATGTTCATATGATCTGAATGACCCTGACAGCTATTTCTGTTAAGTTCGGGCATTAACGAGGCAGGAGACCAGGGTAGTGACAACAGCTCTTTACTATATGGTGAACCCAGCAACCGGGCTGGGGAAAAACCTCTCCTTATATACAGTTTAACGGCTTCAACCAATCAGCAACGTGCTTGTTTCCCGCCAAAATATTTAAAGATACATTACACTCCTTCCCTCCCAGAAAACACTTTACCCATATTTACATGATATTTACATATTATTTTTCAACGTAGTCACGTAAATAGACTGGGCGTCTCCTGACTCTTTCGGACCTGCGCAGTTCATTCCCTGGGAGTGGGTTGAGCTGACCGGAGGGGCTGTTTGCTCCTCTCAGCTCCTCCTCTAGGCCATCCGGCCCTGGATTATTTGCAGAGTCGTCCCTGCTGTTTTCTAATGGAACCTGTTGGCGTCGCTGGACCTCCGGGAACTCAGATAAGTCCTGCGATTTTCCCGGGTTTGAGTCAGCTGTGGGTTCAAACATTGCATAGTCAGGGCCTGTTTCGTCTAACTCGGATTGTTCGGCTATTCGTTTTCTTAATTGATCTATGTGGCGCCTCCATACTCGGCCGTCCTTTAACTCCACCAAGTATGATTTTGGACCTGTTACGTTTAGGATTTGTCCTGCTACCCAGGCTGGGCCTTCACCATAGTTGTGTGCCCACACTCGGTCTCCTATTTCCATTCCTCTTGTTTTTTCGAGTCCCCCCTTGTAACCCTCCGGTGTATAGTTTGGATTTAACCGGTCTAGTGGGCACCTGAGCTTTCGGCCCATTAATAATTCTGCTGGGCTTCTGCCGGTTGTGACACAGGGGGTTCTGTGTTGGACGGCCAGGAAAACATCGATTTTTGTTTGCCAGTCGCCTGGCTTGAGTCTGGACAATGCCTCTTTTGCGCTCCGGACGGAACGCTCTGCAAGGCCATTCGTCGCAGGGTGGAAAGGCGCCGAGAGGGCATGTCGGATGCCCTCTTCTGCCAAGTACTCCTCGAACTGGGTTGCCGTGAATTGCGGGCGTTATCGGAAACTAGCGTGTCGGGCAACCCATGGGTTACAAATAGGTGCCGTAGGACTGAGATCACGGCCTCGGCTGTCATGGATCTCATGAGAATGATTTCCAGCCATTTGGAGTAGGCATCGACTACTACCAGGAAGGTTTGGCCGTGGAAGGGGCCGGCAAAATCAATGTGGATTCTAGACCAGGGCCCTTGGGGTCTTTCCCATTCCCGAACCGGGGCCGTTGGGGGTAGTGGTCTGGACTCCTGGCAGGCCTGGCATTTCCCTACCCTTTCAGCAATTTCTGCGTCCATTAAGGGCCACCACACATAGCTTCTCGCTAGACCCTTCATCCTTACGATCCCTGGGTGACCCTCGTGGAGGAGATCCAACACCCTTTTCCTCAATTTCTCTGGGATCACCACTCGATCCCCCCATAGCAGGCACCCCCCTTGAGCCGACAGTTCCCCACGTTTCTTTACAAATTCTTTAAAACGCTCGCCCGGCGCAGCGGGCCACCCTCTTTGTACCCAACCAAGTACAGTTCTCAAAGTAATGTCCCGGTATGACGCCCGAGCCACCTCCTTAGACGTGACTGGGCCAGAGTCCAGAGAGTCAATTAACAGTATGGGCGTCCCCGGAGTGGGGTCCTCGATCGCCCCTGGTAGTGGGCATCTGCTTAATGCGTCCGCATGCCCCAACTCTTTTCCTGGTCGATGCCGCAGCTTGTAGGAGTAGGCGGCTAAAAAAATAGTCCATCGGGTCAATCGTGGCGAAAGTGCCACAGGCGTTGGGCGGTCGCCAGCCAGTAACCCTAACAGTGGTCTATGGTCTGTAACAATTTCAAAGTCTCTACCGAAAACGTATTCGTGAAACTTTTTTACCCCTGACACTATAGCTAGAGCTTCCTTATCCAACTGACTATAGTTCCTCTCTGTCGAGGACATCGTTCTGGAGTAGAAGGCTATTGGGGCTTCTGTGCCATTTGGGAGTCTGTGGCTGAGCACAGCCCCCACCCCGTAAGGGGAAGCATCGCAAACTAATACCAATGGCATTGTGTTATGATACTGGATCAGTAGGCTATCGCTCGAGAGTAGGTTCTTTACTGCTTCGAAAGCCCTAGCTTCCGACTTTCCCCAAGACCAAGCAGTATTCTTTCCCAGTAACTTATGTAGCGGTTCGGCAACGGTTGCCTTATTTTTCAAAAAGACCGCGTAAAAGTTCACTAGACCCAGGAATGCCTGTAGCTCTGTTTTGTTTTTTGGCGCTGGAGCCTTTCTTATTGCCTTGACCTTGCTCTCAGTGGGGTGAATTCCCTCCTTGTCTATTCTGTAGCCCAAGAACTCTACGGATTCTACCCCAATTTGGCATTTGTTCACTTTAACCTTTAGACCGGCTGACCGGAAAATGCCCAGAACTTTTCTCAAACGCTCCCCCAATTCTTCTAAATTTTCGGCTGATACCAATACATCATCAAAATAGGGGACTACCCCCGGGAGCCCTTGCAGAAGTCGCTCCATTAAATTTTGAAATAGGCCAGGTGCCACACTCACCCCAAACTGTAACCGGGTACACTTGAAAGCACCTCTGTGAGTCACAATTGTCTGGGCTTCGGCTGTGTTGGCGTCTACAGGCAGTTGTTGATAGGCTTGGGCCAAATCTAATTTGGCAAAAATGTGCCCTTGCCCCAGCGAGTGCAGCAAGTGTTGTACCACGGGGACCGGGTAAGCGCTTTTTTGCAAGGCTTTGTTTAACGTTGCCTTGTAGTCAGCGCAGATTCTAACTGACCCATCTGATTTTACTGGGGTGACGATTGGCGTCTCCCACTTTGCATGATCGACTGGCACTAGTATCCCCTGACTGATGAGCTTGTCTATCTCCTTGTCAATCTTGGGTTTAAGGGCAAAAGGGACCCTCCTTGCTTTTAACCGTATGGGGGCTACCTGGGGGTCTAGATTGAAGGAAATAGGGGTCCCCTTGTACTTGCCCAGGCAGTCCTTGAACACATCTTCGAATTCGTCCATGAGTGTGTCCTTTAGGTTAAAGTCATTTCTGTAGATGCCAGTCACTCCCATGCCCAACGCACGGAACCAGTCTAGTCCCAACAAACTTGGCAGGGCCCCTTCGACTATCGTGATGGGCAGGGTCTTCTTGTGTGGTCCGTACTCGACGCGGACGGAGGTGGTCCCTCGAACAGGGATGCGATTCCCTTGGTAGTCGTGGACTCGTAGCCGCTGTGTTTGCAGTTTGCGTTTGGCGATTTTCGGCAAAGCTTTCGCAAAAGTGTCCCAGGACATGATTGTGATCGCTGACCCTGTGTCCACTTCTAGTCGGCACGGCACTCCTTCGATTTTCGGTTTTGTGAAGATTTTCTTCTCGACGCGGGTTGCTGCACGGCCTACTATCACGGTCGTTCGATTTGAATTCGCGCCCTTTTTGTTTTGACCAATCACGGGTCGCCTAGCCGATCCCGCGCTCTGATTGGTTGGTTTGAATTTTCGGCGGGAAGGTTGGGGTGCTCTACAGACTTGAGCCAGGTGCCCTTCTTCTCGCACCGCCGACATGTAGCGTCCTTGAACTTGCATCGTTGACGCTGGTGTTGCCCTCCGCAACTTCCGCATTCCTCCCGGTCTTCTTTGCCCCTTCTCTCGGTGAGGCAAACTCCTTCCTCATCCTCGCCGTCTGATTCGGTCTGGATTTCTTCGTTGTGGACCGGGGTTGATTTCGTGTTCGCCGTTGGCGTGAGTGGCTTTTGCAGGGTTTCCGCCGCTTGGGTGGACATTTCATGAGCTCTGGCTTCGTCCATAGCGTTTGCCAGCGTTAGATTGCTCTTTGATAGCAGCCGCCTCCGCAAACGAATGTCTCTGACCCCACGGATGAGTTGCTCTAGCAGCTCCTCATCCAAGTCTCGGTACCCGCAATCCTTGGAGGCTTTTCTCAGGGCGGCCATGTAATCGCTGATGGATTCGCCCTCTTGCTGCCTGCGCTCTCCAAATTCAAAACGCCGTACATATTTGGACGGGGTTGGCGCGAAATGATTCTTCAATAGATTTTGCAGAGTTTGCCACGATACCGATTGTACCGGCGTTGGCTCTGCCAGGGCTTCCGCGATGTCGATGACCTCGGGACCGCAGTGGCTCAGGAAATACGCCCTTTTGCGGTTGTCTGGAACTCCTTGCAGTTCGTTTGCCTCGAGGAAGCTCTCGAAACGGGTCATGTACATTCCCCATTTCTCCCTGGATGGGTCAAACGGTGCGGGCGGAGTGTAGCTGGCCATCGCTGCGTTTTCTGCCCTGAGTTTGCTGGGTTCGGGTCTTTCGCGCGTTCAGCTCGTTCCTGGTGCTCTTAGCCTCGAAATCCCACCTTCGTCGCCAGTGTTAAGTTCGGGCATTAACGAGGCAGGAGACCAGGGTAGTGACAACAGCTCTTTACTATATGGTGAACCCAGCAACCGGGCTGGGGAAAAACCTCTCCTTATATACAGTTTAACCGGCGGCTTCAACCAATCAGCAACGTGCTTGTTTCCTGCCAAAATATTTAAAGATACATTACAATTTCAGGTTTCATTTATTCAAATGTAGGCACTAAGTAGATGATATCATCCTTTTGACTGAAGTGTGAAAGAAAGCAACAACTTAAGCATTCTTCTTTAAAGGCAATTTTTTTCAGTGTTTCAAAAATATTGAATTTGGGATGTTTTTATGGGAGAATTCAATAACAGTCACCAAAGCTACTTTCTCACTTTCTTACAGCATCTTACATTACTCAATAACAGATACGAAAACTGTGTCCAATTACTATTATCAGTATGGTGGTGGTTGGATGATGTTCATGGAAATGGCTGCAGAATACTTCTCACCATCTTCTTGCTATCTGATCCCATGCAAGGAAAGTATTATTGAGAGTAATTTCATACTATTACAAACTAATACAATCAGGAAACACTGAGACCATACTCCAAACAGGAACCTGGTGTTCAAACAGCAGTATATCCATTCCTTGAATAAACTCCAAATCATTCTGAAGCAGCTTGGATGATGTATAGGTACACTGGGAAGAAAAAAAATGGGAAGTCTCTTGGTCCAAACAGAAGTAGTTTTTTAACAACGTGACATCCAAAAGTTAGTAATTCAGAAAAGAATATTCATTGAAGAAAACACCCTAATTAATTCCTACTCAAATTGATAGAGCAAGTCAAAATCTTTAAACCTATGCACAATAGATCATGGCTGGATTATAGTCACTGTATATGGATAATATTTAACAGCTTCTGTATTAACATCTTAGAGTTAGACTAATTTAATTTAGGCAGAGAGGTTTGCAACTGCTGTATTAATTTGCTTACTCACAGGCAGTTCAAAATATATGCATCTATGCTAAAAATGCAACCCAATGTAGGAAATCCAATATATAAAATCCATCTTTTGTTCTTAAGCACAGAAATATTTTAAACCAAGATTTCCATCAGCGGTGGAAATCTGAAAGCAATTGCCTGCTTGCAGCAATTTTACTCAGAAGAATATGCTGGGTTGACTGTAAAAATACCAAATATGCAGCACAGAACATTTCAAGAGATGAATGGAAATGGTGCTTTGAGAAAATGACAGATGAATTACAACTAAATCCTCAAGAGGAAGAATATAAACACGCTAACATCAGTTCATAAAATAACAAAAAAATAAAGCTCAATTCCCCTATGATGTAATACATAAAAAATGAACTACTAGCACAGAATGCAAAATATGTTATCTTTATATCTAAAGCTTTTATATTATTTACATTACAGTGCCTCCTTCATCTTATATCACATAAAGCATTCAAGTCTGTCAAACATTTCAGAATATGACTTAGTTTCCTAGTGCTGCCTTCCCAAATATAAGAAGTTGTAAAACAATGATCAAAGACTGAATTTGTAGGAATCACCTCTTTCCCCTATAAATACTTTCTCTTGTATACATTTAAAAGAGAAGAAACCTCTAGGCCTGATTTCCCTAAAGAAATAAGGCATCTTACTTCTGGGAAGGAGCATTGGATTGAGTAGGAAGTATTGCAACTTTCCTCTGGAATTAGTATTATATCTAGTTGGATGTCAATTTATTTTTGTTGGACCAGTTTGAAGTAAGACTATTGTATGCTGGGTATCAATGAATCAAAATCAGCTGCAAATATACTTGCAGTTTATTCTTATCTTAAAAATATGAGACAAGTTCAGATTTAGTAAAAAAACCACTGGGTGGCTACATGCTGAATAAAAGTATTCACAACTATGGTGTCCAATTGTGTGTTTGGCAAGAACAGAAATATCCTAGGAATGTGATGAAACCCTGAAAGGCTTCTTCACATATCATCCCTGAAATGGTTATTAATTTTAGAATTAAAATCTCTGTGTTAGTACTTTCATAGTGTACAGCACATTTCCACAACTCAATGGCGTGCAGATGTGGCTTCCAGAATTCCTGACTATGTTGATTGGAAATTCTAGCAGTTGTCACTCAAATCCAGCTGGAGGACACCAAGCTAGGAAAAGCCATTGCCATAAGCAAGGAGAGGGAAGATTAGGGTGGATTGGATTCAGATTCTTCATAATTTGCCCAGCTGACATATTTATGTTAATTTTACCCAATTAATGCGTCAAATTTGATGAGACTTAAGTCACCATTAACTTTAGGAGGATATAGATCTGCAGCTTTAGAGAATGTATAACCAAGTTCTGGACTCTGGATCCATTATAATCACATCATGGCACGTGAAGGAGAAAATTAAATTAGTTGAGATTAGGATGGGTGATTTGCTATTATTATGTTTAAAAGTAGTTAAGGCCATTTCCAACAGGACTTTGGAGTATAAATATAACATAACTGAAGCAAGAAATGGCTTTAGTTCAAAGGCAACAGGAAGTATTTGGGTGTTTGAACATATTTTAATGTACAATGCCTTGATTTCTTTTTTACTGTGAGCTATCTAGCATTCTAGGAGGAAGAGGCATATATGTACAATAAACACATGATTTATAACCAATTTATCAAATAAATAATCTATTTCCCTATTAAAAATATGAAAGCAAGCTGCTAGAGAATGCTGTAACAAAATGCAAGATGAATTAACCCAGATCCAACTTAAAACAATCTGAAAGACATAGACATGTTGTTTGAAAATTACAGTTGGACCAGAATGACTTTCTGAGTAAAGAGACTTTGTAAAAGTTGGGGAATTTCTATTATGTAATTTAAATCAGGGATCTCCGGGCTGTGGCCACTAACCAGGCCGTGGTCCATTTGGAACTGCGCTGCCAAAGTAGCAGATGAGCACGCATGCACGTGAAGCCCCACTTGTGCAAGCGGCAGGTGCTCACGTGTGCAGCCCCACTCATGTGAGCGGCAGGCACTTGCACTTACAGCCCCACTTGCTTGAAACCATCCCCTCTTCCCCCCCCCCTCGCATTGGGCTGCCATCCCAGAAAGGTTGCGGATCGCTGATTTAAATATCCTACACAGTTACATCCATTCATTTAAATATACAACTGAAGTATTCACTTTAAACATTCCCAATCTAATCAGTTTGACAGATAGTTGATTTCAATTGATTTGTGTCATACATGCAACATATGGTCTTAGTCAGTTACATAGGATAAATAATTTGTAGTGCAGATCAATGGCTTCTTAAAAGCAAGTCCTATATGCAAAGACATTTATTCTCTGCTTTGCACAATATATTTTTCTCCAGAAAGGATCATTATCAAGTTGCATGAGCATGCTAGCTAATAATGATGGAAGACATCCATTTAGGGAAAATATAGGATCCTGTATGTATCTCATAAAAGATAAACCTAAAGAAGTATTGTATTTAGAATATATTAAAGATTATACTCTTTATATATTTAAAAATATGTTCTTCAAATACAAATACAATCAATCTGCCTCCTTATTAGATTAAAAAGGATAACGATTATTATATATTGTAAAAAATCAGAAATATTTTAAAAATAACAGCTACTGCTGTATTAGGACTGTAATTCATAAGAATAAGCTTTACTGAAAATACAGTAACAAAATTTACTTGTAAGTATGTATAAAATTGAATTACAAGATGTACTGGTAAAACTGCAACAATTATATATAATTTACTAAAGCACAGTGCTACTAACAAAATGATATAAATTGCCAGTACTAGAACTAGACTAAATGAATTAATATTTAATTATAATTTACCATACATACGTTAATCCAATCAATTTTGCATTTAAAATACAATCCTAAACTCCTAATGTTCCCATCTGTTGGAAAATAAATTCTTTTGACACTATACTGTAACTTGCACCATAATTTCACTATCAATCTCTAATGTTCACATTCATCTCAGAAGAAATGTAAACATTGAAAAAATATTGTCTCAGAGATTAGAAAGCATTTGTATTAAACATTAGAAGGCAATATTGCAAAATAATCCCAAAAAAATTATTTTAAAACAGGCTGCCCTCCCAAGTTTAAAGCTAATTACATTTTTCTGCAGGCTATATGAATAACTTCTAGTGTTGTTACTCCCTTCAGTACCTAAACTACTCCATGGATCTTCTTGACTGCGCAGTTAGTAAAAATGGCAACTTCGCAGATGAGCTTTGGCAATTTTCTCTTTTGAATTGCTTCACCCAATGCAATACCGTAAAAGCAAATTTATCCTGCTGCTTATACAATTTGCCAAATGTTTGAATTAAAACAATCATAAAATTGCAAAAGCAACTAAACAATTCTATTTCAGATGGATATTTCTACTAGTATCATAGTCCTAGAACAGTTCACTGTGATGCTGGTATTCACAATTACTTTCAAATCTACAATATAGAGTAGAACACTAGGAACAAACTTGAACTTTATTCAGAAAGCTTCAACTGGAATTTTGTTTTGTCCTTTAAATGAGAATGCATGTTAGTTTGTAGCAAAATCTTTATTTTAAGATGTAGTTGACAAATTATTTTTCAAAGAATATGGAATTTTCCTTTTTTTATTATATTTATATTACAAATTTACAAGGTTGAGATCTGAAAGTTTACAGGCTTTACAAGATGAACACTTAGGGGCTGTCACTGCTTTGATAAATGTTTATATAATATAGAAATAAAATCTGTGGCTCAGAAAAAGTTGGATATTTTCTATGTGCCTTAGGAGCATTTAAAAGATGTCACTCCCAAGTTATGCGCACATGGTACAAAATTGCAGCCTTATTCTGACATCTGGAAATTAAAAAGAAACTTCAAACTTGATTTTCAACTTGAAATCTTCTAAAATGTGAAACAATTTTTGCAGTGGAGAAGACTGAACAAAAACCGCAAAAAATCTGACAAACCATATGCTGCCATATATTTCTCCTTAAAAGTCATACTGTATGCTGCTTTTTCGACATTAAGCATGATCTTGCAACTCCTAACCCAATGAAGACAATGGAAGTTAAACAAAAAAAATATTTTAACTTTGGCTGGTGGTTCTTATTACACAGAAATAAGCCTTGCTGATTTTAACACCACTAAAGATAAATTCCTTCAATATAATTATACAGTAGTTGATTTCTGTTTCTCATTTTGGATCAAGCTCCTTGTAGTTTGCAGTTTTCAGCTGGGGTGCAAACCGGGTATACACATTATTGTTTCCTTGTAATGTTTGAATGTTACAACTCTGATCAGCAATTGTTTTAAAAAATAATAGCTAAAGCAATTAAAAAGTCACACATTTTATACCATTACAACATATTCCACAAGGAAAATATAGGTGATCTTTACAATGCTGAGTTTTAATAATATGAGCTGCAGGTTGGACCTCATACTATGGTGCTCTCCATCTAAATGGGGCATTTGTTGACGTGAAACAAACACTTAAAATGAGTTAATGGTATATGTTCAAAAAGTTTCAGAAGAAATAAACAACCAGATGAAATCAGCTCAGTGGGATCTTCCCAATATGACCCCAGGGCTGATGCATTTATTTTAGCATGCTGATGCACTGTGGGTCACTTCAAACTTCTCGTGGTGTAGGAAGTCAAGTATAAAAATAAGAGGGGAGGGAAGGGGGAATGATTTTATTCTAAGCTTTAAATAAACTGTATACAAAGGGCTTATCTCTCTCTCCCCACCTAAACACAAGGCAAAAAATTATACCAAGACACTCTATAACCAGGCTTATGTTGCTGCTTCTATTTAAAAAAAAAAGCCTTCTAGTCCATTATGGCCAGATGTTTCCAAATGTGGTGGAAGGTGGGATCACAATCTTCTGGCCACAAGCAATTGCCAATGAAGCCATAATCCTTTAGGGGAGCCGGATGGAAAATGAGATCTCAGGATAGCTTTAATATAGAGTTCAAAAAAGCTGGAAGGGGGAGATCCAAAGGAAAAACAAAACCTCTTCACAGAAGGCTAATCTCAGATCCACAGAGCACTTCCAAATCCACAGATGGGTTTCATGGCTGCCCTTCAAATCACAAAAAAACGAGGTCTAGGGGGGCCAGTTTAGTTCCCCAGGGCTGAGATTGGAATCCAAGGAAAACCATCAATCTCTTAAGTCTCTTGACCAAGGATTTTCCAATTGCTTCTTAAAGGAAATCTATCTGACAAGCAAGCCTCTAAGGTGCCAGACTTCGGAAATTTTCCGTGTGTGCGCTGTAGCTCCTCTTTAATGGTCGCCAAGCAAGGAGCTCTCCCGCTTGTTCCTGAAATGTTCAGCTCTTTTTGGGGCTGAAGTGGAATTTTTCTCGGAAAGAGAAGCGGCCCGCTCCGAAGCCTGCGAGGGGGCGGCTGAGGAAAGCAGGGGGAGCGCAGAAGAGCCTCAGCACAAACCCAGGCCGCAACAGGTCACAAGTCCCGCGTCTCCTCTCGCTTGATTGCGCAAGCGCGCCCGTCGACCCCAGGGAGGCCGAGGCCGAGGCCAAGGCCGGCCTTGAGCCTCTTGTTCTGGTGCGTTTTGACGTGCTTGGCCAGGTGGTCGCTGCGCATGAAGCGCTTGCCGCACTCGGCGCACCCGAAGCGCTTCTCGCCGGTGTGAGTCCGCAGGTGCCGCTGGAGTTCGTCGGAGCGCGTGAAGCTCTTGCCGCAGAAGAGCCAGTTGCAGACGAAGGGCCGGTCGCCCGTGTGCCAGCGCAGGTGCGCCTTGAGGTGCGACGTCTTGCCGTAGACCTTCCCGCAGCCGGGGACGTGGCACACGTGCTGCTTCTTTTTCCCGGGCTCGGCGGCGGCGTCGGGCCCGTTGCCTGCCGCCACCTGGCAATTGGGGCAGCGGCAGCGGCGGCACCTCCTGGCCGTGGCCGCCAGGGGCGCTTTGGGGTGCAGCAGGGCGGCCAGCTGCGACTGGTACTGCGCCAGCTCCGAGGGCGCCAAAACCAGCCCGCGCTGCAACCCGCCGGCGAAGCGATGTGCGCAAGTGCCCGGCCCCGGCGCCGCCTGTTGGATGCTCCACCAAGGGAGGTCCTCGGGCCCCGGCGAGAGCTGCCGGCAGGACTGAGGGGCGGGGGGCGGGGGCATCAGGTTGGAGTAACCGGGCGGGAGGGCCGCCTGGGCGGCGTAGGGCACGTAAGCCGGCGGTGGGCAGGCGGAGGAGAGGGCGCCCATGGAAGCCGGGAGCATCTTGACCGGCGAGAATTCGTAAGGGTACGAGGGATCCGCGGGGGGCGTCAGCGGCAGCTCGTGGCCGGCCGCGAAAGCCGGCTGCGGAGTGAGCCCGAGGCTCGGCGGCGGGGGAGGCAGTCCGCCCGGGGAGTGGGCTGGCATTTCGCTGCTCCACGGGTGGAAGATCCTGGACGGAGAGCCCAAGCTTGACTCGTAGGAGACCTGCAGGAAATCCGAAGGAGCGACCGGCGCGCTCGGCTGCCCGATGCGGCTACAGGTGGCGGCCAGGAGAGCCAGAGGTGAGTGCTTGGCCAAGTCGGGAGAGGCGCTGGGGGTCCGATCCTGTGGCAAAAGGTGGAGAAAGAGAGGCGGTTAATCTCGGTCCCTTCGGGCCTCTTCCTCTCCGCCTAGCAGCAAACGCCCGTGGCTGGATACCAGGCAGCATCTCAAAAAGTTTACTGCCAGGCGCTCAGTACTACCAGTTGCTGAGCCCGGCACCTGGGCGGGGCGTTGCTCGGAAGACAATGAACCGCAGCTGGGATGCCCGGAGTCAGCAAGCTCGCCCGCGGTGCTTGCCTCTCCCTCTCATCCCGCCCACTTCAGCTCGGTGCCAACTTGGGAAACCTCCCCGCCGACCCCTTTGGAAGAGAAACCCTCGCGCCTCCTCCCCGCCTGCCAATCACTCTGGACGACTTCCGACGACTCAGACCGTTCAGTTCAGGACAATAGCTTTGGCAAAGGGGGGGGCGGGGTTTAGATGCAGTTGCGAGCCCTTGATTGTAGAGAATCTTTCAGAGAGAGAGAGAGCAGACCGGGAAAAACTTTTTTCTTGTTCAAAAGTGGATTTTTTAAAAAAGGGGAAAAAAGCCCAGGGATCAGGGGATCTGCTCAGATGTCTAATTTTACATGCGCAGTCAACCCTGTAACTTTTCCGATGGCCAATAGTGAGCTCCCCCACCCCACCCCCACTTCCCTAAACACCCAGCAGCTCGCCAACACCCAGCCTCCCGCCAATCTTGTCGCCCGCACATTCCAATATTGTCACGGGGGGGCGGAGGGGGCTCCCGGTACTCTGTCCTCCGTCTTCAACTAGGGACTAACCTGAAGAAACGCCTGCAGGGAGTCGTTCCGGAGGACGGCCACCGTGGCCATGGTTATCGCGTCCGGAGGGAGAAGAGGCCGGAGGGCCACTGCCGCGACATAAAGTCGCCAAGAGGCAGCTGAAAAGCTGCCCGGTTCCCTTGCCCTCCGCTCGATTTCTTCTCCCCCTCGCCGACTTCTGCTAGTCTCGGCCAGCCCAGGCTCAGCGCGATCTCCGCTGACTGTCTGACTGCACCAGGATCACCTCCAAGAATTTGATAAGGACTTTGCTGGGCCGCCAGCCAGTCAGGAGGAAGATTTATGGCTTTGAAGTTTGCCGCTGCCCAATCATCAAAGAATAGCGGCTCTTTCAGAAGCGAAAGCAAATCCTTTGAATCCACAAAGCTCCTATGGTGTGTTTGTTGGTCTGGATAAAAGAACTGATTATTAGGGGGGATGGGAAGGGAGGAGATAAAGGCGGGACAATTAATGAAGTAATCACTATGTGGGAAATGTATATACACAAATAATTGGATTTTCTTGATCAAAGGGACTCTCACCGCCTGGAGACTCGTACTCGACGTTCAAGACATTGTATCTTGCCCAAACCACTTGCTTTCTTCTTGCTTTCCCACTTCTCCTTAAGTCTGAAATACGTACATCGCGATTAAAAATTTGCCTCGGAGTCTTAGACAATACCTCTTTCGCTATATCTCACAGATATTTGCCTCTAGACCCGTCTGTTTGGATGGGACTCAGTAACTCTAGTTGCTCCATTTTTAAAAAAATAAACTTGCCAAAAGTTCACTGGAGGGACACCTGGACCCAATATAAAACTTTGCATTGAGTGGCTATGTACTTTTCTCTAGCCAGAGAATATAGGTGATTACCGGTATGTCCCCTGTAAATAACAAAAGGAAAGGCGTATTTGATCTCGGTTCCATTGGTGGGGTGGTGTTTTTTTTTGCTTTTATTAAAAAACAGCAGTGGTGCAATTTACTTCGCTAATACGTCGAAAGTGACCCCTTTAGATAGTGATGTCTAAATTTTCTGGCAACAAAGACCTTAAGTTCTTTGATTTTTATAGAGCAAGAAAGCCGCCCAGTATTAGAAATACATGAACTCCGAAATGAACCTTATTCAAAAGATGTCCTATGTAAAGCGGGTGACGCTCGATTCCTTCAAGTCCCTCGGATGGCGAGTTGGACTGCAAAACACCCCCCACCCCCTCAAAACCACTTCCATCGCCTTCTTCGGATGATCTAGTTAACTTCTCGATTGGCTTCAGAAGCGGAGCTGCGTTTTCTTTATTGGCAAATTTAAAAAAAAGGAGAAGGCTGCTGTGTTCCAGCCTTCACGCGCTTTCCGTTTTCGGCAGAGGCGTCTCGAAGAGTGACCTGAGAGCTGCTGCTGTCGTTGGGGTGAATGTGTCCCGATTTCCAGGCGATTCGGTACTTCTTAAGTAGGGGCGCTTACTTGAAAACAGCTGCAAGGCTAACTAACGGCTGGGGGGACTTTCCTGAGCGATTGCGCCAAGAGAAGGGAGAATCTCTCTGCGCTCGGCCTGGCTAAGGAACCGCCGCCGCCTTCGAGCTGAAGTTGAGACACGTGCCGAAGAGAAGCTTTGTACTGTAAGGGCATCTCGGGAAAGAGGAAGGGGGCGGGGGCGGGCACAGGCGGGAGGCAGCCCTTTGCTCCTCCCCGCCGCTAGATGACATTTCTGTTACTTTCCCCAGGTAACCTGAGCCGCCCCGCAGTGGCCGCATTCAATTGTTTTCGCGTTGCCACTGAAACCTTTTTAAAGGGCCGTCCGACCGCGAAAGAGAAAGGGATAGGGGAGGGAGGGGGGGGAGATATCTTTATCTGGCCTTCCTATCCAAACAACCCCTCGGCCTCGCCAAGGGTTCCAAAGAGTTGTAAAGACTTTGAATCGCGTCGGGAGCCCTTTGAAGGGATTAAAGGGCCGAGGCCTCTCCCACGGCTCCATACGGATTCCCAGGAAGAAGCCAAAGCCCCTCGGCCGGGCCTCTCTGGAAAGGCTTTCCACCTCGCGCGTTCCGGGGCCGCGAGCCTAGCAAGGCATCTGAGGGTTTTTTCAGGCTTCTTGTCTGACATTGCTTAGTCGGATCGATCGTATGGAAATGCGGGCCGGCGTGGGAAGAGGAATGGAGCGCGGATCGATCCGTGTGCCGCGATGAGATAGTTGACATCAAGCTTTTTTTTTTTTTTTAATCAAAGGCCCCACCGCGGTCCGCTTGAGGAAGAGTCGGATTGTCCCCGTGCGCTGTTTGTGCAGCATAGATGCGCCCAAGTATAGATAGAATAACATTACATTTATTTTTTTAAAAAACGTGTCCGTGCCCACAGTAATAAACTTAAATACTCCGGGTAATTATTCCCCCCCCCGTTTAAATGAGAGCCCACCATGTAAACTAATTTCTTCGCCATCCAGACTCTCTTAATTCCCGGGGTTCGTGGAAAGTCAAAGAGGCAAAGGAAGAAGGACTGCTGCTGTCTTGTCCGAGTTTAGGGAAGACTTTGTGTCCCTGCCCAATCTCCAGCTGTTGATTGAATTTGGCTCCATCTTTGAACAGTTAAGGCTTGTGAAGAAACAAGTGGCTTTGTGGACTTCCAAGAGACTTTTCCTCGCAGTTATTCTCTTTCCTTCTCTTTCTAGAAGGGGCGGCTGTTTAACATGGGAACCAACTCGGGAGCTTTTTCCGGCCTGGGATAACAGCAGGGAGATTCCCAACGGCCAGAGAAAACAACAACAACAACAACAAAAAGGAAATAAGACAGCCTAGCTCAGCCATTCCAATTCTCTTTCGGTTCATAGCGGAGTAGGGAGGCTAATCTGGAAGCAACATCCAGAGCAATAGTAATAATTCCTTACAAATCCAACCATAACAGTTACAAGGGCTGGATTTGCCCACCTCGAGCGGTGATGGTGGGGAGTGCTCTTTCCCTACATTTACACCATTGCTCTGGTCCAGCACCTTGCCCTTCTGCCAGTTGAAGTCCCTATTTATGAAAGGAGGCTCCAGAACAATCAGATGTAGCTCCAACCATTGTTACAAGCCACAAGGGATTCCTTTGGAGCCATCAATAAAAGTACACCTTTTGAATTCTATGAATCTGTTAACTCACTCCTGCATGAGGCTATGTGAAGAGGCCTTCCCTATTAAAAAGGTTGCAGGAAGCTTTTTGAATTGTTGAAATGGTGCTTCAGAGTTAATACCCATTGCTGTATTTCCCAGTAGCGAGCCACCCACATTTGCAAGGTATTAACCGGACAGAGAATACAATCATATGCTATGCCTATGTTGATTTATTTATTAAAAATTGCATCACACAGAGCTTTATTTGGACATCTCCAAAAGAGGCATAGGATTAGCTTAAATGAGATGGATGTGCAATGAGATTGAGGAAATCAATATTCCGATTTTTGGATCTAAGCAAATTGGGCAGCAGAAACTTCCCCCCCCCAATTGCTATATATTTCATCAGTAATGGAAAATTGGTGCTTTACACTCTAATGAAATCATATTTTTATTGCAATGATAGTCGCTTCCTTCAATGCCCTTAGAAGGCCAGTGGACTACAGTTATTTCGTATCTGTATCACTTCTTGAAAAACTTGTAATTACCACCAAGCCAAATATATTACTTTGAACATTAGAGCAGGGAAAGGGACACAGCAAAGCTTGAGGGAATAAAATTAAGAAGGGGAATCATGCAGACTTTAAACAGAAGTGGAGTTAGACAGTTAAACACCTGGAAAGATTAGGAATCATATTGAACCATTATTGTCTGGCCAAGGATGCTACCAAATGGAAGCAATAGGATGAAGATTTAAGCTTCTTCCTTCTTATTTGGCCACTGGGAGTCCAGGAAATGTTCTCCAATAATCCTCCATCAAATGGCTTCAGCGAAGATAAGGTGACAGCAGCAACCTGGAGGAACAGACCTGTTTCTTGGTATAAAAGAACAGCAACAAGAATGGAGCCTCAGAGGCAGTGGCAGCTACTTCAGGTTTGGGGCTGGGTTTCCTTCTCCAAAGAGCCTCCATAGACCCTTTTTCATACTCCAGTCAATGGAAATCTGGAGAGAGAAAGTGAGAATGAAGTGCATAGGTAATGTTCCTTTTGGGAGAGGGGCAGTACTCCAAAACAAAGGGAGAATTTGTACATAAAAAGTAGATATCCAATCAGGGCTGCAAAAACTCAGGGGACCACTGGATGGCAGCAGGGAGTTGGAGTTGTATTGTTTTGCTGCCATCTAGCAGTTTCTGGATTTTTGCATCCCATATTCTGGTAGTCTAAAAAATACCCGATTTGATTAATACATGGCTGCATATTACACATATGGAAGGAGCTAAATGGGTGAAATTCAGCAGGTTCTGGAGAATCGGTAGTGGAAATTTTGAATAGTTTGGAGAACCGGCAAATACCACCTCTGGCTGGCCTCAGAGCGGGGAAGGAATGGAGATTTTGCAGTATCCTTCCCCTGCCACACCCACCAAGCCACACCACGCCCACAAAACTGGTAGTATAAAAAGAGGTGCATTCCACCACTGGAGCTACAGTATTATAAACATTCCTTCTTTCATACACAGAGCACTTCGTACAAATCTAATGATTTTTGGCAAAATAATCAATCTCAAATTGTAGGGTAGACTGAGGAGGGGAATCTTGGTGGGGCAGCAGGGAACTGTAAAGTTTTGAACTAAAGTTAAAGGAGAAGAAGCATTTTACATAGGAAACTATTTTTTCTGTATCAGGGAAACTCCCAATAATTCTGCTAGTGAGGCCCTACATTTCTGCCCTGTAAGTACCACTGAGGACCAAACAATAGCTAGTAGTAGCATGTACACTTTCAGATTAATTTACAATTGCAAGGTAAGGAGCTCATCCAGAATGAATCAAGATTAGCTATGGTGGGCATGAATAGAAGAATGCAGGTCGCATCCAAGCATCCTATTGTGTTTGCAAGAGAATACAAACCAGAAAACTACTGTACCAACCCAGTTTATTGATTCAGTTAAGTCAGGGTTGCTGAAAAAATCCAGCACAAGTTAAATCAAAATTCAATAGTGATTTCCATATAGTCATAACATATTACTTTCAAATTTTTAAATTAATAATATCTGTATTGGTACTTCAGTATAGAAGAGAGATCATCTTTGCTGCAGCCTTAAAAATGCATTGTGAAGTTCAGTGACTTCAGCAATCTTCAGAAAAATAGTATATACCTGCAGGCAGGGACTTCCTTACTACTGATGTTTGTGAGCTGCTTTGGTTGCCGTTTTTGTTTTGGCTGAAGAACAAAGCATAAATCGTTGCTTTTTTTCCCTTTTATTGAAGAAACAACATGAGAGAACTAAATAATCCATTGTCAAAAAAAAAAAAAAACCTCAAAAGAAAGAAAGAAAAACAAATGCTTGAAAGTACATATCCATTTATTTATTTGAATGACAATTGAATTAAAGATGAATATCCCTAAAAGAAATAGTGGACATTTATTTATTGGTGAACAGGTGTGTTTGTGTATAACAGATAAAAATATATGTCTGGCTTCCCACTTTGTCACCTTTATTGATACCTTTAACTTCAAGTGAAACCAGTCTTGAGTATTTATTTGTGATATACATTATTTGTGAATGTACTATATATCACAAATAAATATATGGGATAAGTGGAATGGGGAATTACAAAATTACAAAAAAGGTTAAAATTAAACAGACAAGCAACCATTTTCAAAGGGTGATTAATTTTTAAATGTTTTACTTTTGAGCTGGGATGTTCACAGACATTTGCAGTTTTGCATACTTCATTGTTTTTAACAGCATCATCTCATCAGTATAAGAGGACTTTGACTAGTTCCCCCACCCAACTCACAGGTACACTATTAGTGCCTGTAGTTGTACTTTTTAAATATCCTCATTCGTATTTCCATACAGACTAAAATTTGCATCGATGACAAGGGAAATCAACTAGGAAAATATGGTTAAAATAATAAACCTATCTTTGTTGCATTTATGTTGTTGCATTAATTATTCAGCCACAGCAAATAACTCACACCTGTAAATACTACTGCTCCAGTGAAGGGGGTAGCGCTTTGTAGTAAGAAACTTGACAACTAACAGCACAAATTGATTTCTTCTGTTCAGTCAATTCACATTCCCTAGGCAATATGGACAATAAATTAACAGGAAGTTTATTTGAAAGATTGCTGAATGAGCTTCCCCATTTCTTCAAAATTTTCAACAAAAGGACTAATATAACATTGTCACCAAAGGTGATAATATGAATCTATTTGCTAATGTAATCCATAAAGGTTACAATTTACACACTGTAACTAGACAACCCTGACCCACTGGGTTATCATTTCAGAGATATTTCCTTATTGCATTCCTCAATGTCTTCAACAATAGCAGAGCGTCTAATATACTAATTTCACTGGAAAATTTCTTTAAAATTCAGGAAGATATTCAAAAATGTACCTGCCTTGAAAGTACCTCATGTTCAGCATAGTCAAACAGCAGGAGTTAACCACAGGACATATTTTATGGCATTTTATATTGTGCCATAAAATGGTTTATGATAACTTTCAAACTATTTACTAAATCTGCACTACTATTAATCACCCATCTCCTTCCACTTATGACTGTAACTTGGTTGCTTGTATCCTTACGATTTATACTGATATTGACTGTTTCCTGATTGCTTATTTGTAGCCTATGACTATCATTAAGTGTTGTATCGTGTTAAATTTGTACCCTATGACTATCATTAAGTGTTGTAAGTGTTGTACCTTGATGAAGGTATCTTTTCTTTTATGTACACTGACAGCGTATGCATCAAGACAAATTCTTTGTGTGTCCAATCACACTTGTCATAAAATGTTGATAAAATTTGCCAAATTTCAATTTCATAGGAGTAATGGGCCCCTGGATTTTGGTTACATTTTGTAAGTTTACCTATATGAAGTACCTTGGTTTTAAAAATCTTGCCTTATGGTTTTGTCTGGTTAAAGGCTACAGACACAAGAATTTTAGTTATATATAGATTTTAGTGCAACCTATCATCATGGTCAATTCTTGCTGAAATAGAATGAAAAGGAATTATTTGCCCCAAAGAGTTTCTGTGAGATTCATCAAGTTGAATTTGCAAGCTATTCTTCCAGATGATGTTTTCAAGACTTAAAAGGAAATTAGTTGCATTTAATACACAACTTTATATAATATTGACAATATTTTCTTCTTATTAATGAAGCAGCTATACACACCATTCATCAGATACTGCTTACAGTCACTAACTGACAGCATTTGATTAGTTTATGAAAAGCATATCAAACTTGATTCATTTGAATCCAAATTGGAATGTCTAACAAATCTCTTCGCACAATATATTCAGCAGTAGCTGTTTTCCACAATAGTTAAATCTGTAATTCTACAGAAGCCTTTATCTTCTCATTATTTATGTCAAACTGATTATACTTAAAAAGGGGATGACTAAGGAATGGGATAAGAGACAGAAGATCAGGGGTCGAAAGTAACTTCTGATTTTTCAAGATGTACAGGGTAGTCCTCAATGTATGACCACAATTGAGAGCAAAATTTCTGTTGCTAGGCAAGACAGTTTTGCTCCATTTTATGACCTTTCTTATCACAGTTAAGTTAATCACTGTAGTTGTTAAATTAGTAAAATGGTTGTTAATTGAATGTGGTTTCCCCATTGACTTTGCTTGTCAGATGGTTGCAAAAGGTAAATCACATGATCCCAGGACACTGCAACCATCATAAATATGAGTCAGCTGCCAAGCACCCAAATTTAGATCACATGACCATCAGGATGCTGTAATGGTCGTAAGCGTGAGGAACAGTCATAAGTCACTTTTTCAGGGCCAATGTAACTGTCAGGCTCCAAGTAATGCAGTCTCTAAGTAACTTCAAGTAGAACTTCAGTCACTAAATGAATGGTTGTAAGCCGAGGACTACCTATATAACTTTCAAATCATACTTGCCAACTTAGAAATAACTCACATAAGTTCAGCAGGTCATGTGAAAGTTAACTAAATGTAGAATCACAATTATTAGTTGGGCATCTGTCATAGCTAAAAATAAATCAAAAGCAGAATCTAAATTTAGAATTGGATGTTAATGCGCAAACAGTTTCTGCCAACCACACTGTTATCTAGCGGATTCTGACTGAACCAAATTTCATCATGAATGTGTAGAAGAAAGGGGGAGAGGGACAATATGTTTGGATACGGGATGTATCTGTTGTGTGCCAAAACCAAAGATTGTAATGATTCATCAGATGTTTCCTTAGTCTTAAGCACAGAGGAACTACTGATGCCAGGATCTCATGCAGTTTCTAACAACCTTGATTGTGGCTCCTAAGGCCCACCAGACATTATATACATTATATAGGGGCCTCTGGTGGCTCAGACTGCTAAGACAGTCTGTTATTAACAGCAGCTGCTTGCAATTACTGCAAGTTCAAGTCCCACCAGGCCAAGGTTGACTCAGTCTTCCATCTTTTATAAGGTAGGTAAAATGAGGACCCAGATTGTTGGGGGCAATAAGTTGACTTTGTATATAATACACAAATGGATGAAGACTATTGCTTGACATAGTGTAAGCTGCCCTGAGTCTTCGGAGAAGGGCGGGATATAAATGCAAATAATAATAATAATTAAAAAAAAGAACTATAGGCCCATGATTGCGAACTTACGGCACGCGTGCCAGAGGTGGCACGCAGCCCCCTCTCTGATGGTATGTGAGCTGTTGCCCCAGTTCAGCTCCGCTGCATATGTGCGCAGGCCTCCCGCCGGGCAGCTGGTCTTTGGGTCTCTGCCACGCATGCTCAAGGGTGGGGCTTGTGCAGGGGGTGCGTGCGCATTTAGGGAGGCAGGGCATGTGTGCATGCATGGGGGCAGGGCACATGCAAGGCCTCACGTATGCCTGGGGGTGCACATGCTTGGGGCCACACGCACATTGCATTTTGGGGATTCAGGCGCATGCGCTTTGGGTACTCAGTCCAGAAAAGGTTAGTCATCACTGCTATAGGCAGTCCTTGATTTTTGACCACAACTGAATGTTTGTTACTAAGCAAGAAAGTTGTTAAGTGAGTTTTGCCCAATTTTATGACCTTTCTTGCCACAATTGTTAAGTGACTCTGGGTTTCCCATTGACTTTGCTTGTCAGAAGGTCGCAAAAGGTGATCACATGAGCCCAGGATACTGCAACTCTCATAAATACATATCAACTACCAAGCGGTCAAATTTTAATCATGTGACCATGGGGATGCTGCAATGGTCATAAGTTTGAAAAATGGTCATTAGTCACTTTTTTCAGTGCCGTTGTAATTTTAAACAGTCACTAATTGAATAATCAACTGAAAGTCAAGGACTACCTGTACAATGAAACAATTAATATAAATTATAATTAAAACATTTCATGTTAATTTAATAAAAATTAAGTAAATCAAGTTTTGTTTTTTCATGGTTCATCCACATAGTTGGCTTCACCTTATTTTGGGAACATATCTCTTAATAAACCACTCCAAAGTTCAAAGGAGGCCCTCAGACTGGTGTATCCCCATCTTAAAAGAATACTCATCTTACGTTTTTCTTCCTCATCTACCACTTGCTCTGCTCTCCCTGAAGTACATATAACACAATGTTATGTATTATAATTATTATTGTAATAATAATAAAATTATTAATTATAATTACAATAATAATTATCCTCAGTTCTTAGGCTAAACATAGAAACTTTCCAGTGGTGGGATTCAATTTTTTTTATTATCAGTTCTGTGGGCATGGCTTGGTGGGCATAGCAGAGGAAGGAAACTGCAAAATCTCCATTCCCTCCCCACTCCAGGGGAAGGATACTGCAAAATCCCCATTTCCTCCCGATCTGCTGGGACTCAGGAGGCAGAGAACAGATGGGGGCGGGGCCAATCAGAAGTGGTATTTACCGGTTCTCCAAACTACTCAAAATTTCTGCTACCAGTTCTCCAGAACTGGTCAGAACCTGCTAAATACCACCTCTGAACCTTCTCCATCCCACTCCAATCAGTATTTTCTATAGTCTTAGAAGCTCCTGGTGCTTAAGGACACCACTGAATCTTTGATTTGTCTGAATGCAAATAGCTTTTAGATTGAAATTCCCACAGGGCTGTCAAACTCACAGCCCGCGGGCTGGATATGTCACAAGCTAGCCACACCCTTGCCCGATTTAGTGAAGGGAAAAAAAGTCGCGATACGTCATGTGATGATGCCATGACAATGCGAGTTTGACATCCCTGCACTACCACATCAAACATTCGCATTATTTACCATGTCAAGAAATAGAGAATTTTCCAAGGAATTTGCAAGTGGAGCATTTTGTGACAAAATTATAAATGTAATTCTTAGGAAAATCACATAATTTGCTTGCATTCAATTGGGTGCAGTCCGTAAATGATAAGTGGGGCCTTCTTCCTGATAGCCCCTGTAGCTTAACCTACTTAAGAGCCCCATCATATGACTGTAATATTATTAAGGAACCTATATTTGCTACCAGAAAGGATAATAAGTCCCAGTGGCAATATTGTTACATTTGTTGTTGTACTTAACACCTTTTGCACTTAGCCAGAATACTGAGGGCATCTGGCAGAAAAATAAAAATAAAAGATCATGTACAGATTGAGAAAGCAGAAACATTATTCCAATAGAGCAAGCATAATAAAATTCAAAGCCTAAATCCAGTTAAGGTAACATCCTGGAAATCGTAGACAAGCAAGCAGGGTTATGGTCTATAATGAAAGCCATTACGCTGAGTTCCAGGTTCCCCTTGTTGAGGACAGCATCTTTGGAAAGCTCTCGACTGTAACCAGCAATATTAATAAAACCACAGATTGTCACGATTGGACAACCATAGCAATTTGTAACCAAATATATTTATCAGAACTTTTCCTCTAAGGAGTTTAGGAGACATATTAGTCACTCAGCTTCTGTTCTCTCTCTCTTTTATGGTCACAATAATTGGAAGCTCACTTAGACTGAGGAATGTGGCCAAAAACCCCCAAAAAACTATTTAGCAAAGTTCATGATCATGTGGGATCGGACCCCCCACAAGCCACTCCAATTTTATTTATTGTGCCACATGGGCTGGTTTCCTGTTTTGCTTCATATTGTTAGGACTATTCCTTGCATTTTGCAGGCATGCAACAGAAGCCTATGCACTTAGATGGGGCATTGCAAAAATCACCGCAATAAAGTTGTAAAATGAAATGCAGACTGTCAGACATCTCTTCTGTATGAAAACTTCCTTCAGGCAGAAAACTCCTGCATCAGGAAGAAAACTCTGAGCTCAACATTCTGCGTTCTGTTCTGCTAGATTTTATACATATTCCAATTTAAAAAACAAAGATAGGGAGGCATTTGCCAAAGGGCTGATAGGACTGATGCAGCCCATTTTTACAAATTTAGATTTCTTTCCCTACAAAGGTTCCATTTAAATTTTCACTGAGGCTCACTTCAAGAAGGATTGAACACTATAAATCTGCTTCAGCCACTAAACATCATTCTTTACTTCAGTTCTGTAACTGTAAAGTTACAGTTCTCATTTGTTCACTTAGTCGCCCATTCAGAACCATTCATATCTGATACCATTTGTATAAGAGCAACATGCCTTATACTGGGAATTCTCCAAAGCTGCTTCTTATTTCTAGCTGTTTCAGCAGAAAAACTGGGCCCATAGGAACAATTGAGCAATTGAGCGAGTCCGAAGTTATTTCATGAGAAAAGTATTCCACTCCTCTGCTCACAAGATAATATCTTATGCCACCAGGTTTGAAATTTTGGGCTCGGACAACCTAGAACTACGCTGCCTATGGTCTGACCTAAGCATAATACATAAAATTATCTGCCACAATGTCCTACCTGTCAATGACTACTTCAGCTTCAACCGCAATAATACACGGGCAAGCACTCCAACGCTCCAAACTCGTTTGCAAAAAATACGACTTCAGCAACAGAGTGGTCAATGCCTGGAATGCACTACCTGACTCTGATGTTACATCCTCAAACCCCCAAAACTTTAACCTTAAACTGTCTATCAAGGACCTCACCCCATTCCTAAGAGAGGTCTGTAAGGGGGCGTGCATAAGCGCACCAGTGTGCCTACTGTCCCCATTTATTTGTACTCATTTCCTGTGTTCATGTCCATGTTTATACTTATACTTGTTTGCTCGTACATGTTTGACAAACCAACCAACTAACTAACTAACTAACTAACTAAACAAACAAACTGTGGGCCCATGCTCAGGAAACCCCCTAGCACATGAACGGAATAAACAAGATTTACCACCATTTCTATAGCAATATCTTATCTCATAACTGATAGAGAGCAATAGACTTTCTACCTCAACGTCTTGACACACTACTTACTTCTCAAGAGGGGATATTTTTTCCCTGTTAAATGTATAGCTATTCTGGGCAGGCTTTTAAAACTGCAGCTCTGTATTTTATAGCCCACGCAGACTCTGATCATAATGATGGTAAAAATTAGCCATTTCTGATCTCTGCTGCCTTCCCTGCAGGGATAACTCAGCTCTCAGGAGCTTCCAAGAAACTTCATTCTGGGAATAAGTTCTTTTTCTGGCAAAGATTTCTTTGCATATGTTAAGAGTCCTACTACATTCTTGTTTCCTCCAGGAAAAATTTCTTTTTTCTCTTGTATATTTATATTCTACCTTTTTCCAGTACCAGTCTAGACAAGTTTGCTGTATTTGAGATCACACAATTAACTCATCCTATTTGTTTCAAAAGGACCTCAAGCATCTCTACTTAAAAGCCAGTGGGGCTTAACAGTACTTCAAAGGAAGCAGATACAAAATTGCAGATGATTAACCAGTTCTGGGGACAACAGTGAAGCAAGGGTAAAACACTGTGCCCAAAACAGAATTCTGCCAGCATCAAGGAGATGCTGGTAATCAGGGGAACGAAAAGTGTACCTGTCCATAAAAATACTTTGTTTCTCAGTTTGAATTTGAAAAGAGGTTTCAGTGAATAGTGGGGTGGAAATACAGACAGTCCTTGACTTACAACAGTTCATTTAAAGACCGTTCCAAGTTACAATGGCTCTGAAAAAAGTGACTTGTGACAGTTTTTCACACTTAACAATGTTGCAGCCTCCCCACAGTCCTGTGCTGTGATCTGACAAACAAAGTCGATGAAGAAGCCAGGTTTACTTAACAACCGTGTGACTAACTTAACTGCAGAGATTCTCTTAACAATGGTGGCAACGAAGGTCATAAAATGGGGCAAAATTCACTTAAACCGCTGTTTCACTTAGCAACAGAAATTTTGGGCTCAACTGTGGTCGTAACTCGAGGACTACTTGTAGATGGAAAATCCATGGGAAATACCATTGAAAGAACTCACAGAACAGTGTATTGTTTTAGGTGGTTTTTTTTTTGTTTCTACATACAATTTATCATTACTTGGATTAAACAAGTTTGGAGAAACTAAGAAGCTTACAAGCTAAGGCACGAGTGCAGGAAGGTATGTGTGTTTATGCCATCGTCTGTCTTCTTCCATGGCATTTTCATTAGGAGTGCTACTTTAACATAGGGCACATAAGTTGACAATGCTGAAATGCAACATCTCCTTTAGGATTTTAGGACATCAGTTTCACGCACGGATGAACTTTTCCTACTTTGACACGTTCTTGACATTTTACCTCCATACATGAGAACTCCGGAATGAGGCTTCTGAAGAAAGGCCTTCCCTCATGAAAATTGCATCTGTGGGACTCAGAGGGTGACCATTTGGGGGGAATCCATGCCTGGTTTGGAATTCTCGCCACAACCCTTTCAAGAGAAATAGCTCTATGCGTAAGGAAGACATAATGAGGGACTTGGGATAATACTGCAATCCGCCCAGAGTTATCCTGTGGTAAGATGGGTGGTGAATAAATTTTACAAACAAGCATATAAATAGGTTTTCAAGGTGGTTGAAATGTATTTGAATATTAGTAGCTCGGGTTGGTAGTTGGGCTCTTGGTCTGAGCTCTGAGCTTGGCAATTTGGTTGCAAATGTTTCGTCACCTTTCGAGGAGACATCATCGGTGCACTTTGAAGTGTGCTCATCTGTCAGAGCACCTGGCCTTTAAATACCTTTTTCTGTGATGCAAATTAGCATGATCAGTGGGGGTTTCAAATTTTTTTACTACTGGTTCTGTGGGTGTAGCTTGGTGGATGTGGCATGGCTTGGTAGGCGTGGCAGGGGAAGGATACTGTAAAATCTCCATTCCCTCCCCAATTCAGGGGAAGGTTACTGCAAAGTCCCCATTTCCTCCTGATCAGCTGGGACTTGGGAGGCAGAGAATAGAGGGGGGCGAGGCCAGTCAGAATTTTTACTATCGGTTCTCCAAACTACTCAAAATTTCCGCTACTGGTTCTCCAGAACTGGTCAGAACCTGCTGAAACCCACCTCTGGTGTGGATGTTGTTTGTTTGGCTACTTCTGGTCTGACTTCGGACTGTTTGAATGGCCGGTTGTTGTTACTGAGATGTGGGCTGATTTCTTGTGAGTTGATGGGTTGTGATTTTTGTTGTTGTGTAGTGGGGTGCCTGTTTGTTCATTTTAAATGCTGTCTTTGGGATCGCGGTTGATGCAGTTCTTTCATTCTCAGTGATTGGTGGACTGGATTGGTAGCCCATATGTCTTGTTTATTGACTTATTTGTGGAAAACCAGGATTCGAGGAATTCTCTTTCTCTCCTTGATTTCACCTGGGTTACAAGTTACAGGTTTTCAAGGTAGAAAAATCCCATTTTGTAAAGTGACCTGAGAAATGGAGAGAATCCATGTACCTTTAACATGCTTTAGGAAATGTTTAAAAGCATTTACTTGAGAGAAGACCATCGTCTTCTCATCATATGGAGGTATTCCTTGTGTAGGTTGCTCCATTTATTCATTTGTTGGAGGAAATAGATCTCTATATACAAAAGAGTGCAGGCATCAAAATCCCCAGCATGTACAAAGGAAGCTGTGGTGCAAGATATAAACAGTTTACCTCAGCTTTTTTTTTATTTTTTATTTTTTTTTTATCCTCAGCTTTTATCTCAATGGCACATTAAGTTATACCACAATTGGGTTTTTTTTCCCACCAGTAGAAAGAATTATAAACACATTTTGGAGCAGTATGAGGGTGTCTCAATTTCAAGGTAATTTGTTATAAAACGCAAACCATTTTATGCAATCTGGTAAAACCCACAGGAAGATAATTCAATCCATCTGAGAAATGTGGTTCACCACAAAGTACAAGGAACTCCAGTGAGGAGTCCTTTTTTTGACCCTCCTAACAAATGCCAACATTAGTTGCTAAAATTTGCTTCCTGTAAGCATGCTGGATGTGGTAAATGACTATAATATAAATGCAGAAAAACAGATAATTGATTGTGTAAGGGACAGTAACAGTACCAAAGAAAGGACTAATTAGGAGTACTTTTTTAAAAACAGTTGAATGCAACTACAATTAAACTAAAACTAGTCCTTGACGTACAACCACGACTGAGCCAAACATTTCTGTCGCTAAGTGAGACAGATGTTAAGTGAATTTTGCCTCATTCTATGACTTTTCTTGCTACAGTTGTTAAGTAATCAAACGGCATTCCACAAGACATCAGGAATGTGGGCTACCACATTTAGGCTTCAAAAATCAAAATCAGTATTCGATAGCAGCAAGGAGATACAGAAAATACATTCTTCGTTGTTATCTAGTGATTGTTTAATTATTGCAATACAAATATGACATTCCTACTGGAAAGAAGACAAAACATAGCAGGATAAAGACAGGCAGAAGTTGAACTAGCCTAAAAGCGCAGGTGGATGGAGAATAAACCTCTGTTCAGAATGTCTAGCATGATTTTGGCTGTCTGACCACCTTCAGATGATACATTTATAGACATAAGTAATTTGCCATGAGTTTATAAATATAATCTAGAGGAATCTTCATTTTTATATAATCACTAATTCTCTAGATTTCCCTAGAGACTCTGAAGCCAAAGCAGATCCAATGACTGCCATTCATTGGTCTCCAGCTGCCACTTTCTGTCATTCACTTGATAAAATTCCTTTGAATCCATTAATAGGATAATTATTTTTATTAAATTTATAATTTAATATAAATCAAATTATATTAATTTAATGATTTGAAGCAGCTCAGAGGTAAAAATATTACCCCCTCTCCCCCCAAAAAAACCCAAAACAAAACCCATATCCCAAAATAAAACCAACAAAAAAAAACCCACAAAAAGAAACAACAATGAAGAACAAAAAATGGCAAAGATGACAAAAGTGACAAAAATCAGATAGGAATGGAAAAAAAGAGAGAAACCTCCAAGGGAAATCTTAGTTGCCAAGTATCCATTCTTTCAGCTTAACTGGGGCCAGAGGAGGAGCTATCAACCAGGATGAGAAAACCAAAGACTGGGAAAGTATAAAAGAGCTAAGAAAAAAAGTAGTCACAAGTACCACAAATCTAGCACAATAGGAATTAAAGGTGGGCGGCTGACATAGAGTGGCGATTGAAACTTGAAACAAAAACACTAGAAGGGGGAAGCAGGGGAGACTGGAAAATAAATAGGGGCACTTGCCTTTTTTCCCTGAGGGTTTGGACCATTGCTAAAACAGACAACTAAGGGGCCAAGGAGGCACTTATCAGAATAGAATAGAACAGAATTTATTGGCCAAGTGTGATTGGACACACAAGGAATTTGTCTTGGTGCATATGCTCTCAGTGTACATAAAAGAAAAAGAAAAAAAATACCTTCATCAAGGTACAACATTTACAACACAAATGATGGTCATAGGGTACAATCTAACCCTTAATGAGAGCAACAAAAAGTTACAGTCACACAGTCATAAGTGGAAAGAGATTGGTGATGGAAATGATGAGAAGATTAATAGTAGTGTAGATTTAGTAAATAGTTTGACAGTGTTGAGGGAATTATTTTTTTAGCAGAGTGATGGCCTTCGGGAAAAAACTGTTCTTGTGTCTAGTTGTTCTGGTGTGCAGTGCTCTATAGCGTCGTTTTGAGGGTAGGAGTTGAAACAGATTATGTCCAGGATGCAAGGGATCTGTAAATATTTTCACACCCTCTTCTTGATTCGTGCAGTATACAGGTCCTCAATGGAAGGCAGGTTGGTAGCAATTATTTTTTCTGCAGTTCTAATTATCCTCTGAAGTCTGTGTCTTTCTTGTTGGGTTGCAGAACTGAACCAGACAGTTATAGAGGTGCAAATGACAGACTCAATAATTCTTCTGTAGAACTGGATCAGTAGCTCCTTGGGCAGTTTGAGCTTTTTGAGTTGGCGCAGAAAGAACAGTCTTTGTTGTCCTTTTTTGATGATGTTTTTGATGTTAACTGTCCATTTTAGATCTTGCGATATGATAGAACCTAGAAATTTGAAGGTTTCTACTGTTGATACTGTGTTGTCAAGTATTGTGAGAGGTGGAAGTATAGAAGGGTTTCTCCTAAAGTCTACCACCATTTCTACAGTTTTGAGTGTGTTCAGTTGCAGATTGTTTCGGTCGCACCACAAAGCTAGTCGTTCGATTTCACGTCTATATCCGGATTCGTCATTGTCTCGAATGAGACCAATCACTGTTGTGTCATCTGCAAACTTCAGTAGTTTAACAGATGGATCGTTGGAGATACAGTCATTGGTATACAGAGAGAAGTGGGGAGAGCACACAGCCTTGGGGGCCCCCTGTACTAATTGTACAGGTAACTGATGTGATCCTGCTTAGCTTCACCTGGTGCTTCCTGTTTGTTAGGAAGCTTGTGATCCACTTACAAGTCTGTTCAGGTACTTGCAGCTGGTTTAGTTAGTTAGAAGAGTGTCTGGAATGATGGTATTGAATGCTGAACTAAAGTCTACAAAGAGGACCTTTACATAGGTCTTTGGAGATTCAAGATGTTGTAAGATGTAGTGCAGAGCCATATTAATAGCATCATCTGTTGATCTATTTGCTTGTATGCAAATTGCAAGGGGTCTAACAGCGGATCCGTGATGGTTTTCAAGTAGGAAAGCACTAGCCTTTCAAAGGCTTTCATGACTACAGATGTTAAAGCAACTGGTCTGTAGTCATTCAGTTCCTTGATAGTGGGCTTCTTCGGCACTGGGATGATGGTAGAGCGTTTGAAGCAAGAAGGAACATAGCACATCTCTATGTGGATCAGGATGCTGATCATATTTATGATCATATTTATCATATTTATAAATATTATCATACTTATCAGGATGCTCCAATCATACTGCTTTGTTGAGGAGGAATGAGGGGGAAAATACATGAAATGCTAGTTCTTTCCTGTCTCCAATTTTGAGTTTCCATGCTTGAGACATGGATTACTTATGTTTGAGTTCATTAACAACCAATGTGTTGAGACCAAACAATTGCATCATGAAGGCATATTTTGGCATTTGATATATAAATTCAGTGGTGGGATTCAGCCAGTTCGCACCACTTTGAGAGAACCAGCTGTTAACTTTCTGAGCAGTTTGGCAAACTGGTTGTTGGAAGAAATTATTAGGGCAGAGAACCAGTTGTTAAATTACTTAAATCCCACCACTTATAAATTCTATTGTTATTGCTTATCTTGAGTTGATAGGAAATACAGTAAAGCCTTGTGAACAAAATACACCTAACACTGATAAAGTGTCTTACCAGTTTTCATGCCGGTGAATAAATACATGTCTAAGCAACTCTAATGATATTATAGATGTTACTATGTTTGTTCAAATTTGGGGGATGGATGGGAAGAAACTAATATTCATATAACTATTTTATTGCATTGAATTCATATAACCATAGTATAGTATAGTATAGTATAGTATAGTATAGTATAGTATAGTATAGTATAGTATAGTATAGTATAGTATAGTATAGTATAGTATAGTATAGTATAGTATAGTATTCATATAACATATTGTATTGTATTGTATTGTATTGCATTGCTTTGCATTGCATTGCATTGCACTGTACTGTACTGTATTGTATTGTATTCATAATATATGATGCATAAATATTTACGCACAGAATTCTGCTATACGAACTACATGATCCATTATTTATTTTCTGTAATTTAGTCAGTCAAAGCTATTAGTGTCTATAAATACCTAGGCAATGTAAAATGCCCACAGACTGATTGTCACCTTAGGAGAACTGCACCCTCCTCATGGGAAACAGCAAACATATAGTCTGATCTTACAAGGGACGCGGTGGCTCAGGGGCTAGGACATTGAGCTTGTTGATCGAAAGGTCGGCAGCTCAGCAGTTCGAATCCCTAGTGCTGCCCTGTAACGGGGTGAGCTCCCGTTACTTGTCCCAGCTTCTGCCAACCTAGCAGTTTCAAAAGCACGTAAAAATGCAAGTAGAAAAAATAGGGACCACCTTTGGTGGGAAGGTAACAGCGTTCTGTGTGCCTTTGGCATTGAGTCATGCCGGCCACATGACCATGGAGACGTCTTCGGATAGCGCTGGCTCTTTGGCTTTGAAACGGAGATGAGCACCGCCCCCTAGAGTTGGCAATGACTAGCACGTATGTGCAAGGGGAACCTTTACCTTTACTTACCCTCAGGATATAGCTGCAAGAAATTAGACTGATAAATCATTCCAGGGAAGGGATACATGTATTCCACCCTAAACATAATGTAGTTTATATTCTGACGCCAGGTGTCAATCTTCACATAAATTATTGCTTCTAGTGACCTGCTGGTGGGGATGATTATTAGACATGAATATGGCTTCTGAATTATTACAGTGATCTGAACATGGTGCAATGAGATATGAAATGTCAGTCTGAGCTATCACTCTTGGGTGTTAAGACTCCTAATAAAAGCGGGCAGGGAATGGGGAGAGACATAACAGTGCCTTGCATTCCTAACTTCAAAAGAAGTTACCTGTTTTATTGTTGCCATGATTAAGAGCAAATCATCCAAGATTTGCAATAGCCCTACGGGCAGAATAAACGGATCATCAAATGAAATGGACGGCCACTCAGCTGGGGAGCATGTAAATGTGTAAGAAAAAGAGTTCCCTGCAAAGATGCCAGGCCTGCTTTTTAATAAAACATCTCTCATGTAACTGAGGCTTGCTTCATAACTGCTACACTGAGAATATTAATTAAAAAAGGAAAAAGAACTCCGATTGAAGAAAAGCAATATAGTAGAAGAATAATACGGTTCCTTCCCCCCCAAAAAATCTGGTATTGAATTATGAAGGCTTAATTCAAAATTATCTGGAGTGTTTGCAAACTCCTAGATGCAGGTACAAAAGTGTTTTAGTACAAAAGTGTTTTAGTTGATTGAGTTCATCCCTAATCTTTTTATTTTAACTGATTATTGCAAACTTCAAGAACGTCTTTTCACAATGGGTAAACATATAAAAATAGCTTTATATTTGTCATCTGCATCACCAAGTCAATTTATCACAGATTGCAAATTAAATAACTCCTTTGCCAGGGTTACCACTGAAGTGATAAATAAAAGCATATGTACTTCCATAGAATAACATACCTGGTATTTGTCACTGGAAAAGAGACATTTGTAAAGAGAAAGTCCAGGCTGGTAGAGCAGTGTCTTCAGTTATAGTGTTTTGTTTGTTTAGGGTCTCTGACTTTATTAGGCCAAAGATAATTGACCAAATTTCTTGATTTTCTTTCTCTTCCCTCTAGGGTAAATCCTCAGTTCCCTGCTTCCCAAATCATGATCACCAAAGGGTGTATTAAATGGCTGAGAAAGACAGATGGTTCTCCCATTTGGTAAACCGTCAGGGTCTAAAATGAAACAAGTTATACCTTCCCTTATGCCAAGATTCTTCAATTCTTCTGCCTCTCTCCCTGCCTTGCTTTTGAGAGCCTGTTTGGCCTAATTGGAATGCCATGCTCTGGTTTTACACTTCCCAAAAGGGGAGCTTGTTTGGCAAGCTGCTAGAGTTGGGTTTTTTGGGGGAATTTATTTATTTTATTTATTTTGTCAATCATGTATTTTATGACAGATACAAGTGTAAACATAATTATAAATACATGAAAAGGACATGAATAAAAGAAAACATTAGGACAGGGACAGTAGGCACGCTGGTGCGCTTATGCACGCCCCTTACACACCTCTTAGGAATGGGGTGAGATCTACAGTAGACAGTCCAAGGTTAAAGTTTTGGGGATTTGGGGAAGAAACCACATTCCAGGTGTTGACAACTCTGTTATTGAAGTTGTATTTTCTGCAGTCTAGTTTGGATTGGTTTACCATGAGTTTGTTACAGGGGTGAAATCCAGCAGGTTCTGACAGGTTCTGGAGAACTGGTAGTGGAAATTTTGAGTAGTTCAGAGAACCGGCTAATACCACCTCTGGCTGGTGGGATGGCAATGGAGATTTTACAATATCTTTCCCCCAGGAATGGGAGGGAATGGAGATTTTTCAGGATCCTTCCCCTGGAGTGGGGTGGGAATGGAGATTTTGCATCCTTTTCTTGCCACACCCACCAAGCCACACCATGCCCACCAAGCCACGCCCACAGAACCGTTAGTAAAAAAAATTGGATTTCACCACTGGTTTGTATCTATTGGGTGCTCTTGTATTGTTTTGGCTGAAGCTGAAGTATTCATTGTCTGGTAGGTCATTGTAGCAGATGATTTTATGTACTATGCTTAGGTCAGACCCAAGACAGTGATGAGAACGAAGGAGTAGCTGATATGACTTTTAAATAACAAAAGCATTCTCTTCATTCAGCTCAACTCCTCTGCAATCAATGGCATCCTGATGTTTGAAGTCTTCTTTTGCAATAGGAACTGTATCATAAAGGAAACCCATAGAGGGCTAATATTTGACTTTTCAAGGAACACAGAGAAAGCCAAGCACAACACCAAAGATTTCACCAAGGGCTTTTCTGTAAATGCTAATAGAGGCAATTCAGAGGCACCAACAAAGAGAACATAGGCGATACGCTGCAGGTGTGAGAAGCTTGAAACAAGAGGGATACTAACCCTTAATGGTATTTCATGTCATTAACTATTCTTTGATGTTCACACACTCAAGGCTCTCTTTTATCTGGTAGGGTGGGATTCTCTTTTTCTCCATGCCTCCTTCAGCTTTCTTTGTTAACACACAGCACAACTGCATCTTTACAATTCCTTCTAGCTTTCAAACACCTCTGCAAAGTGCTTCTAAGTTAGTTTCCACCGCATCTTTGGCTACCACGATCAAGTAACCAAGACAAAGCTTATTGGTTAAAACTGAAAAACAGGTCAATAAAAACAAAACTTAATGTTACTTTTATAAGATTCCTGTAGTGGGTCTTGATGATTAACTTAACCCGTAACAATTATCCTTACAATTTTTTTATGGCGGTTCTGAGGATACAGACTCTGCATTTTCCTTTTCTTCATTAACAGATGCTTCAAATAAGCACTCTTGTATTAAAGGAAGGTCTCAGAACAGAGTTCATTAACAATATCTTCCTTTTAGAAAAGAGACCCTTTAAAACTAAAGATTAATGGCCAATAGTTTCTAGGGAGCAAATCTGTGTTTTCTATTCCTTCAAATCTTGGCTGATCCTAAAGAAGCAAAGCAGGAATAGATCAGGTTAGCACTGGGATAGGAGACAACAGAAAAGCCCAGGAGCATAGGCCAGGAAGAAAGAAAACAACAACAGCAACCCTGGATAAGGACAATAGTAAACCAGCTTCTTTGCACTTTTAAAGAAATAAATCCAGTAGAAGAGTTGAGTGAGAAGATCTAAAAAAATGGAGAAGACCTTTCTTGGCCACTGAAAGATATTTTGCTCTTTAAAAGAGAGCAGCTAATGAATCTGTTTCCCTCTACTGAAAATGCAGTCACATCTCAGTTGAATTATTCACATTTAGAAAGCTGAAAATGTCTCAGCACCTATTTACTGGTTGTTGCTATGGATAAAATAGGTGGAGCAAGGAGCATTATGTCTGTTCATCACCTTGATTTGAAGTGGCTTCACCTGCTTTCTCTGTGTGTCACACAGACAAAGACCACTGTAGACATCATCTTGATTTTCCTGACCCCACTCTGTGGATATTATTTGTAGCTGCTTCAGGACAACCTAAAGCTCCCCCCCCCCACAAGAAGTAGCTTCACTGTGCATAAGGGTGGGATAGGTGTCAGTCGGAGTGGGCAAAATTATGCTAAACTGACCTATACAGTAATTGCACTTTTCAAGGCAGATTGTGTTGCTTCTCTCAATGTTTGCACAAACACCAATACACTTTGTATTAGCATAAAGATATCTTTGGGTAAAACTAATCATCTTTGAACCCAAGAGCACCCCTCCTGATATTTTCAACCGAAAAATGTGGTCAAAAGAATATCCTCACTAAACATTACTTAAATTATTTAGATGGTAAATTCAATCTTGTTTTATAATAGCTTCAATCAATTTGTTTTACTTATCTCTGCATTTTTTACTGGTCAGGTTCCCCCCCCCACTTCCCCAGAAGCTATGTTTTTATTTTGAAAAGGAGTTTTGAACAAGGAAACACCACGTGCTCTGACTCAGCACGTGTCGTTCCAAGCTACAAACATCTTAGCTAGATTCTTGTAGGTTTTTACTTGATCATTAGAAGGAAGAAGAAAGGGAAACAGAGAGAGCAGAACTGAACTGTCACCTAACGTTGCTCTAAGTAAGGTCTGAAAAGGAGCATCAAAGATATTAGGGTGGTGATTTGCACAATTCAATGGGAAGAACCCTCCAGATTGCAGATTCCAACCTAGAGATGGCCTGCCTGGGAATTTCCATAAGAGATACTCTGCCAACCTTGGCACATGCAGCCACACTTTTCCTGATAACCAAATTTCACAATTTTTTCACAATAAAGTTTCCTGATCCAAAATTGCTCAGGGCTTTATGCCAAATGTAAAATCATCAGCTAATTGTAATAGAAGAGAATATCTGCAGCACATGGTTAAACTTTGGAGTCCCTGGTGCTGCCTGAAGTTGGCTGTTTGCTTGCAGATATTTCATCCAAGTAGGAAGCATCATGAAATGTTTGCAAGCAAACAACCAACCTCAGAGAGCACCAAAGACTCCACACAGCTGGAGAGATGCTTTCACAAATGAACATCTGCATGACCAATTGTTCTTCTCAGGAACCCACCACATTCTGCTCTATATGCAGGCTTCAGATCAAACACAAGAGTAATCCCACATGGAGTGTATGCAGTAATCTAACCATGAGGTTCTCAGAATATTAACAATGGTAACTTGACTGCAGTTCAGGAACGAAAGAACAAGACAACTTGTTAGAAAAATTTAAAGAAATCCTTGTTGGTCACAATTGAAACAGCTGAGCTGCTTATAGATTTGGTCTCCCCAATAATTGAGCCTTTTACTTTTCCCCCAGAGGGCAAGGGATTGCATGAATATGAGATTATGGAAAACAGAAGCCAAGATCCACAGGGGCCATTAGAGGTCCCAGTAGAAACGAAGATGCTATCATCCTTCTGTGAATATCCTATGATACCTTCAGCACCAAACCAAGAGATCGAGAGAGGACCCACGTAAATGCCATCATCTCAAGGTTGAATGAAGCATGACTTAGTAACTCCTTGCCCTACACCTAAAGAAGAGGCACCGGAACGGCAAGCTCTGTTAGCTGGTGCTAAAACCTCTTACTCTGAACAAGTTCCTCAGAAGTCTAAACAGGACTCAGATGGGACTCCCCCCCCCATTTTTAGAGAAGGCCAATTTCATACGTGATGACACTTCAATCCATTGCAACAACCCTACAACCTCCCTTTGTATAAAGCACATTTCCTGATGAGCTGCAAAAGATGACCCTCTTTCTCTTATAACCTGGACTATAGCGGATTGGATTATTCCATCAAAAGACCAACTCTTTTGTTTTGTTTTTTACTGCAGTTCAACAAATGACAAAGTTGACAATGGTAGTTGCTTGGACCTCTTGTAGGGTCAGCAAAACATCTATTCTTTCCAATGGAATGCAACCCTTGTACCCAACTCCTGAGCCCAATTCCTGTACTCAATAATCACCATTTAAGAGGTGTTTGTCTTATCCAGCTTCAATCTCAATTTATTAGTTTTTACCCATCACGATATCCAGACACTGGTTCAGAATAGGTACAGCATCTCTTCATTTGGAAATGGCTGCATATACCGGTACATCAGAGTTGTTATAGAGAAGAAGAGCCAGGTTTGATAATACTTAGATTCCAAATGACTACTTCCTGTGCCTTCGTACTGACATTAACAATGTTGATTTTTTTGTACAATTTTCAATTTCCTGTTTTTACTGGTACGATATTCTGTTTTTACAGAATATCAAAAATAATAAACGCTGCAGAAAATCTGAAGCACAAGAACTTTCCAAAAGCTGTATACTTTGTGGTCTAGTTAATACACGCTGACTGGGAAATAAGTCAGTGGAGTTATTTTTGAGAAAACATAATTGGGATTGAATTGATAAAACATGGCAAGCAATGTGATCCTCAGAATCAAGTCCCATTAAATTCAGTGGTGGTTATACTCTTGCAAATATGTTTAGTATTCAGCAAGAAAAGAAGAGCTTGTTCACAAAACACATAACTGAATTGTAGAGTAATGGAAAATAATCAAGGAGAGCAGCAACCTAGAACTAAGGAGAAATTTGCTGACAGTTAGAACAATCAATTAGTGGAACAACTTGCCTGCAGAAGTTGTGAATGCTCCAACACTGGAAGTTTTAAAGAAGAGATTGAACAACATTTGTCTGAAATGGTATAAGGTTTCCTGCCTGAGCAGGGGGTTGGACTAGAAGACCTCCAAGGTCCCTTCCAACCCTGTTATTCTGTTATTCCAAGTTCATGTAGCTGGGCAAACCCATGCTGGAGAGGATAACTCTGGTGATTAGATATACTGATCACCCAATCCTCTGATACCAGAGGCAGCATCAGGCACAAAAAATCAGGAAGCAAGGCAATTCATATGATTACAGGTTTGTTGCATCCTATTAGGCAGTTTATTTATGAATGCCAGTTGCTGGGAAAATTTAGTGGGAAAGCATTGCCTCTCTCCTGTCCAGCTGTGAACTTTTGAAGTTGTAGCTGGTTGGTTACTGTGCAAGCAAAATGCTGGACTAGATAGGTCCTTGGCCTAATGCACCCAGTTTTTTTTTTAATGAGAATAAGGGCCAACGGAATTTGATTTTCTGGGATCATATGAAGTAGTTGCTCTTGCTTGGGTTTTAAATTTTTGCTGCTTCAATTCAAAACAACAACTACAAGGTTGCTAATTTAAGTGCTTTCATCGTATGTGTCTTTTACTACATAGCTTTTGATATGCTTTTCTTTCTCTTCTGGGGAAAATAAGACCCCCATGTCCTATCATTGAATTCTCTTTTGCAAGATAATGTAAACACCACAAACACACACACACACACATACACACACTGTCCATATATTGCATTTTAAATGGATGGTAATGCTCTCCTGGTTTGGTGGACTAATCATCCTTGTGTTACAAATTAAGTCAAATTTTCCCAGGTACCATGTCTGTGATTTGTGACATTGTTTTCCCTCTTTCTCTCTATTCCAAAGCGACCAATGGTACTTTACCATGGACCCCCCTTTAAATTACTTTTGTGGCCATGAAGCATGGCCATGGACCACCAAGACTTAACACAAGATTTAAATCATAACATGTCTTCAGACTTCGTGGACCCTCTATGATGACATTGTAGAGATCACCATTTGAGAACCATTGCAGTAGACTGATTGATACCACTATTTGGCAGATCTGCTCTTAACATATACATATGTGCACATTATACAACCCTATGTATACATCCATACGTCAGCTAGAAAATGAGAGACACATTTTGAGTTCCTTACCAGCCTCACACTGATGAGTTAGGGAGCAAAAGTTCAGCTTTGAAAGGGAGTAAGGGGTTGAAAGGTGTTGTCTTCTTCCGTGATAGAATCTACCACTGATAATGACTTGTAATACTCATCTTCCCAATCCAGCACTTTTATCTGACTAAGGAAAATTAAAACAGAATAAAGCATTATAAATGGCACGTCATATCTCTAGGTATTTTTGTTTAATTGGTACAAGACATGCCTTGGTCTGAGTGGAGGAGCAAACATTATTTTGAGGTGAATATCTAACAGAGGCTGGTGAAGACTCTAGCTTTCCTAAGACCCGAGAACATAACAGCGTTCCATGCGCCTTTGGCATTGAGTCATGCTGGCCACATGACCATGGAGACGTCTTCGGACAGCGCTGGCTCTTCGGCTTTGAAACGGAGATGAGCACCGCCCCCTAGAGTCGGCAATGACTAGCACATATGTACGAGGGGAACCTTTACCTTTACTTATCTAACAGAGGCTGGTGAAGACTCTAGCTTTCCTACAAGACCTGAGAACATAGCATTTCTCATAGCAGCAAATCCGCATCAATTCCGGATTGCTTACTCAGGACGATAGAAAGCTCTGGCTTTGATTTATAGTAATTTCAGATTTTAATTAAGTGATCTGTACACTCAGCAAGGCATGAATCTTCACCATATCACTTGTTAGGTGAGAGAATCCTGGGAAACCCCATTTTGATCTCTACTCTGATACATAATATAGATATAGATAAGATTCATAACCTCTGATTATTATAGCAGTAAAGAGCATAAGAAACATAAATCACAAGAACAGCTCAGATACTTCTTATTTCACGAAAGATAAAGTTATCAATGGCTTCTATTATCTCCTGAAAGAGGATGCCTCTTTGACACCAGTTGCTGGGAAACACATGTGGAAGAGAGCTACTGCTCCCAAGTTCTGCTTATGGGCTTCTTAAAAGCAGCTGGTTGGTTTTATGATCTCAGCCACCAGATCTTTTCTTATATCCAGTTAGGTCTGGTCATGATATATTTTCAGTAACATCTTCAAGCGCAAATACGACTTCATTCTAAGATTAAAGTTGTTCCTTTGACATCCATGACAAAACTTCCCAATAGTGACAGAAGGCCTAATGTGCCTACAAAGATAATATAACTTAACATTTGTTTGTTTGGATAGTTTAAATTTGGTGGGCAAGTTCTAGAGAACTATCCGTGGTGCATACATGGATAACATCCATGGATTTATTTAACTATAAACCACAGGACAAACTTAAAGCACAGTCTATATTTGATAGGGCTATTCAGAGCTCAAACTAAATTATATTCAGGCGTTTAGCATGCTTTATTGCCTAATATGATTCTGGTATTGCCATAAATAATGCAGAGGCCATTGCATTATGATTCTCCCTGTAAAAAGAGGAAAAAAGTCTCTTTATAGTGTGGTTTTTCCCAAACCTTCAGGTCTTCTGGGCTACACTGTTCACTATTTCCGGCCAGCATGTTCAAAGATGTAGCTCAACATACTTAGCGACATAATGCTTGTCACCATAATAATAAAATGAATGCCACTTAAATAAGCAGCCTTTGCCACAAGAGCCAGGAAAGAATAGCCAAGAACTGCTCTTTGTGGAAACATATGACCTTCCTTCTTATCTTTCCCCCTCCAGCTAGTTTATGCTGTGGATCAGGAGGATTTCTGAATTGCTGTCCTTCCTGTCACATCTGGGTTCACAGTCTGCAGGTCTTTACTTTGACAAGACCCACCACTGGCTACTTTTAGCAAATTCACTGTGAAACGAACTGCCTGCATTTTGCTGAGAAGCATATCCCGTCCCCCCTCGCCCCCCCTCCCCCCTCCCGGGAAAGACCGTTTCCCCCATGTGTATACAGCTCACATTAAACGCACACTTTCCTTTTGCATCAGTAGCAAAATGCCCACAGCTGCTATAAAGAGAAAAAGCTTGCTGTTGATTTTCAGAAATCGCTCTAGAAAGTTTGCGCCTTTCCTGTAATCTCACAAAGGATTTCTTCTGTTTACTGTTGCTTAGAACTAAGAAGATGGATATTTACCCAAGTTTTCTTGGCTTCCTTTTGCTCCCTTGATATCCTAGAGTTCCCTGTGGAGAGGGCCAAGAACACACAGTCAAAGCAAAGCAGCAAGTCGTTAATTTTTAATTCAAAGTGATTTTGTGTTGAATGCAAGCAGATGCTGATAATATCAGAAGTCACAGCATAATTTTTTTGATCAAAGGGCTCAAGCGAGCCTGATGAAGCATGCATCTTGCTCGTCTTTGATAAACCACATCAATTATTCACCGTGAAGGCAGACATCCTGACATGAAAGCAACAGATAAAGAGCATAAGCACATGTTCAAGACGAGAGCTGAAGAACTCTGGGGTGGGAGTGGGGAGAGGGCACTGGGGTGGGGTGGGGCTGGTAGGCTTAGAACAGGTATTAATACCAGAATTATTAATGGGAAACAAAGACAGTAAAACAGCTGTACGGCCACTTTGAACTTACATTTAACTGGTTATAATATATGTTATCCTCAGGGCTATTCAGCACTTTGGGCTGCTGACATCTTCGACGGGGTAGTTTCTGCTTCCGTTCAAGGCAGTTTTCTGAAGGTAAAAAGAGATAGTGCCGTTTTAGGTCTTGGCAGGGCCAAGTGTTGCAAGCAACTTCCTATTTGGGAGTCAACATCATTCTTTCTTCTGTTATATATACATTTCTGGATTTACTAACTTTGGTCATTTCCCCATGTCAGTAGAAATGTAAGGATACTGGGTACATTGGAAATGTTAAAAAAAAAACCCCAAACCATTTATTTGCTATATTCTGTATTGAGATATTGGGAGCAAAACACACATGCGCATCTTTGAATGACGGGATAAGAACGATAAATAACCTTGCTACTTATTAAGCAGTAAGCTACGGTATCTGTCATCCCAGACACAGAAGTGAAATTGAAGCAGATGCAAATAGGGCATGTGTTTCTAACTCTGTAAGAATGCGATGAATGCACCTTCAGCTGGTACAAAATGTGGCCTTGTGGGCAACCTTGGGCACCCAAAGAATTTAATACCTCTACTGCACAGGCTGCATTGGATGCTGGTCTGCTTCCAAGTTCAACTCCAAATATTGGTTATGACAGGGGTGAAATGCTCCCGGTTCGGACTGGATCGCCCAATCTGGTAGCGATGGCGGTGGGTGGTTTGGAGAACCGGTAGCAAAAATCCCTGCCCCCCCCCATGCCCAGCTGAGCCACGTGATCATCAGAGGTTTTTTTTTTTTTTACTTTTAAAAGCATTTTTTCTTCGGCCAAAAATGCTTTTAAAAGTTAAAAAAAAGGCATCTGATGATCACGCAGCTCAGCTGGGATCATCAGAACCTTTTAAAAGCATTTTTTCTCAACCTCTTCAGCCATAAAAGTTGTAAAAAAATGGGTTCTGGCAATCAGTCAATTCAGCTGGGATCGTCAGAACACTTTAAAAGCATTTTTTCTACAATCTCTTTGGCCGAAGAAATTGTAGAAAAAATGCTTTTAAAAGTTAAAAAAAAAAAGGTTGGCCACGCCCACCCAGTCACATTACCCCCCACACACACCAAGCCACATCCACAGAATCGGTAGAAACAAATTTTACCTTTCACCCCTGGGTTATGAGCTGTGGTGGGTTGCCCCCAGTTCGGACCGGTTCTCAAGAACCGGTAGTAAAAACCGGTGGGAGGCTCTGCCTACCGACCCAGATGTCGTCATAGGTGAACTGTGCATGTGCAGAAGCTTGGCGCACACGCGAGCAAAGTGAGCACATGCACACAATCCCGTTGCGAACGGGTAGTAAAGGTAAGTAGAACCCACCCCCGGTTATGAGCTTTAAAAATCCTACATGGCATGGGGCCAGGTTACATCAGTTTGCCCTACTTGGTCAGACAGGGAAGTATGCTACAGATCCCATCAGCAAATGAATTCTGATTGGCAGGATCCAGGAAGAGAGCCTTCTCTGCAGTTATCCACACCTTGTGGAAACATTCCCCCTGGAGGTAAGGTTCCCCCCCCCACAACTCTCTTGGCCTTCCATAAAGGCATACAATCATGGTTCTGTGCCCTTCTTAACTATGATAAATAAATAAATGCATGACAGGTTTTTTTTTCAGTATTTAGGAATCACACCTCTGAGAAATTCATAGCTTTACTACTATATACTGAAACAGGAAATAAACACAATGTGTAATTTGAATTGGCAATACAAGAATACATTTTGGTGATTCAAAGGTTGCTTTCTGCTCCTTTTTTAAATAAAATGTTTAAAAGCTAACTGTGGAGTAGTATCACAATTAATTAAAAAAGTGGCATTTCAAGAAATGGCAGCAAAAACAACAGACAAAAATTGTGTTGCTGGATCAAAGAAATGATTTTTGCAACAATCAATTCCAAATACCAAAATTAGAACATGGCAATGTTGCCCATTTATTGTTTGACTTCACAGGTAAGCTGCTTTTAAATGCAAAGGAAAAAATGTAAAGTGAAGTGGCTAAGTTATAAATACAAACACAGTCACCCATGGGTTATTTCCTTCTTTTATGCAAGCCTCAAAAAAAGACACAACAGTTTTAGTCAATTCAATTAAATTGAGTCAATTCCTTAAAAATGTGCTGCCCACATTTTGAAGCATTTCTGGATCATTTTCAAAGCATGCAAAGTCCTATTGTTTTGTTCCTTCCAAACCTCAGTCTTAATTCATACAAATGTCAGCAAATGGAATTGCTGCAGTACAGTAAAGTGTCTACTCTTTTAAAAAAGTACATAAGAATTGGAGTTTTTCTTCCACATCAGTGATTCCCAATCTTGCAACTTCCAAGTCACAGAGTTCCCTTGCCTTCATGGCTATAGTTAAGAATTCTCTCCTACCCCCAATCACAATGGATGACGTTTCTTGGATCAAAAACTAAATTTCTTCCTTCTTCCTCAAAGAAAAAACAGTCCAATCGTCTTTTGAAAAAGCACTTTGGAGACAGCTATGACCTGGATGACAGAGAATCTCTACAGTCATACAAAGAGACATCTTAATGGATTTTATCTTCTAGTTGAACCTCAAATAGCAACCTAAGAGATGGTTGTCCCCAATTCAGGTCTGAGCCTGGTGCCGATGCCAATGATGGACGCCAGACACGACGTGCAGGTTTTCTGATTGGTTTTTATTGGACTACTCCAAGGAAAAGGGCTCCTGGTCAAAATGCCAAGAACCAAGAACCAAGGATTAAGAAAGCTTTATACACTTTCATTAAAAGAGAAGGCAGGACAAGTTGAGATAATAAGAAATATCATCTAATGAACATTTTAGTAATAATTCTACAATTTGTTCTATTGGTCTCTAGCTTTCCCTATTCCTAAGCCTTGGCTAATGAATGCCCCAGGAGTTATCTAATACACATTTAATTGGCTGCAGACCATCTGTATTCCTAATTTTATAGCCTACAAGTTCTCTAATTCTTGTTACTTTTATCAGCTTTCTAACTATCCAGAATTGTTACCAGATTTACACATGCATATTTCGTGTAGATAAGCATTCTTTGTTCTTGTTAGACACACTCCCCAATTACAGGCTTCCTGATTTACTTCCAAGTGTGTTTCATGACCTGGCTTTATTTTAGCATACAGTCCATCAAGATGGCTGCATATCCTCTGCTTGAACACCTCCAAAGAAAGGGGAGCTCAGCTTAGCCCACTACGAGGTGTGTATCATTCTGAATAACGGCTATTCTTAGCAAATCTTTGCACTGAATTTTATTACTGAACTCCAATCATTTTTTAAACTTCACTGTCAACTGTTTCAAGATGTAACTAAAGAGGAAGCATTATGTAAATATATTGAATACAAAATAGTAACTTTGCACTTTGTGTAAACGTCTCTTGTATCCCTAATTGTGTGAATGAGCACACACCATGTTACATCCTGTGGATATCCAACAGGTGCTTTGTAGCCACATTCCCAAGCAGGACCCTAAAAAGTCAAGAGACCAACAGCCAAATTGTTAGACGTAAAATTAGCATAGTTCTCTGTTCATTTCTCTGTTTTGCAACTGTTGCTGGCATTTTGTGAGCAATTTTTTAAAAATATCAAAATAATGAACTGAGAGCAGAAAACACTACTCTCATTCTGACAAAGTTGTGGACCTAATCACACATCTCAATGGCCATGATGAGGAATTCAAATCCAAAGTAGATAATGCTTTCTGCAATGGTATTTGGTGAGTAAAGGTAATATCACCAACAGCAGGAGCAGGATTGCCACTGCTAGTTAATTTTATCCTTATTTTGCCCTATTTGCAGCTTCTTAACGAAATTACAAAGATGTCACACACCCACTTCTCTGAATAGGAAATTTTGATTCAGCTATTATAGCACTGCAGTTTTTCAAAATTCCTTTAAGGCTTATTGCTTTAAGATTATAGTGAAGAGATTTATGCTAAAGCTTTAAGCTGAAATTTTGCTTAGTAGACTGAGACATTTCTGTATGATAACATGTTAAAAATAAAAATTTAAATATAACTTTGAGACCGATTCTGTCTCTTCTACCAACATGTAATAAAAGTTTGTAAGAATGGCAACTTAGGGATAGCAAATAGGAGCAGGAGAAATGAAAAAGAATTAGATACCAACACTACAATACAGGATTGTTGATATTAACTCTTGCTGTTAATATTCAAGTTGCTATTCAAGTTGTAATATTCAATAACTTTATTCCTTATATGGCTTATTTATAGACCAAGAAGTTCCTACCCCATTTTGGCAGCCTTTGAATAACAACTTGAATTTAGTCATAAAAGACCAGCATTTTATTACCTGAAATTAGTTATTATCCAATTTAATTATTGGAAACATCTTCCTAATAGTCTTATGTCAATGAAAGGGATAATATACCTCTTTTTAAAACCCTCAGGTATTTTAGTAGAATGCATTTTGTCTTTGTGACAGTACGATATTGACAAATCACATTGCAGGTAAGAAACAATTGACAGGGGACAATTCTATTTTCTGAAGAATAATAAAAGAACCATATCAGGACATGTCATATTTTCAAAGCAGACATGCTTTTTTCTGTATCTTGCCTACTAAACTAACAACTTTATATTTGGGTAAGTGTGATTATACACACAAGGAATTTGTCTCCGGTGCAGAAGCTCTTAGCATACATGCAAAGCAACAAAATAATGATAATCACAACAATAATAATAACAATAAGACGGGGGAGTAAGAAAGATAATAAGAAGGATAAATAATAATACTACAACCCTACTACATGGGTAAATATGCTTAAGCATAAAACAGTACTGAGCGAATTAGGTGTTCAGCAGAGTGATGACCCAAAAACTCTGTGTCTAGCTGTTTGGCTTTCAGTGCCCTTTAGGGGCATCCCAAAACAAGGAGTTGAAACAGTTTATATCCAGGAAGTGAGGTATCTTCTCAGCCCTCCCTGTGACTCACATACTATACAGGTCTTCTATGGAAAGCAGGTTGGTTGCAATTGTTCTCTCTGCAGTCTTAACTATCTGTTGGAGTATGTACCTGTCCTGTTTGGTTCTATGCCAAAGCAGACAGTTATAGAAGTACAAATGACAGACTCAATAATTCATCTGTAAAACTGTATCAACAGCTCTTGGGGAAGTTGGAACTTTCTGAGCTGATGCAGGAAGAACATTCTTTGTTGTACCTTTTTAATGATGGTTCTAATATTAAGTGTCCATTTCAAGTCCTAGGAGATTATAGAACCCAAAAATTTGAAGGACTTCACTGCTGATACTGTGCTGTTGAATATGGTAAGAAGTGGTAAAATAGTAGGGCTCCTCCTAAAATTCACTCTCATCTCTATATTTTTAAGTGTATTCAGCTCCAGATAGTTACAACTGTATTTCAGGACCAGTTATTCAACCTCCCATCTATATGCAGACTCATCACCATCTTGGATAAGACCAATGGCTCTCTGTCTGTCAATCATCTATCTATCTATCTATCTATCTATCTATCTATCTATCTATCTATCTATCTATCTTTCTTTCTTTCTTTCTTTCTTTCTTTCTTTCTTTCTTTCTTTCTTTCTTTCTTTCTTTCTTTCTTTCTTTCTTTCTTTCTCCCTCTCTCTAAATTTGAGGTGAATTATCATAATACGTTATGGTCCAGAAACTATCATGAGATTCTATTTTAAAGGTATTTATTAAGTTTAAGAACTAATGATATTATTTGGTATGTATTTATACCTAAGGTATAAAAACCATAACATTACAATATTGTGTTTTGTATGTAAAATCAAAGCAACAAACATGAACACTGTTATAATTTGAAATTGAAAAGCAGCATCCTAAGGACCTTTTCAAACCTTTAAAGAAGAGTCAATTCTGAAGAATAGAAGCAAGATGGGAACATATTCTAGGTGGCCATTTTGACCCAGGGAAAAACTTGGTCACCCGATTGCATGGTGAATTATTGAGTACACAACATGAATCTGAGTCAATTTATTCAAATAACTGAGTGGTCTTCTACTCAGAGTTCAGAAGATTATCAGTATCAGTTTGAATTGATAATGTTTCAGAAATCCCAGCCAATGTAGAGAATTGGCAGAACAAAAAATAATAAATTTTTAAATAGATTTTTTTTAAAAAAATTAAAATATAAATAAATCAGGAAATGTCCAGAGAGTCAACAAAGCCTGTCAATAAACTACTGCATATTTTGGTGGTCCAAATCAGACATCACCAAGTCATCAACTGGCTGTTTCAATAGTAAGAAATATAAAGCATCACTGACAGAGTATAGATTGTTACAGTTAATATTTTTTATAAACTACTTTAATGTGACTCCTGGTAACTTTATTGACACATACACATAGTTTCCCCAGTCACACTGCAGGGGTGGCTTACTATTACTTTCTTCCAATACATTCTTAGATTCCCAGTCTAACCAGCAGACCTGAAATTCCCACATGGCCCTTAAACAAATGTTACCTAGAGCTAAACCTGCTTAGCTTTTGAAATCTGCCTAGGTTAGCTACCCACCATCTTCTGCTGTACCTGCAATTATTAGGCTTGGCCTATTTCTTCTCTAAGTCATTCCTGTTTAGCGATTTTAACATGTCTGCATATCAGTTTCATTTGTATAGATCAACTAAGTTTTCTATATCGCTGCCATATGTAAGCCCCACAATTCCACAGCTGAGAAAAACTTTGTCTGAAATTAGTGACAATTTACTTCTTTTACAATACCTAGAAAACATTTGTGAGGTTGCCAATGTGATAGCTCTGCAAATTTCTTCAACTAGGGGACTGGGTTAGAAAGTTGCTGTCGTTGCCACTCTCTTGACAAAGTGAATTGTGGCCCTTTGAGTGATTCTATTCCACCTGTATCTATATTTGCTCATAGTTTGCTTTTGGTTATCAAAACTTAGAACGGAAAGAGAGGATAAGTTTGAGTTGATTTTTTTCTTCTTCTTTGCTGTAAGGAAGACAAAGAAAATCCTATTTTTTCCTCAAAACCGTGGATCCTACAGACTGGCAATTTTCCTGAGAGACTTTGCAGTTCTTTATCCAAATGTATAAAGTCTCTTTCTGAGCCTCTGAATCAGCAGTTCAGTTTAAACTGAATCAGTTTAGCCTTGGCGTGACATGATTTACCTCCACGATTCTATGATCCTATGAGAGAAATAATATTTATTATTAACTATACTATTTTTCCTCACTCTTAGCAGATGTAATCTATTCTGATTTTAATATTCACACATGCACACACACTTCTAAATCGCAGGAAAACAGCAGTTATGTGGATAAATCCAGAAGTGGTGAGATGCTAAGGTGGGTATCTAATTAGATTAGATTGATCAGTCAGTTCCTCATTGATTGATTATGAGTCAACAAGTTGGAGTTGACTTTCAGTGGTAGATTTTCTCCTTGACAATCTGTCCCTACCCTGGTCTTTCAGGTCTTCTTGTGGTACACTCATCGCCATTGAAATTGACTCCTTCCACTTTGTTGTTGATTGTTTCTTCTCTTTCCTTCCATCATTCCTAGCATTACAGCCTTCGCATAATGCATCCAAAGGAAGAAAAATACAATCCTCAAGGTTATTTATGCCGGGTGACAACTCTGATTGATTTCTCTGATGATCTGTTTTGTTTTCTTGGTTGTCCATGATATTCTAAAGTATTCAATAGTCGATTTAGATTGTCCTATAACGAACCAAACCTACACTTAGTAGTCAATATGGCTATGACAAACTTGAAAAGAAGTAATCTTCCTGGTGGGATGGATTGGAGCTTTTCTTCAGAGACCATCTTTTCTTTCTGACCTTAGATTCAAGGTCTTGCAGTTTTCTGCTAGACTCTTTTCCCAAATGTTTATGAATCCATCTGGGTGATTTAAATGGAGGACTTTTTGATGCAGGCAGGAAAGAAAAGGAAAAGGATCTGACATCAGAATAATATATAATCACTAATTTTTATTTATGAATTTTACATTCCATTTTTCCCCACTGAACTTGTAGGAAGAGATAAACTGGATCTTTTATAGAAGGATTCCTGATTCATCAGAATACCAGTATCTTTTGTGCATTTATTTGCTTAGCCCAGTACTTTAACTGGACCATCTGCTTGAGTGATTCAGAAATTGTGTAGGCATCAGAGATATTGTTTTTTTCGATCTCCTTCAAGAATCCCAGACAGCACTTGACCAAACTGAGAGCAATCCCTAGGGATGATATTTTGGCTTTTCTCAGCAACACTGTTCTATAGGAAAGGAAAGGGAAAAGGAAGGAAATACAGCACCCTAAACTCCTGTTGCCTGTTGATGAAAGATGCCCCTTGGGTTCCTTCTGTCCCTTGCTTGCCGTCCCCCTCCAGCATCTCTTTCCTTTCCCCTCTCTCCTGTACTCTCTGCCTTCCATTTTCTACAAAATGGACTTTTCACGTATGCTGTCCTATTTTGTTTTCTATTATCAGAAGCTGGCAGAGCCCATCATTAATCCTTTCTGTTCACCCGCCTTTTCTTCTCTTTTAGTATCATTCTCCCAGCTCCAAAGGATGGAAATTGGGAAGAGAATAAAGTACGGGAAGAATTTAAGTTTTTTTCCCCTTTCTTTCAAGAGAAGGCCATCTATCTCTCAACTGAGCTTAAAGTGGAGGTTGGAAGAGAATCAACTGTTCTGCCTGGAGGGTAGCTTCTTTTTTGTGGAACTGCAGGTTTAAATGTGGACCTGCCTATGGATTCCCACCTCAGGATGGGGAAACTGGTAAACACCTCTTAAGAATCAATGAGTAATGTACATTGAAACTCCAGAAATGGAAAGGTTGGATAGCAGTCTTCTAAGAAAGGAAGAAATAGCAATAGCAATAGCAGTAGCACTTAGACTTATGTACCGCTTCACAGTGCTTTACAGCCCTCTCTAAGCGGTTTACAGAGTCAGCCTATTGCCCCCAACAATCCGGGTTCTCATTTTACCGGACCTCAGAAGGATGGAAGGATGAGTCAACCTTGAGCCTGGTGAGATTTGATCTGCCAAACTGCTGGCAGCCGGTGATCAGCAGAAGTAGGCTGCAATACTGCAATCTAATCACTGCACCACCGCGGCTCATAAATTATCATAAATAATTAAAAGTAATGCATCTTGGAGGGGTATATACCTGCAAAACAAAATTCTGGAAACTTCAACTTGTGCAGAATGCAGTTTTCAGATTGATGATTGATATTTATTTCCTATAAGCATATCATACAATATTAGCAAGTATTAACAAGCTTCTGATGTTTCTAAGACAAGACAAGTTTTTAGATCTGTCTCAAATCGACTTGTACTTTTGGCCTTTGAAGTCCAAAGTGCCTGCAGAGCTAACTTTCTTTTAATGAATTTCTCAGTTCCAGTCCCATCTTTCATGCTACTTTGAATGCATTATGATTTGGTAATAGTTTCAGGTCAAAACAGCAGAAGCATATATGGACAAGGGTAGAATAATGACATAATAATTTAATTATATATATTATGTAGCAAAAGGTCAAAAGTCACTGACAACAAAAAAAACCCACTCACCATGTATACAATATACAGACATATTGCGACAAAAACATTCAACGTATACACTGATTTATTAAAAATAAGGAAAAGGTATAAAATGACTTCTGGCAGCAAAAAAAAAAAAAAAATAGATGTTGGCCCTTATGGTTTAAGTAGGACAGGGAAAAACAGCAGATACACTGATCTGCGAAAGTGTCTGGTCAGATATATATAATTTTTTTTAAAATGGAGTACATCACTGCACATTAGCAATCCAAAGCTGACATAGCAGGTCAGAAAGCTGTATTAATTTTCTCTTTGATATTAAATTCTGTAACTGCATTTCAGTTCAAATGAAACCCCCCACCCCAAATTCTTGAATATAGCATGTTTTCCATTTTTATACCTCACTTCTTTCAGTAAAACATTCTAATAAGCAATAGACCTTGATGCAATTCTCACTTAAGGAATAAGGATTCTATTATTACAGACAAAAAGATATCCATACCCCTTCCAAAAATAATCAACTCTCCCAACACCTAAAAGTTTGCAAGAAAATCATTGGGAACTATTAATCTACTTACTTCAAAATTATTACAGTGAGTTCTTTGGATTAGCGTTATCTCATCCCCATCCGTTTTTATCCTAAGAAGACACCCTAAAAACTTACAATGTCAGTTGGAGGGAGGATGTTACAAATAAAGACCTGAAGTTTGGGGGAAACTAAGCCACTAATTTATTTACTAGGGTGGTTATGGGGGGGGAGGTTTATGTACCTGTGCCTGAGGCTCTTGAATTTAACAATAAATTTTGACAATTAACGATTTATTTTAACAATAAATGTTCCACCCATCATAGGATGGAGAATTATTCAAAAGCTGCTTCATTTTTTCTACACTTCCTGCACTCACCATTTGACTGTTGCTGGATTGCATGATTACTGCCAGAAATGCCGCCAAGAGGAAATGGTCTCTCTATTTACAGTTTTTGCTGTAAAGCGAAAGAATAGGAAAAGAACTCTGGCTTCCTTGCATATTTTGAAATATGAGCTGAATTATTTTACCCCCTGCTGGTTTTTATCCTGCTTTGGGTTCTACTGGGAGCCCAAAGGAACCAGATCGCCTCCTAGCAAAGTAAACTGCAAAATTATTTCATATACTGAATTATAAGATATTGTTTAATCCTTAAGACACTTCAGAGAATGATACTGGAAATATCCCCAAGAGCTGTATGCTTCAGGGTTTAAATTGCCATTCCTTCTGAATAATCTACACTAATTAAAAGCTGGGAGGGGAATAGGAGAGAGAGAGAAAATATTTGAAAAATGTTACTTTTAAATATTCAAGCATTAGAAAATTAGCACCAAGAAACGGAAGGGAAAAAACCCCCAAATTAATAGGACCATTTAAAAGTTTTCATTAATAATTAAGAAAATAAACACACACAGAAAGACACACACACACACACACACACGAACATATATATATATAGAGAGAGATAGCAAACATAAAATGAAAATGTAATATTTAATTATTGGCAAATATTAGCACAGACTCCAGGGAGCTCATCACAACATTGCAAGGTCCAGGTTCATGAAAATTTAAGCAATGTTGAAAGTTATGTTAATTTGTCCTTTGTTTTTTCTCCTACAATCTAATTTATTTCAAAGTACTTAAAAACCAAAGTGAAATATATTGATCATACCTTATGTAATGCATTATAGTAACTTGAAAAGAAGACTTTTCTGCTGCAAAAATAAAATATATTCTCCTTTGATAAAGACCTTTTCAACTGTATTTTCCTTTTCCAGGTCTCATTTTTCCGCTTGAAGTCTCAGAAAAATGATTTGATAAGTAATAAATGCTTTTCTGGCTACTATGCCGGTTAATGGATGCATTATCCCAATTCCAAAGAGGAAAATATATTTAGATATTAGTGTACAATTGCTAGTAAAATGTGGACTTTGATAGCAAGATTTCATTTTTACGGAAATAAAATCAGAAACTTTGTTTAGAATTAAGGTGTACCTTTGAAATCATAATTAGAATCCTTAAGTGTAATAATACTCTGGTTTTCTTAATCAATCACAGTTCAGAAGATGTTGGACAATGAGATCATATCTTTGCCTTAAAAAATTCCCAGGAAGAACAAATAATTTGTATAAATGTAGTATTATCCTGAATACTATTTGTAAGCTATACAGAAAACATAGCACATGTAGGTCCATGAAAACTAGAGATAATTTTAATTCAAAACTCACAATCCTTACTCCTTTCCGTGGGCACAACAATATAAAAATAACTACTGTACAGTGTCAGCCGTTTGAGTCACCAATAGCTGAAGATTTTCGAACAACAACAACAGCAACAAAACCCCAACTTTAATATATGGACTCTTTAAAGCAACTACATCTTTTTGGACTTGCACTGAAGCCTGATAAAAGAGCTTTAATGAATAATGCTTGTGTCATGTCCAAACTTCTCGAGTCATTTTCAAACTGTGCACAACTCGTTCCCTGTTCCCAAACAGCATATTGTGAGAAATGTGATATTGTGAAGTAGAAAACTGTTAAAGAGCCTGAATTTCTGCTCCACCAAGGATCTTATCTACTACCTCTTTGAGGAGTCACTGTTCCAAATGAGCTATCTTCCTAAGAATCTATACTGGAGAAGGCGTAATTATTAGACCCCATATGATTTGAGCTTTCAAGTCTCCTCCATGCAGAACTATCCAAGACTTTCTTGGATACAGAAGATCTGTGCATCTTAAGATGATTCACACTTCTGGGCTTATTGCCATCTGGCTCTGCAGATTCAAATGACTCATGGAAAACACAAAGCACAGCCTTGAAGGTGGATCATCCTTGCTCCTTCACTCTCTTCAGGTTCATTATTTGGAATATGAAACAAACCTCGAAGTTTAATTCAGTTGAATTCAGATAAAAAGTGAGGTTCATCTAGCATATATTTAGCATATGGTTATTACCTCCTTGTTTGAGGATTTAACATTAAAAGTGACCTTTTCATTATAACTTCAAACATCATATCAAGACAGATAACACTGAAGGATTTTCCCTTTAAAAAAAAAAAAGGTATTCCGACTTTTTAATCACTTAGATTCCTTGCAACAGCAGCCAATTATAGCATTGTTTACTTAGATGGAATATGCTCCTAGAGTTAAAAAAATGCTAATAGGGTAGTTGCTTTGATGTCATGTGGATTCCAGAACTTCTAGCACAATTATAAGTGGGAGAGCTGCCTTTTGTTTATAACTTCTAAGAAGAACCTTCTCAATCTTCCTGCACACATGCTCTCTGAAAACAGAAGTCATGCATTTTCCTCTGCATGGTTTCATGACGTATGGTTTTATTTTCAACACTGTAATTTTGGGTGGAACCACATGGTTTAAATTTACAAGGCACACTAAACAGATCACACACGTTTCAAGATGGTGTTTAAAGAGTTTATTTTTTTTTTGTTCTTTCTTTCTTTCCTAAGACTATGGGCTGTCTTGTGCATTATATTTATTACTAGTTATTAAGGTGCCACAGTACTTTATGTCCCTATTGTTTTAATACTATTTCTCCCCCCCCCTTTTGCTGGGTGCATATGGTAGTCAACTCTCCCACATGGGATAGCACAAGACAGAAATAATAGGAATCCACACTCTTTTTTAAAGCAGCTTTTAAGGTCTGTTAAGCTGGGGTCCTTTGGAATGAAAAATTAATGGTGTGGGGGAGGATCATAACATTCTTTCTCATTCACATAGATTCATACCAGTGGTGGGTTTCAAATTTTTTTACTACCTGTTCTGTGGGTGTGGCTTGGTGGGCATGGCAGGGGAAGGATACTGTAAAATCTCCATTTCCTCCCAATTAGCTGGGACTCGGGAGGCAGAGAATAGATGGGGGCGGGGCCAGTCAGAGGTGGTATTTACGGGTTCTCCGAACTACTCAACATTTCTGCTACCGGTTCTCCAGAACTGGTCAGAACCTGCTGAAACCCACCTCTGATTCATACATACCTAACACTTTTCCATGCATGATACATGCAGACACCCATTCTGAGATCTACTTGTCATATGGTCTGCCACAAAGACTCACCAGCATGGATAACTACACACCGAACTTCAATACATAAATGAAGACACTCATGCAAAGCAATCAGATGTCTTCTAAAGCAAACTGCAGCATAAGGGAAATTCGGGATGGGCTAACTCTTCTTCCTCAAACTGTGACCCATCACTTCCTAATCCAACAGTTGTTTGATGTATTGCAAGTAGTCTGGGACAATATCTTGTTTCTAGAAAAGGCAACCCTAATCCTATCATAGAACAGCAATGTATATGTGTGAGAGAGAGAGGGAGAGAGAGAAACTGGGATGGTAGTGATAGTTCACAAATAAGAAAGGGGAAGTTTGACTTTTCTTTTTCAAAAGTGACACCTTCCCTGTTAGGTTCTGGAAGTAACGAGGCTGGAGACCAGGGTAGTGACAACAGCTCTTTAATATAGGGTGAACCCAGCAACAGGCTGGGGGAAAAACCTCTCCTTTTATACAGTTCTACTGGTGGCTTCGTCCAATCAGCAACGTGCTGATTTCCCGCCCAAATATTTAAAGGTACATACAAGAATACATAACACTCCTCCCCTCCCAGAAAACACTTTGCCTCTATTTACATTTTATTTACATGTTATTTTTCGACGTAGTCACGCAAATAACCTGGGCGTCTCCTAGTTCTTTCAGACCTGCGCGGTTCAGTCCTGGGTGGTGTTTTGAGCTGTTCGGAGGGTCTGTTTTCTCCCTCCAGCTCTTTTTCTAGGCCATCGGGCCCTGGATTATTTGCAGATTCTTTTTCTTGGCCATCCGGCCCTGGATTACTTTTGTAAATTTCCCAGTCGTTTCCCTCGGGAACCTGATGGCGTCGCTGGACCTCCGGGACCTCAGCTAAGTCTTGCGCCTCCCCCGGGTCATAGTCAGCTGTGGGTTCAAATAGGGAGGGGTCATAATTTGTTTCCTGTGGCTTAATTTGTTCAGTTATTCGTCTCCTTATCTGATCTATGTGGCGCCTCCATACTCGGTTGTCTTGTAATTCGACCAAGTATGACTTTGGGCCGGTTGCTTTTATTATTTGCCCTGCGAGCCAACTTGGGCCGTCCCCGTAGTTGCGGGCCCACACTCGGTCGCCTATGCCCAATTCCCTTGTTTTGTCTATTTCCCCCTTGTAACCCTCTGGTGTGTAATGGGGACTCAAACGGTCAAGTGGGCACCGGAGTTTCCGTCCCATCAATAATTCGGCTGGGCTTCTGCCTGTAGCAGTGCTTGGGGTTCTGTGCTGAACGGCCAGAAAGAAGTCTATCTTTGTTTGCCAGTCACCTGGCTTGAGCCTGGACAATGCCTCCTTAGCGCTCCGGACGGAACGCTCTGCAAGGCCATTCGACGCAGGGTGGAAAGGCGCAGAGAGGGCATGTCGGATGCCCTCCTCTGCCAAGTATTCTTCGAACTGGGCTGCCGTGAATTGCGGCCCGTTGTCGGACACCAGAGTGTCCGGCAACCCGTGGGTTGCGAATAAGTGGCGCAGGGCTGCGATTACTGCCTCGGCCGTAGTGGATTTCATGAGTATGATCTCCAACCATTTAGAGAATGCGTCGACAACCACTAGGAAGGTTTGGCCATGGAAAGGGCCAGCAAAATCAATGTGGATTCTTGACCAGGGCCCTTGGGGTTTTTCCCATTCCCTGACTGGGGCCGTTGGGGGTAGGGGTCTGGACTCTTGGCAAGCCTGGCATTTCCCCACCCTCTCAGCAATCTCTGAGTCCATGAGTGGCCACCACACATAGCTTCTCGCTAGCCCCTTCATCCTGACGATCCCTGGGTGACCCTCGTGGAGGAGGTCCAGTACCTTTCCCCTTAATTTATCGGGGATTACCACACGATCACCCCATAACAGGCACCCCCCTTGAGCCGAGAGCTCATCCCGTTTTTTAACAAATTCCTTATAGCGTTCGCCCGGCGCAGCAGGCCACCCTCTTTGTACCCAACCGAGTACAGTCCTTAACATAATGTCCCGGTATGATGCCCGAGCCACTTCCTTAGATGTGACTGGGCCAGAGTCCAAAGAGTCAATAAGCAGGATGGGCGTCCCCGGCGTAGGGTCTTCGATAGCCCCTGGTAGTGGGCATCTGCTTAACGCGTCTGCATGCCCCACTTCTTTTCCTGGTCGATGCTGCAGCTTGTACGAATAAGCGGCTAAGAAAATAGTCCAGCGGGTCAAGCGTGGCGAAAGTGCCACAGGCGTTGGGCGGTCACCAGCCAGTATCCCTAGTAGTGGTCTGTGGTCAGTCACGATTTCAAAATCCCGCCCAAAAACATACTCGTGAAATTTTTTCACCCCTGACACAATGGCTAGTGCTTCTTTATCTAATTGGCTGTAGTTCCTCTCTGGGGAGGACATCGTTCTAGAGTAAAAAGCTATAGGGGCTTCTGTGCCGTTTGGAAGTCTATGGCTGAGTACAGCCCCCACCCCGTAAGGGGAGGCATCGCAAACCAGCACTAGGGGCAATGAGTTATGATATTGGATGAGCAGGCTGTCACTCGAGAGCAGGTTTTTTACTGCTTCGAAAGCCCTATTTTCTGACTTTCCCCAAGACCAAACAGTATTTTTTCCTAAAAGCCTATGCAGCGGTTCAGCAACGGTCGCTTTGTTTTTTAAAAAGACCGCGTAAAAATTCACTAGCCCCAGGAATGCCTGTAGCTCTGCTTTGTTTTTGGGCGCTGGAGCCTTTCTAATTGCCTTGACCTTGCTCTCAGTGGGGTGAATTCCTTTCTTGTCTATCCGGTAGCCCAAGAATTCGACTGATTCGACCCCTATCTGGCATTTGTTTACCTTGACTTTTAATCCGGCTGTCCGGAAAATGCCCAGAACCTTTCTCAAACGCTCCCCCAATTCCTCTACGTTTTCCCCTGAAATCAGGACATCATCGAAGTAGGGAACTACCCCTGGGAGCCCTTGCAGAAGTCGTTCCATTAGGTTTTGGAACAGCCCTGGTGCCACACTCACCCCAAATTGCAATCGGGTGCACTTGAAGGCCCCCCTGTGCGTTACAATCGTTTGGGCTTCGGCTGTGCGGGCGTCTACGGGCAGTTGTTGGTAGGCTTGGGCCAAGTCTAACTTTGCAAAGACTTGCCCTCGCCCCAAAGAGTGCAGCAAGTGTTGCACCACGGGAACCGGGTAAGCGCTTTTCTGTAAGGCTTTGTTAAGCGTCGCCTTGTAGTCAGCGCAAATTCTAATTGACCCGTCTGGTTTTATTGGGGTGACGATTGGCGTCTCCCACTTTGCGTGATCGACTGGCACCAAAATCCCCTGATTTATGAGCTTATCTAGCTCCTTGTCAATTTTTGGTTTTAGGGCAAAAGGGACTCTCCTCGCCTTAAGCCTAATGGGAGCTACCTGGGGGTCTAAGTTAAAGGAAATAGGGGTCCCCTTGTACTTGCCCAGGCAGTCCTTGAAGACATCTTCGAACTCGTTAAAGAGAATGTCTTTCAGGTTACAGTCACTTCTGTAGATGCCAGTCACTCCCATGCCCAGGGCACGAAACCAGTCTAGTCCCAACAGACTGGGCAGGGTCCCTTCGACGATCGTGATGGGCAGGGTCTTCTTGTGTGGTCCGTACTCGACTCGGACGGAGGTGGTCCCTCGAACAGGGATGCGATTCCCTTGGTAGTCGTGGACTCGTAGCCGTTGTGCTTGCAGGTGGCGGATCGCGACTGACGGCGGTGGCTTCGCCCAAGTGTCCCAGGACATGATGGTGATCGCTGATCCCGTGTCTACTTGAGCCGGCACCGTACTCCCTCTATTTTGGTTTGGTGAAGATCTTCTTCTCCACTGGTCGAGGCGCGCCTATGACCACAGTCGTTTGGTTTGAATCGCGCCTTTTTGTTTGAGCCAATCGCGGTCGCCTTGCCGATTCCGCGCTCTGATTGGCGATTTGAATTTTCGGCGGAAGGTTGGGCGCTCGACAAACTTGAGCTAGGTGCCCTTTCTTCCCGCACCGCCGACATGTCGCGTCTTTAAACTTGCAGCGTTGGCGCTGGTGTTGACCACCGCAGCTTCCGCATTCGTCGCTGTCCCCTTTGTCGCGTTTCTCGGTTCGGCAGACCCCTTCCTCATCTTCACCGTCGGATTCGGTCTGAACCTCCTCCTGGTGCACTGGGGTTGGCTTCGCGCTCGCCTTTGGTGGGACAGGCTTTTGCAGTGTCTCTGCCGCTTGGGTGGACATTTCATGTGCTCTGGCTTCGTCCAGAGCGTTGGCCAGCGTTAGGTTGCTCTTTGCTAGCAGTCGCCGCCGCAAACGGATGTCTCTGACCCCTCGGATGAGTTGCTCGAGGAGCACCTCGTCTAGGTCGCGGTATCCGCAGTCCTTGGACGCTTTCCTTAGGGCGGCCATGTAGTCACCGATGGATTCGCCCTCCATCTGCCTTCGCTCTCCGAATTCAAACCGCCGCACGTATTTGGACGGCGTTGGCGCGAAGTGGTTTTTTAGTAAAGTCTGTAGAGTTGGCCACGACACCGATTGTAACGGCGTTGGCTCTGCCAGGGCTTCCGCGATATCAATGACCTCCGGACCACAGTGGCTTAAGAAATAAGCCCTTTTGCGGTTATCTGGAACTCCTTGCAGTTCGTTGGCTTCTAGAAAGCTTTCGAAACGGGTCATATACGTTCCCCATTTCTCTTTAGCCGGGTCAAACGGTGCGGGCGGAGTGTAACTGGCCATCTCCGCTTTTCTGCCCTGTGTTTGCTGGGTTCGGGTCTATCGTGCTTCAGCTCGGTTCTGGTTCTCCTCAGCCTCGAAATCCCACCTTCGTCGCCAGTGTTAGGTTCTGGAAGTAACGAGGCTGGAGACCAGGGTAGTGACAACAGCTCTTTAATATAGGGTGAACCCAGCAACAGGCTGGGGGAAAAACCTCTCCTTTTATACAGTTCTACTGGTGGCTTCGTCCAATCAGCAACGTGCTGATTTCCCGCCCAAATATTTAAAGGTACATACAAGAATACATAACATTCCCCTTCCAGACCTCCCACTCCATTCATCCTCTGACAGGGGAATTTGAAAAGGCCACTAATATACTGAAACCAATATAAGTTTTTTACTTCTTTCTCCAAGATTAATTCTGACATGGGTCTTTAAGAAGGTGAAACCATGCGTCAGGTGTGGAAGTATCCAGCCCACATATTTAGTGGCTGATTTAGGATACCTTTATTATGAATCCCACCCCTGCTGTGTATTCTTTAGGGAAGCTCCCAACTCCCAGCTACAGCTCCCTTCACCAGCTGCAATGGTAATTCTGATCTCCTTATAACTTTGTTTTAAGAATTCAGAAACAATGTGTGTGAAATGCTTTGAGGGCTACACAAATGCTACACATATTAATAATGATATTTCATAAGTTCACACCAGAATAAGACTGTAATTTCTATATACTGACCAGGATGTAATCCTCACCAAATGTACAGTTATCATTTGTACGGTTATCATTTCTGGTCTGTAAAAATTTAGATACAGGGGGTGACAACACAGGGTTAGAATTGATTGTATCTCTGTGTACCATCTAATGGTTGCCCACATTTTTATAGATTTTACACAGATTTGACAACTTCTGAATGAATCTGCAGAAGATTGGGTTTTAAATCTAAGCTGTTTAGGTTGCCACAATATTATTGAAAAACAAAGCAAACTCTGATGGACATTAAAAGTAAATAAATTGCTCTTAATACATAATCTTCATATATCATAAATATAAATGTAAGCATCGATAATAGGTATGTTTAAATATATATCATATTAATATACCAAGATCAGCTACAATGGAAGGAAGAAGCACTATACATGCTATTTTGCACTTCCAAACATAAGACAGGATATATTATTTTGGTATGTGATGACTTGCCTTTTACTACCTTTTACAATATATTTCACATCTCCCTTGTAATCTACCATGGTACTTGATTGTTGTATTGCATGTATTGTGACACCATCCATAACAAACCATGTAAGATGTGAAACAGCTTTTCTAGCACAGGATGAACTATAGGTAAACATAAATCAGTGAGCAGTTTAAGACAAATCTCTAGAGTACATGAAGATGTGCTCTTCAGTTAAGTAGGTGAAAGACTAATGCAAGTTTTCATGAAAAGTATCATTTTTCATCACCATTTAAAATGTGAGAACATGTGGCTGGTGTATCAAGAGGAAGGAATAGCAAAGGAAGATAACAAAACCTTAAATGTATATTTAAACAGCATAAATCCCTTTGAAGAATGCCACCATATAGTCCTCTTTATTCGGTACAGTAGTAACATTGTAGAAATTGACACATCATCTGCAGATTTTTGCTTTATAAAAGAGTAGCAAGCTACTTATTTCAGCTTCTGCAAAAAAGGCTATATGTGTTTATGGTGTCCCTAAATGGCTTTCCATTTTAATGACTTTCTCAGTACCGGTAATTAAATTTCTGTTTCTTGTTTTATTGCGACTGAAGTACTGTGTTAGCTTTCTCCAATTTCTGTTTCTAGATGTTTGTTCAGTAACTACTTCACACTACAAAGAAGTAGGCTTAGAATGTACTCTTGGTAAATGCTTTACAATTTCCCATTGCTTCACTATTACACTATCTGTGGTAGTTATATATTCTGTTTCTGTAATTTAGAATAAAATAGGATAGGATAGGATAGGATAGGAAAGGATAGGATAGGATAGGATAGGATAGGATAGGATAGGATAGAATAGAATAGAATAGAATAACAGAGTTGGAAGGGACCTTAGAAGTCTTCTAGTACAACCCCCTGCTTAGCCAGGAAACCCTATACCACTTCAGACAAAAGTTTATCCAACATCTTCTCAAAAACTTCCAGTGTTGATCTTGTTCAGTAACTTATTTAACTTCTTTAACTTCAGTAACATATTACATAATGTCAGATTCACGTCTGATCTTACACGGCAGTTATCTCTGCTGTTGAGAGATAGCTACCAATCTTGTTGGCATGAAACCTGTATGGGGGAATTATATAGTCTCAGCCTTTCACCTGAATATATAGGCCTTGATTTTTATAGGATTCACTGAGTGGTAAAACAACCAGTTAAAGACACCGATCATCAAGATGTTCTCACCAGTGTTCTTGAATTTTATCACCAAACGTTGGACTGCAGCAAAACTTCTATTGAGAGATATTTATGCACTATATGTAAACAGAGATGGCCTAAATAGATCCCATTTAATGTGTTTCCTTCCACACTAATAGGGCAGAGGTGGGTTTCAGCAAGTTCTGACCAGTTCTGGAGAACCGGTAGCGGAAATTTTGAGTAGTTCAGAGAACCGGTAAATACCACCTTTGACTGGCCCCACTCACATCTATTCTCTGCCTCCCAAGTCCCAGCTGATCGGGAGGAAATGGGGATTTTGCAGTAACCTTCCCCTGCCATGCCCACCAAGCCACACCCACAGAACCGATAGTTAAAAATTTTGAAACCAACCAGTGTGGGGGGTTGATTTAATAAAGACTCCTTATCCTCAGAAACCTTGCCCTTGTGACTATAGACAGGTAAAACTCTTTCCTACATCTTCTTAACAATGGCCTTTATATGATATCCAAAAATGTGCTGCATTTCCAGATTTGCAAGTCACGGATATAAATTTTATGTTTGTTATTTTTTAAGAATATTAATTCTTCATTCACGTTCTGGGTTGCCAACTACTTTTACTAAGCCACATAACTGCATAAAACTTTGACTTAGGTATGTTGCTTATTGTTTTAGGATAATTTCTTGGTAATGCATTTGCTGTAGCAATAGCTTTCTTCCTCTTATTTGAAATTTGGGCTAAAGTTCATCATAAAAAAATCGATTATATTATATAGCTTATTATAAATACATGATACAGTATGTAGTGTAGTATATTTCTGTATAACAAAGCATACACTAACATTTGGCAATAAAAAAAGAATATCTATTGGAAACGCTCTGAATATTTGTAATAAAACAGGAAAGAATTTCTGATACCTACCAAATAAATAAACAGCCACAGGTCTTTTTTCCTACATTAAGCTGCTCAAACAACTAGATTTTTTTTCTTTGGGAAAGATTGCTAGTATTCTTTACAAATCCCTTGGTTAATTGTATCTTCAAAGACTCTCTGTTCAAATATTTCCAACCATCTCTATCTGCTTTAATCATTATTTTTTATCTAGCTCTAGATAATGGATTATTTTTTTTTAATAACAATGATTCTACAAGCCTGATAGGTGCCAAACCTGATATATAAAGGTAAAGGTAAAGGTTCCCCTCGCACATATGTGCTAGTCGTTGCCGACTCTAGGGGGTGGTGCTCTTCTCCGTTTCAAAGCCGAAGAGCCAGCGCTGTCTGAAGACGTCTCCGTGGTCATGTGGGCAGCATGACTCAACGCCAAAGGCGCACAGAACACTGTTACCTTCCCACCAAAGGTGGTCCCTATTTTTTCTACTTGCATTTTTATGTGCTTTCGAAACTGCTAGGTTGGCAGATGCTGGGACAAGTAACGGGAGCTCACCCCATTGCACGGCAGCACTAGGGATTCGAACTGCCCAGCTGCCGACCTTTTGATTGACAAGCTCAACGTCCTAGCCCCTGAGCCACCGCGTTCCTTAAACCTGATACATAGTACACTGTAAACATGCAATTAATGAATTCAGTTTGACTCATGTTTCCTTACTTTTCTTTTGCTGATAGATAGATGCTGATATAACTTCAAGGGTTCTTCACTGGGTGGCTGGCCATGGTTTACATTTATGTTTTGAATTCTGTTTTTAAATATGTGTTTACATTATTTTGTGTCTTTTATTTGTAAGTCACCCAGAATCACTCAGATGAGAAGAGCAGTATAGAAAGTTGATACAAATAAAATAATAAAATAATTCTACTGAAAAAAATGGAATTATTTAGAATAAAATTATGCTAAATCATTGTAGTCTTTGCACATTTAGTTAGTAACAAGTCAGCTATTCAGGACATTCCTGATGAAAAGCTATTTCAGCCTATATGAACTTTGGGGAATGAGGATATTAATATTCCATACAATATTTACTATTACAAAAAGAGAAAGAAAAAGAAAAATATCACAGCAATTATGAGTTTATTTGCTGAAAATAGTATAGAAGAGACAATTTGGCTTTATTTCTTGTCAAGGTTCACTCTTACTGGTACAATTAATAAAAGTTATACATAAATCACAGGAAGATCATTAAATCCACTGGCTCACACTGTTAAATAACTGCCAAACTCACGCTGCACATAAAACAAATAGACAGTATACGTGCGGACTTAAAGATTTAAGAATACTTGTGGATTCTGTGGGGCTGTTATATACCCACTTGCTTCTAAGTTCAGTTTCATATTGAGCCTATGAGGTCAGCAATTTAGAAACAGAACCAATTACAAAAATCGTCAGTCTGCCCCAGAAACAAGGGAAGCGTGGCACTTCATTTTTGAAAATCATTTCACAAGCTTAAGTGGAGTCCTTTAAAAGAATAAATCACAGAAGTAATTTAAATCTGCAGTGGCAGACTGAAAGATGACTTGGAAAGCAAGTGTTCCTAAAGAAATGGACAATGCTATTAAACAACAGGAACTCAGAAACAGATAGCCAGAAAGTGGAAATACGAAGAGTATTACATGCATGCAGCGGATTAAAGTAACTACTTTTGCCATTCAATTTGGAGAACATTAATGACCCCGAACTGTGATGCAGATATTGCTAATAATCCAGTTTTCAAGAAGAAAACACCTGAATTTTGCTAGCCCAGAATGTTTGGAGCTTAATACAATGTCTGTAACTCTGGGTTTATTCTTTATTTTGATTTGCCCATGATCTTCAGCTCCAAGATATTAATTTGTTCATTCATTCATTTACTTCAAACATAATTCTAGTCTCAAAATAGATGGGGCAGTGAATATTTGTATGGTTGGAAATAAAAAGAAGCAATCAGAGCAAAACTAGAACAATCAGATGAATTAATTTAGTTTAGTAGAAAGTTTGCTGAATATGAGAAAATAAGTGGAGAAATTTTAAAACATGCAAATGCTGGTAGGAAGATACAGAATAGTATGTAGTCAGTTGCAAGGAATGACCGTTTGTTGAAAGAAACAAAAATAGCTGCGTAAAACGTCATACTCCACCCTCAGTTTGGCATATGGAAAATTTTTTTTGTGGTAGGTTAACTTAATAGTACATTAAATGTGATGGAAATGTGTTACTTAAGAAGTATTTGTGGTAAGACAAGGAAATAGAATTAAGAATGAATGTGGATTGAGTGGAAAAACTGACTAGTGTGAAAAAAGTATGTTAAAGTAATTTGGCCATTTAGGGAGAATGACCAAGGATCAAACTGCTCAACAAATATATGAAAGGAAAAGGAAACTGAGAAAGCCATCATCGGATGAAGTTGATGAAGTCCTTTATAAGAGAAGGTTGAAAAGTTTTAAGAACAAATGGCAACGCATGAAGGAGTATCTGGATATGATAGAAGCAAGGATGGCTTGTAAAGATACAAACATATGGAGGAATATGTGGAATGGAGTTAGCGTAAACTAAGTTTAGTTATACTTCTTTTGTGAATTGCTTTGGCTTATTATATCCCACTTTTTTGTGGTTTGCATAATGTTGCTTATTCAAAAGAGGAATAGTGTGATGGATAAGTATGCATGTTTCAAAAGGAATCTGATAGACCAGGATGGCATTAGAGTAATCTTCTCTAGTATCCTCCAGAGACCTTGGACCATAATCAGATTTAAGTACTTAGATATTTGCTACAAAGAATTAGAGAAAAATCCCTATTCAATAAAAAAAAAATCCTTTAGTGAGATCAGCCCTGTTATGATCTATTTGCCTGAATCTATTTCATGATACAACTAAGAGAGGCAAAACCAGGATATTTATTCCTTAAGCTCAGATAAAAAATATAAAATTATTAATTATTAAAAATTACACACACACAAACACAAGCATACTAATATATATCAATAGAATATAGAATTTATAAATTTTCAAATCATTCCTCACTTGCAATTTAAACTGGCACTTGTTCTTCCAATTAATAAATTGGTTTTCAGTTATTTCTTTCCAATATTCTCTCCTCACCTTTGTTGTTTTCAAGAGCTTTCCTTGATTGACTGCTTTCAGCAAGAGTTCTTGTCTTTTCCTACTATAGTCATTCGATCATTCATTTCTTTCTCCACAGTTTTGTTTCACCTGTAAAGTCTTCTACCCCCTTCAGGTCTCTGTAAATATAGCTGATCAATATCACTTTTTGGGTGGAAAGCATGGTGTATTCTCATTAGTTTTCTTGTCTTCTGATCTAAGTTATCAAATTCCATCTGGGTGCAGTCAACTATTCCTGCTGTATATCAAATAAGAAGGACTGCCCAGAAAATAATTGCTTTAATTATATTTTTCACTATTTAGCTTTGATGATGATGATCATCATCATCATCACCACTATCAAAACATTTAAAAATGTTTTGATTTCCCCTAGCTCTGCCCACTTAACCATCATAGCTCATCACTTGACCTTCAATTTGTGGAAAAAAATGTTTTGACACTCAATTCATGAAAAGTTGCTAGACACAGTATTCTGTGACAGCCAAACTTTTCCACTGGCTGAATTTAGCATAATTTACCATTTTATTTTGGATTAAATGTATAATACATTGTCTATACCATAGCAAGAAAGATACATTTTAAAAAAATCTAAATCATCTTAGATAATTGTTTTCTTTTTATAAAATAATTTTTAAAAGTTATTTTAACTCTTTATGTATCAATGATTTCTTATTAGCTTTATCTTAACATTTTAAAAACATGTAAACTAATTGAAAAGTATTTGCTTACCACATCTTTTATCACCTGAGACTGCAGGGAAACTTCTAACATTCTAAACTAGTACGCTAAGCATGAAAAACTAAGCCTTCAAGTTATCTGTTTCCTACAAATAAGGTTAGCCCAAATGTGCACATTCGTATTTAACAGTGCTTTAATGTTGTTATCAGCTGGCCAAACCCAAATATATAATGTGCATTATAATCCCAGTTCCTAAAAAAGTCTTCCTGTTATTTTTCTCTTTAGATATTTCTAGGAGGATTTGAAATTGATTTGAAACTAAGAATGCATAGCCCTGCCCTTTCCTCATCTATTCTTGACCAAGGTACTAAGGACCACGTCGCTTAACAATGGAATTCCTGGTTTTAATTGCCATCATAACCCAAGGACTACCTATAACTCCAATTTTCCTTGCAAGGAGTGGGGACTTTCAAGTGTTGTAGAAAACTGGACAATGAGCAATATTATTTTATGGCAAGGTATTGGCTGGTATGTCCCAGTGTTGTGCTGTGTTTTAAAGATAACAACTAATAATTAAACATCGGTTTGGAAGTCATCTGATAGCCAAAGCAGCAAATTGTATTAGATGTTATATCACATTGGTTGGGTTGCCTGTTTAACACTTTGGTTGCTGCATTTTGCAGTTTCCGTGTCATTTCCGATGGCAGTCTCACATATGGTATATTATAGTAGTTTATCTGAGCATAATCAGGATATGAATAGAATAGCATGGAATGGAATGGAATGGAATGGAATGGAATGGAATGGAATAGAATAGAATACAATTTTTTATTGGCCAAGTGTAATTGGACACACAAGGAATTAGTCTTGGTGCATACGCTCTCAGCGTACATAAAAGAAAAGATACGTTCATCAAGAATCATGTGGTACAACACTTAATGATAGTCATAGGGTACAAATAAGCAATCAGGAAACAATATCAATATAAATCGTAAGGATACAAGCAACAAAGTTACAGTCATACAGTCATAAGTGGAAGGAGATGGGTGGTGGGAACGATGAGAAGTTAATTAATTAGCATTATCAGTGCAACCCTATCCAGGTAGGATTGAAACTAACGCACCAGCTAAAGTGACCCTGGTCAAAAATTTCACTTACTTCTTGAGCAGCAACTGAGAATTCTGGAGGACCCACGACTCTTCAGAGGAAGTGTGGCCCAATCTACAATAACTACCCAGATTGTTGCTATTGGGATATCCAGTTACACTGTAAGTTGCAATGGTAGTTCTACTGGGTGGCTATCGAGACATTCTAAACTAAAAAATCATTGAGAGTTTAATGGAAGTTACTTTTTGGCAAGTAAGATTGAATACATCCTTGGTAGAAAGAGCCATTGTGCTAATATGTATAGATGTGCACCAAGTGTCTAAAACTCAATTATATAATAACGACAAAGTCCTATATTCACTTACTCAGAATTAACCTCATATAATACAACAAAACTTCCTGAGTAAGTTTACCTAAGATTGTAAACTATGACTATTTCTATCCTGGATCTTCTTTTGAAGGAAGATATATATATCACTTACGAATTTCACTATTTTAACCGCTCCATAGCATTAAAAATGATTTACGTTAGGTTATGATCATACACATTCTTTTTATTTATGAAATATCATTAGTAACTGTGGAGCAGCTAATCCAAAATTGGATTTGTAGAGTTTTTCCTTTATTATCATGTTATAAAGATTAATTGCCTTTCATTACATATTGACTCTACCATCTGCACAGATGCTATCTTCTCACAGTACATAACTCTCTGCTGGGGCTAGGCTCAAGCCCCTCCATCAGAGGAATATATTATATATCAACTACTAGTGGATGAAATTCTAGAGAGTTAATTCAGGACAGCTAAGAATTGGATTAGCCAAGTAGACATTTGAGATCGCTAAATAGGATCCACCATGTTTGTTCTGTGTACCTGCATTTAAGATGTGTTGTAACAGAAATAGGTGAAAATAGTTGGAGGAAAACATTTCTCCTACAAGGCAGACAAGTGAAACTTTCTGACACACTTATAAATTCTATCACTGCTCATTCTGTTCACCTCCTCCACATGATATGAAGAGATATGAGGTAATCCACACAATCATAGTTTTACTTGAGATACGAGAAGCCAACATGAACAATTTCCCTGGTACACAAATCCAGTGTGCTTTTCTTTTTCACTTTCCGGTTTTTTTCAAGCATGTGAACCTGACACACACAAAAAACCTGTCATACAGGGAAAAAAAAGTATCCTTTAGGAGATTATTGAAAGCACAACTGCTCAAATAGAGAGCAATCAGAGAGATTCTAACAGTTATTAATTCACTGACTGGCCTGTGTAATACTGTATAACTTCTAAAAATTATGCTTGATTTTTATTTTGTAGAAGTTTAAGCGGAAAATAAAAATACACTAACATTGAATAAAATTTGGTCTAGGATTAAGACATAAAGTTAGAAACTGGGACACTGTGAATTCTAGTTCCCTGGTTCCTTAATGTTATAAACCGAATATATTGAAAGCCCCCAAACAGAGTCCCTGTCTGATGTTTTCCACAAAGAGTATATATTGAGGAAATATTGTATTACTACCAATCTGTGAGTTTGAGCTAAAAAGGAACTAACAGTCCTTAAAATACTAGAACGTTCAGGTAAGGCATGATGATGTCAATAAAGAGATATAGAAAACTCTGGCTCAACGACAAGGCAGCAAAGAAGTAGAACTTTCTGTCTCCTTTTGCTGTCCTCTAGTATTGGTCCAGATTTTATGCGGTCCAGGTCTGGTAGCCTTAATTATGGATTCAGATGACATTTTTTTTTATTGTTCAGCATTTGTATTAATTTAACTACAGAGCACTTGAAACAGCTGGGTTTTCCCTGCCATCTGTTAGATAAGATTAAATTTCTCTTTATACCAGATGAAAATTAGAATTATTTGTGAAACAAAGAGCATACAGCTGAATGATAACAGAGCCAATCTTGTTATTCTAATGGACAGCCACTTGACACACAGTCCTATATATTGTGCATTCCTTCTGTAACATATTTTGTCTGGGAATTTAGAAGACAATTGCTTTAAATACGGTAATGTGTAGCTGAAAGTTCATTTTCCGACAGCTCAGAACCTAGAAGTTCAATTAATTACATCCTCATTCTTTGTAGATTGACAAGTTGTGAAATTTCCCTTGGAAGTGTTTTGGGACGCAAAATAAGCCATCCACACATTTTAGAATTTCCTTCAAACCAAAACATAAAAGATTGGTGCTAAACCATTAATCCTCTTCAGGTCTGTATGAATCATGTGCAGACTCTGTATTATCCTTTGCAGGATTGATCAGAGTTTGATTATCTCTTAATTGTCAGGTCTGGTCACAGTCTGAACCAAGGAAATCTTAATTAGTGTACTGGTATGGTGGCAAATTGTTCAAGTTCATAGGACTAAGCGCTGTCCAGTCAACAACTGTTTCCTCCTAAATTTGACTAAGCTATCAATTACACATTTTTAGTATATTATTGTATAATATACTATAGTACATTAGCAATTAGTATATTATTGTAATGGCTAGGAGAATATCTTGAGAAACAGGGGAAAAAGTCATAACCAAGAAAATGGTTGGATAGCGGAAATCTGAATCTAATCAGAGATCTAATTTGAGAAAATGTCTTAGATTTAGATTCTCCCTATTTCTTTTGTGAATAAAGGCAGGGGAGGGGTGAATACTTTTCAGACTTGAAAGCAATTCTGTTGTTGTAATAAAGATAGTATTAGTATTCATAACTTTGGATTCCAACTCTGGTCTTCCTTGGTGGGCTGATAATTATCATGCATGTTGGTATTGAGTTCTGTGTTGTCAACACATTGCCCAAGCACCTCTTCCAACTTGTGCTTCAGAGATACAACTCTTGTTTTCTATGTTAAGTTCTAGGCACACTACATTTGATCTTAACTCAAAGGCCAAGAAGCAATACAAATGCTTAATATGATTGGTTGGGGTACTGTCTTTTTAAGATGCAGGCCAGAAGGTTTAGCATGCACAACCCATGTAAATGAACTGAAAGCAGGAATAAAATGCTCCCGGTTCAGCCAATCTGGTAGCAATGGCAGTGGGTGGTTTGAAGAACTGGTAGCAAAAATCCTTGCCTCCCCCCGCCCAAGCCCACCCAATCGTCCAGTCGCCCACTTGCCGGCTCTTTTAAAAAATGCTTTTAAAAGGTTAAAAAAAAGGCTCTGACGATCACAGCTGAGCTGCGCGATCGTCAGAGTCTTTTTTTTTTTACTTTGAAAAGCATTTTTTACAACCTATTCAGCCAAATAGGTTGTAAAAAAATGCTTTTAAAAGTTAAAAAAAAATTGTGTGCCACAGCTGGTCGCCCCACGCCTCCTTTTGGCTTGCACTGCACGTGCGCACGCACTTCGCATTTGGTGTGTGGTGCGCACTGCACATGCATACGTGCAGCGCACATGCGCAGCCAGCGAACCAGTAGTAAACCAGTTCAGATTTCACCACTGACTGAAAGGAACCCAATAAGAATGATAAGAACTTCAGAAAATTTTAAAATAAAGTTGAGATCTTACAGATGTTTCTCTAATAATAATAATAATAATAATATTTTAATTTGTATACCGCCCTTCTCCCGAAGGACTCAGGGCGGTGAACAGGCAGATAAAATACAAATACACACAATAATTAAAAACATCCCTTAAAAAACTAATTTAAATGCCCAAATGTTAAAATTACATACTCCCCCATAAAATCACAAAACTTTAAAAACCCATCAAATAAAGATAAAAATCAGGCTAGTCCAGCCTTACGAAATAAATAAGTTTTAAGTTCGCGGCGAAAGGTCCTAAGGTCAGGTAATTGTCGAAGTCCGAGGGGAAGTTCGTTCCACAGGGTCGGAGCCCCCACAGAGAAGGCCCTCCCCCTGGGGGCTGCCAGTCGACACTGTTTGGCTGACGGCACCCTGAGGAGTCCCTCTCTGTGGGAACGTACCGGACAATGGGAGATAGAGGCTGGCAGTAGACGGTCCCGTAGATAGCCCGGTCCTAAGCCATGGAGCGCTTTAAAGGTGGTAACCAATACCTTGAAGCGTACCCGGAAAACAACAGGTAGCCAGTGCAGTCTGCGCAGGATAGGTGTTATGTGGGAGCTCCGAACCGCTCCCTCAATAACCCGCGCAGCCGCGTTCTGAACTAGCTGAAGTCTCCGGGTGCTCTTCAAGGGAGCCCCATGTAGAGAGCATTGCAGTAGTCCAGGCGAGAGGTAACGAGAGCATGAGTGACTGTGCATAAGGCATCCCGTCCAGGAAGGGCGCAACTGGCGGATCAGGCGAACCTGATAAAATGCTCTCCTGGAGACGGTCGCCAAATGGTCTTCAAAGGACAACCGACCATCCAGGAGCACGCCCAAGTTGCGTACCTTCTCCATCGGGGCCAATGATTCACCCCCGACAGACAGCCACATCTGCAGCTGACTGTACCGAGGTGCCGGCATCCACAGCCACTCTGTCTTGGAGGGATTAAGTCTGAGCCTGTTCCTCCCCATCCAGACCCGTACGGCTTCCAGACACCGGGACAGCACTTCGACAGCTTCACTGGGGTGGCCCGGGGTGATAAGTACAGCTGAGTATCATCAGCGTACAGTTGGTATCTCACCCCAAAGCCACTGATGATCTCACCCAGCGGCTTCATATAGATGTTGAACAGGAGGGGTGAGAGAATCGACCCCTGCGGCACCCCACACATGAGGCACCTTGGAGTCGATCTCTGCCCCCCTGTCAACACCGTCTGCGTCCGGTCAGAGAGGTAGGAGGAGAACCACCGATAAATGGTGCCTCCCACTCCCAACCCCTCCAACCGGCGCAGCAGGATACCATGGTCGATGGTATCAAAAGCCGCTGAGAGGTCTAATAGGACCAGGGCAGAGGAGTAACCCCTATCCCTGGCCCTCCAGAGATCATCCACCAGTGCGACCAAAGCTGTCTCAGTGCTGTATCCGGGCTGGAAGCCGGACTGGAACGGGTCTAGATATAATATAGCACTGTGCTGTGAATTTTTTTTTTATTGTCCTGAAGGCCTAAAATTATGTTTCTTTCCAAACCTGCTCTGCTGCACAATGCAGCACTTTGTCTTTCATGTTTGCCAATGGCTTGACCTTACCTTGAATTTGCTGCATCTTCCAAATGTATAAATATATAAATTGTAGAATAATCGAAACCAAGTAGTTACATTTCCTGGCTTGTAGGGGACTTGAAGAGAGAATGTTTTACAAATGAAAAATTGAGCAACAAATGCAAAAATGTAAGTCTCTTATGTCTAATCATAAAGGACCATGATTAAAGGAAACTCAGATCTAAGGTGACTTGACAGACAAAGATCACTGAGAAAACTATATGGTAATTTTAATAATTCTAGCAGCAATACACAAGCTTAAGCAAGATGGAAGGGAGGGAGAGGAATTAATTGGGAGTCTGCCTTTAGAGACATACAGAGCAGTTTTGGAGTCTGCATAGCAGTGGCTAAATAACACCACAAAAGCTGTCGTGCCCAAAGGATAGTTAGGAAAAAAACTGAGCATTCACAACACCTTGGCATGATAAAAATCTTAGCAATCAATGTATATGCATGTGTGTGTATATATCTTTGAGTCAGTCTTGATTCCTTGTGATTACCTGGACTAGTCTCAGCATTTTTTGTTTGCAAGAGTTCAGAAGTAGTTTGCCCTTGGCTCCTTCTTAAGGTTGAGGGTCACTGGCCCAAGCTCACCCAGCTGGCTTTGTGCCTAAGGTCGGACTCCCAGTCTCCCAGTTTCTAGCTTGGCATCTTAACCACTACATTAAAGTGGCTTTGGTATGGCATGGCATGGCATGGCATGGTATGATACAGATGAGATGAGATGAAAGATTAACATAATAATATTTTAGCTTTGTCCAAGTTCCACCTCAGGCCCTGATCATAGATCCCCAAAAGGAAAGCAGGGGAAGACACTCTTGCTCTAAACTTCTCAAATTGCCTTTTGAGTCTTATGTTTGATAAAGGGTTTGCCTTGAAGTGATAACTGATTTGCTGTCCTATAAAAAAGTGCAGACAAATATGTAGTTGTACGTTAAATAGAGAATTAGCCTTTCCAGTGAAACTAGACTGGACTGGACTGGACTGGACTGGACTGGACTGGACTGGACTGGACTAGACTAGACTAGACTAGACTAGACTAGACTAGACTAGACGAATAGAATAGAATAGAATAGAATAGAATAGAATAGAATAGAATAGAACAGAACAGAACAGAACAGAACAGAACAGAATAGAATAGAATATTTGGCCAGGTATGATTAGACACACAAGGAATTTGTCTCCGATGCAGAAGTTCTTAATGTACATGCAAAGCAACTGAGTAATAATAATCATAATAATGATACTAATAAGAGGGAGAATTAGAGGAGATGAAAAGGATAATAATACTATAGCCGAACAACATGGGTGAATAATTAGCCTAGAACCAAACAGATTTGTTATGCAAAGATTTGCATAAGTCATTAGCCATTCATTATAACTTTAGTAGTCCACTCATGTGAGCCAAAAATGTAAATTGTTTACAAGAAAAGTAAGCACAGTGTTTTAATATTAAAATGGGAACTCTAATCCAGTCACATGGGAGATGCTGTAAAGCTGCATAGTGTCTTTGACTGGCAAAGCTATGAATTGCTCAACCTGATGGATCCCGAGAATCCTGAAAAATCTCTAAGTAAGGCAATTATGGTATGTACTGTACCTAGCAATGAAAGAAAAACTCAGATGGCTCTGCATTAAAAGAAGCCAGCAATGTGAAACATGGAGTCAAAAGTCTGCATCATCATACAAAGACAATAATCTTTATCTAGAAGCCAGTACATCACGTATGCATCACGGAAGGACAAATGGAGAGAAAAAGCAGATACCTGAGGAATGCAGAAGCTGACTAAACAAATAAACTCACAAGTGGCTGCTCATTAATTAGCATTGTGCAGGGTGAAAGTTTGCACAGCAGCAGAAACTATAAAACTCTGAAAAGAGCAAAGTGCAAGCCAAATACTTCTTATCGGGATAAGAGCTTCCTGTTCTCTCAGACTGGTGTTCGGCCAGTTCTACGGTAATAGCAAGAAGGCGGAGTGGGAGTGTGTGGATAAAACTTTATGGTTATTAGACTCAGTGGTTTTGTTATTGCTGCAAGATCCTTCTAACTAGGTAAAAGTCTTTCTAAAACTTCTCTCTAAAATGTGTCTCACTTTAGTGGGGTGCATGGATTTTCCCTGAATAAATTTCCTCCATTGATGAAAGCTAGGCACCTAACAGTCTCAAGACACCTGATCTCATCTGCTTGCAAACTGCAGGTCAAAGTAAGGGGTGTGTGGGAGAACTGGAAGGGCATAACTCAACAGGAAGTCTAAGCCATATTTGACTAAGTACAATCTATAAAATGGTAAGGTTTAATGAGATTTTGAAATTTTTGTTAACACCTGTGGATGGAGAACCATAGGCAATTCGTTTAAAGGCTATACTGTCTTCCAGAAAAATTGAGGATTTGTTTGGGGAGTCATGGGATGTTTTTTGGAAATCTGATGTCCAGACAGTAACAGAGGCCATTAGTTGGAAATGGATCTGCGGATCCAAATCTTGGTTTGAGAGGTGAAATGCCACTTTAGTGAATTCATATTGGACTTCTGCCAGTGCCACTGAGTCTAGGTGACATGCTGGAAGATTTTAACAAGAATTTAAAAGTTCTTTCCAGCAAAGCAGAATTTACTGTAGATAAAGTTTGTATTCAATTGTTTTAAGAGACTGCAATATTACTGAAGATATTAAATTAACTTATATGAACCTTGATAGCATTTGGTATACTTGATAATAAAAATTAAATAGTAGTTTTTTTTGACAGTTTTAAAAACGTTTTGTTTAGGACAATTACCAGTAAATACCTTTATGCTTATGATTTACTAGGTATATTGGAATTGTAACAGAATGAAAAGGGTAGAGAGAAGTCTTCTAGGCCAGGGGTCCCCAACCTTGGCAACTTTAAGCCTGGTGGACTTCAACTCCCAGAATTCCCCAGCCAGCTTTTCTAGGCAGCATAGAATATTTCTACCTCTTCTGTTTCTACCAAGGGTTAGCACAGAGTAAGAGAGCCATTTTGTATAATTAACAACCTTTTATTTAAAACATTTATATAGCCGCCGATCTTGCATGCAACTTCCAATCAAAAGTTAAAACAACATATCGCATTTTACCCATTGAGTTTATGCTACCTAAAGAATACCCTGAGTAGGATTCAAAGTGTTGCAGCATGTTTTATTTGAGGCTGGGGGAATGGGGAAAGTTAAGTCTGGGTGACTAGAACCCAGAATAAATTGATCTGTAGTTGAGTAGGTCTTCAGCTAGTTGCACTGACCCAAAGTTGGAGCTGAGATTATTTTCAAATAGGCAAATAAAGTTTTGAAGCAACTACATCTGGAAAAATAAAATTCTCCCAGCTCCTGAAGATTCCTATTACTTATTGGAGGATATTTGGGGAGATGGTAAATCCCACTTTTTTCATCCAGGATTCAACAACTTTTTCTCTTCTTTATTTTTAAAAGAACGCAAATATTCTTATCTCCAGCAGAGAAAAAGACAGGGTAATCTTTAATGGAATGCATGGATGACCTTGCAGAAAGGGGAGAAGAGATACTGCTTGGGAAGCAACCATAGGAAAGAGCAGGAGTCCCGCAGTTGCTTAATGGGCAGGTAAAAAAATTAAGGAAGGACAGGTCTTAATGGAGCAAGCAGTTAAAAGTGGAGAAAGAGAAGTTTGCTCTTTCAGATTTGCAGGATTATAATATTATACATTTTATAATATATAATATTACAAATATTATAATATTATAAGGTCTTATAATAAAGTAGATTTAGCTCATCTGCTTGTGTTTCCTGTCTGGTTTACCCAGGAGGGCTGACATAATCTGACTCTGTTCATGATCAAAAGCCATATCACACTCATGGATATGGATTGATCTTTTGGCATGAAGCTGATTGTCTCTGACTGCAAATGTCAGAGTTTATGGTTTGCATGTTCACCACAGGTTATCTGCTGATCACTTTTAATTAACATTATACTAATAGGTGAACACAGGAAGGGGAAGCATCCAGACACCAAGGAATTGGAATGATGATGATAAAAAGAAGCCTCCCAGAGTTAGATATGAGGCTGTAGGTTGGTGACTAAAAGGAAATTGCCAAAGGGTTTTTCAGAGTTGGAGGGAGGGGGATTCAATTATACAGAAGTTTCACAAAGTCAGCTCAAAGTACTTCTTACTTTAGCAAGATTGGGCCTTGAGAAAGTTTCCATTTCACCTTATGAAGAGACCCAATACAAAACAAGAGCTGCTCAGCTGCAATATGAGCCATGCTACCACACAATGGAAAAGTGCACACCTAATAATTAATGAAGCTTCGTGGCATTGCCATACCGATATAGTCTGCAGAATTCCAACACAACTGCATGTATCTGTGCAAGCATCACAGATATTAGTTTTTGAACATATACTTTTGTGAAACCAGTCAAAACATTTGGGGCTTTGAGTTAACCCTATCTGAAAGATTCAAGATTCAGAAGGATCTTGACAGATCTGAGCATTGGGTCCTACCCAACAAGATGCAGTTTGTGGGTGAGAAAAGTAAGGTTCTGCACTCAGGCAAAAACAACAGCAACCACCAGATGCACATGTGCAAGATAGGTGATACTTGATTCAACAGTAGTGCCAATGAGAGGAATCTAGGTCTCCTGATGGGAGGTCATCACTTAAGTATGAGTCAGCAATATACTGCAATTGCCAAAAAAAAAATATCAATGCAATTCTGGGGTGCATCAACAGAGAGATAGTATCAAGATCAAGAGAAGTGATAGTGCCCACTCTATACTCCACTGATGAGGCAACATTTAGATATTGCATCCAGTTCTGGTCACAATACATAAAGGATGCTGAGGCTCTAGAAAGAATGTAGAGAAGAGCAACAAAATTGATAATGGATCTAGAGGCTAAATTCTGTGAAGAACAGCTTAAGGAACTAGGTAAATTTAACAAAGAGAAGACTGAAAGGAGACATGATAGTCTTCTAATACTTGAAGTGCTGTCCCAGAGAAGAGGGTATTGATCTTTACAGCATCTGAATGTAAGACAAGAAGCAATGGATGGAAGCTGATCAAAGGGAGATCCAATATGGCAATAATGAGACATTTCCTGACAGTGAAAGCAATAGAATACTTGCCTCCTGTGCTAGGTGCTCCATTGCTGGAAATTTTCAAGAAATTTCCATTCATCTGAAATTGTGTGGGGATACCTGTCTGGGGCTGGACTAAAAGACCTCCAAGTCCCTTCCATCCCAATGATTCTCTAGTAAGGTCTCACTTGCTTATTCAAAAAGAAAGCAAAACTGTTGTGGTCCGTCAGCAGCCTACGGAGCTGGCAATGGAGTCGGACAGTGATGAGGTTGAAGTGAGGCCAGGGCCATCGGGAAGTGAGGTACAGACTCCAGAGCCTCCAGAGACTGATAGTAGTGAGGCAGAGGAACAGGAAGAGCCTGTTCCTAATGCACGCATGAGAAGAGCTGCCAGAAGGCAAGAGCAGCTCAAGCAGAGAGGACAACTTGGGAGTAGGGCCAAGAGATGATTGGCCCCTCCCATAAGGCTTAAAACAGACCAGCACCAGCATTTGAGCTTTGCCGGAAAACAACATTGTAGCTGCGTCTTCTGCTTCATCTATCTTTGTTTCTGTGGCTTCTGGACATTTGCCAGGAAGGGCATTTGGCAGTTTGCCTAATGGACTAAGGTTTGCGAGATAACTGAGGAATTTGTGTTGGGAGGCATTTGTTTTACTTTGAGTTGAATGATGCTGGGAATGAAGTAATTCCCAGCTGTTCGATTAAAGTTTGTTTGTTTTTCCACGGATTAAGTTTATTACTACCTACGGCCTGGGTCACAACAAAAACAGTTTTAATATTGCAACTGAAAAAAGGGTAGGAAAAGTCTGAGTTCTTGAGTTTTACACCAAGAACAAAATCTTTGCTTTCATGTATACCAACCACTGATATTTTAAAAGGAAGCAAGCTATTTTGATTTAGTTGATAATCCTTATTTAAAGAGGTAAAGACCAGGGGTAAAATGCACTTACCTTCGCTACCAGATTGCAAATGTGAGTGTGCTCACGCGTGCGCTTGCGCAGAGCCTTCTGCACATGCACAGAGGGTCAAAAATGGGACATCATGACATCCAGGTGGGTGGGCGGAGCCTCCGCGCCAGCCCTACCGGATCATGAAAGCCGGATAGATCCGGCTGGATTTCACCACTGGTAAAGACCCTTTGAGTTGACAAGATATACCCATGTTATTTTCTCAAAAAGAATATGGAAGTAGTTTGCAGTTGCCTGTTTCTTTTTGTTTTATTTGTTTGGGGTGGGTGGTTGCTTCTCAGGCTTTATCTCATTATCGTTTACAAGTCCTTTAAAGGTTTCCCATCTAAGTATTAAATAGGTCCAATCCTGCTAGGTTTTCAAAACCCGTCAAGGTCAGTTAAGTGATGCCCTTACCTGCTGAGACAATCCTTACTTAAACATGGCCTTTACTTCCATAGAGAACCAGGGAACATACTGATACCACTTTCTCCAATCCGGTACCCTTTAGGGTGTGTTGGAACTACAACACTCAGAACTGTCAACCAGCAAAGCCAAAGAGGGTCAATTCTAGGAATAGTAGAAGACATCTAGAACAGGGGTGTCACACTTGCGGCCCGTAGGCTGGAAGTGTCACGCACTGGCTACGCCCACCCTCGGTTTAGCAAAGGATAAAAAAGTCGCGTTATGTCACTTGATGACAATGTGACGCCACAAGTTTGACACCCCTGCTCTAGAAGGAACCAAACTGAGGAATGGTCACATAAATATAGTGACCAGACGTCCCGCTTTTGGCGGGACAGTCCCGCTTTTTAATAATTTGTCCCGCGTCCCGCTGCAATTCCAAAAAGTCCCAATTTTTGTTTTGTTTCACTCCCATTCTGAAAATGGGAGGCGGCAACACAAGAGGAGGAGGCGGAGAAGGGGGAGTGGCAGAGAAGGGGGCGCGAGAGGGAGGAGAGACGCCGCTTGACTTCACCCGAGAGGAAGAGAAGAGCAGAGAGGAGAGCCGAGGAGAGCCGAGTATGCCTGGAAGAGCAGAGAAGCAGCAGCCGCTCCTCCTCCTTCAGGCAGGTGGCAAGACTCAGCACGCATGTGCAGCCCCCCCTCCCCCCCGGTCAATGGTGTCCCGCTTTGCCATGGCTGAAATCTGGTCACTTTACACATAAAGCTACTTTGAGCTTGCATTTGGAACAAATAAATAATACCTGAAAAGAAAAGGTTAAGTTCCATTTACCCTCTAGTCAGTTTTGTTTTATTAACATTCAATCTGAGAATGGGTTCCCTATGAAAAAAAAGATATTTCTCAAGATATCATTGACCACCTTGCCCATGTGCATATTACGCTAAGTATCATAAAGTTATTTATAGGCAAACCTGCATAGGGTTGGACTGAAGAGTTTCTTGAAAGGCTGGTCTTTTCCTTTTTTTTTTTTGGTGCTATATTTCTTTCTTAGAATAAGGGGCTATTTGCCATTTTATTTTGGCTCAAGTGCCATATGCTTAAACCATCCCATCAGATATAGAGAGCAATTCAGGCTTACTGGTGTGTGAAAGAATTTGAATTTCCATGCTTTCTGAAAGTGCTGGAAGAGACTATTAGTCTTCAACAGGTTTATTTCTTTAATGCTTACTCATTTAAGAGTGATTGATAATCATTGCCTCTTTAAAGTGTCTTAAATGCATTACTAGGAAATTCTATAGTTACATGCTTGCTCTTTCCACCTACTTTCTTTTGTGCATCCAATCAATGGTGCCACGTGTTCTTCTTCAAATCAAATGATAACTGGGGCTCTTTTGACACAATATTTGTTAAAAGTGAGTTTGAATTTAACATGCAATTGCCTAGATTACCCCATCTAGAGGAAACTGGATTCCACCATTTTTCCCCCTCCCAGGGAGAAGCAATCTTGAATTTTTGTTTTGCTTTGTTGAACTACCCAAAGAAGATGGAGGTAATGGTTTCATTTGGGAGATTTATTTTTTTAATATGGAATCCTTATAAAAGGTTCCAGTGTAATGCACACATCTTGAAAATCATAATAAGGAAATGCATTTCCTCTTGTTTTTTTAGAGAAGATTCAGATTTTGCAGTGGAAACCACTCAGTATTTGACAGACTGTGACCATATGCTTACTAAAATGGGAGAAAGCTCCATAGACTACCTTCACTGCAAAAGATTGTGCAGCAGATACCTGGAATGTGAATAATATTTCAGATTGCCCTTTTTTTCCTGCACACTAATATTAATTACTGTAACTGAATAATTAGAACACTATCAATATTTTTATAATAGGCACAGGAAAGAATACATTTATAGACATTTGAGGCTTCATCTGTTGCCATACTGTTGGTTGATTGTTTAATTTGAACTGTTTTCAAATTACTATAATGTAACAATATGAATTGCCTTAGGATCTATTTTTTAAAGGGGCTAAATCTAAACATTGTAAATATAATTCTACTACCGGCCAGCAGAGTCCTCAGAGGGAATAAGCATCTCCTCAGACTACAAACATTCCTCATTCATATTTCTTTGCCTGATATACAGCCCTTGATCACAGGCAGAACCCAACCGTTCTCTTTACTACAAAGACAATTCTTTTTAAAATCAGGAACAGAACTCTCAGAATTTATATACTTCTACATCAGGGGTGTCAAACTCAAGGCCCACGGGCCGGTTCTGGCCCAGGGAGTGCTTAGATCTGGCCCACGGGGCCGGCCTGGAAATGGCAAAGGACCAGCCTGCGGTGCCTCTGCCACCGAAAATGGGGCTCTGCACCCCATTTTTGCCGCTGGAGTGCTGCAGGAGGCCATGCAGGCCCAAAACAGGGCGTGAGGGGTGCCTCCCATTTTGGTTGCCAGAGTGCTGCAGGAGTCTGTCCTTGACTCAGAACATTATAAAAGGAAGGAAAGGTAAAATATTTTACCTTCCAGGCTTGCAGGATTCTGCTATTATAGCCTATCTCAGGGGTCACCAATCTTTCGGACCTCAGGGACCACTAAATTCATAATTTTAAATCCTGCGGACCACTAATATGATCTGCCTAATGACCAACTGGGTGGGAGTGGCTAGGTTGTCATGTGACTGAGTGGGCGTGGCCAACTCGATGTCACTCACGTGGAGTGGCACCTCACTAGCCTCTACTCGCCCCTCCTCTCCCAGCCACCCCTTGCCTCCCCAGGCTCCTTAGGGCCCCAACAGGAAGCAGTTATTGGAGCTAAGCAGCCACCACAAGAAAGAGTTGGCAAAACAGTGGCTCAGTTCAAATTGGATCTGACCAAGAGGGACGCTCAGTAGAAGCACCTCAGTGGGGACTAGGAGCATAGGCTTTCCAAGCAGAGGCCAGGTACCGGCACCTGGAGGCTCAGCCGGCTGAGATGGTCAGCCAGTTCCAGCCAGTTCCAGGCCATGATGCAGTCCCACTGGAACAAGGCCCTCTGGCTCTTCGCCACCAGTGGCACTTCATTCTAGCCTTTGCCCAAAGCCCCGTACCAGGAGGCTGAAGCAGATCGCAAGTTGGAATTTCTGCCCCCCCTCCGACCCACACAAAAAGACCCCAAAGGGGGAGACTCTCTTGCAACCATTCATTGCATGTATCCGGCCCAGGGACCATAGTTTGAGGACCCCTGATTTAGTGCAATATAAAAAATGCAAATAATTTTTCTGCGGACCACCAAAATTTTCTCGCGGACCACCAATGGTCCACGGACCACCAGTTGGTGACCACTGGCCTATCTGGTCTTTCTCTCATAGGGTGTTCAAGTAGATCAAGAACGTATTAAAAAAACAAAATTACAGACATGTAGGCCTCTCTATTTTTATAAGTGTATAAAACCATGTGTGAGGAGGTGGGGTCCTATGTTACACCCACCCTGGCCATGCCCTGTCCCCCCCAGCTACAGCCCTCAGCCCTCCGAGGTTAAACACAACCCTGATGCGGCCCTCAATGAAATCGAGTTTGACACCCCTGTTCTACATTTATTTGCAACCAATTTAACCTGTTATATACATCTATATTCTCATTCTCATTCTCTCTCTCTCTCTTTCTCTCTCTTTATATATGAGTTTGTGTGTGTGTGTGTGTGCGTGCAGGGGTAAAATGCTCCCGGTTTGGACCGGATCGGCTGATCCGGTAGCGATGGCGGTGGGTGATTCGGAGAACCGGTAGCAAAAATCCCTGGGCCCCCTGGCTATGCCCATCCAATCACCCGGTCCCCACTTGCCCGCTTGCCTGCTTGCCACTTCTTTCTGGCTCGCTCGCTTTTCCCGCCCGAATGGTAGGAATAGGTTGTAAAAAATGCTTTTCAAAGGAAAAAAAAAAAGATTACGTGCCATAGCTGATCTCACACACACACACGCTGTTCTACTTACTTCATGCCTCCTTTTGGCGTGTGCTGTGTGCATACGCACCTCACATTTGGTGCATTGTGTGCACTGTGCATCTGGCATGCAGTGCACATTTGGTGCGCAGTCTGCATGCGCAGCCAGCAAATCAGTAGTAAACTGGTTCAGATTTCACCGCTCTCTGTATGTGTGTGTGTGTGTAACACAAATCACTGCAATCAGTATCTCTGGTCCATCCAGGATCAAATGTTTGAGTCTTAATGATAAAACTTCTCCTTAAAATTTTAATTGAGAACTTTTGAGAACAATTGAATCTCACTTCCCAGAATCATAAACCTCTGTTGTGAATATCTCTGCAGCACCACTGTTCAAACAGTTTCTCTGTATACGAAAACACAGCATCTCTTGTCAATGGTTGTCTGGTTAAATATAATGAATCCATTTTCCAAAGTCGATCCAAGAAAGTCCAGTCCATTACTCATCAATTTCATCATCTCTGAGTTTCTCATGTCCGTGCCCCTTTCAACCTTCTCCACCAAGCTTGCAATTCTCAGACCAGACTCTTTTTTTTCTTTAAATCTGGCAGTGCCAAACCAGATTCCAGTCCATCGGGCTGCAAATCAAGTCCAGCTGTTATTTTCTGCCTTTGATTGTCACTCTGGGATTGTCAAAACCATGGCTGATCCATCAATTTTTTTAAATTAAAGTTTTCAAATAAAACTTTTAAGTTAAAGAGCATTTTTTTCAAAAGCTTCCCAGAGAGTTTTATCTCTTTTTGTAGACATTGTGAAGACGAGCAGGGGAGGAAGCTATCATTGTTGCAATATATTTATCAGTATTCAATTGGGGAGGAGGGGGGAGACAATGTCCGTGTGTGTGTGTGTGTGTGTGTGTGTGTGTGTGTTTGTCTTTTCAATCCACTTTTTAAAAACTACAGGTAGTCCTCAACTTACGATCACAACTGAGCCCAAAATTTATGTTGCTAAGTGGGAAATCTGTCAAGTGAGTTTTGTTCCATTTTACAACCTTGCTTTACCACAGTTGTTAAGTGAATCATAGCAGTTGTTAAGCTAGTATCACGGTTGCTAAGTGAATCTGGCTTCCCCATTGACTTTGCTTGTCAGAAGGTTGCAAAGAGGGGATCACATGATCCCAGGACACTGCAACTGTCATCAATACGATCCAGTGTTCAAGCATCCGAATGTAAATCATATGATCCTGAGGATGCTGAAATAGTCATAAGGGTGAAAAATGGTCATAAGTCACATTTTTCAGTGCCGTTGTAACTGCAAACAGTCACTAATTAAACTGTTGTCAGTTGAGGACTATCTGTATTTTTGTCTAATTTGTTTTCTTTCTTTTTTTGGAGTTTGCATTCTAAGTTTCTGAATAAAAATTAAAAAAAATTGCTAAAAATAATTAGGGGCAGAGCTCCAACTGTGAAATGAGGCCAGAAAAACTTAAAATAATTCTCAGATTAAAGTTGGGGAATTTCCAAGACGCTGAAAGAATCCAGGTAAATGAAGCACAATGAATATCTAGTTCAAAAGTGTACTAATTCTGTAGTATTGAGTGAAATGTTGAACCAGGAAACTGTGCTAATTGTTTTATGCTTCTATAATGCTAAAGCTCAACATTTTTAATTATTTATAAAAATTGTGAATTTAGCATATAACCTTACCCCTTTATGACACTGTATAGGAAACATTTTTTTATTTAGAAAATTATTTTAATCTATAATGTTAACTTGAATTTTCTAACCAGCCAAGAAATTTGACTGTTAAAATGGCCTTGCTTTTTTGCATTTTTGCTTTTCAAAACTGTCAGTAAGGGAGTACAAGTTGTGAGGGCCCTATGTCTCTTAAGGGTTGAACAGACATCTCTGGCACTGCACCTGAAGGAACATGTGCATCTGTCGTTCGAAGACAGTCGCATAGCTGTTGGATTCACATGTCTACAAATTTTAACATTCTGGCTTGGGACCTCAAACTGCAAAGCCCAGAACAGGAAGTTGGATCGACCAATCAGCATGCAGGATGCACACCCCCACTGGGAGTGTTTGTATTGGTCTCTCTGCAGCTATCTTTAATCCAGGGGTGAAATCCAGCAGGTTCTGACAGGTTCTGGAGAACTGGTAGCAGAAATTTTGAGTAGTTTGGAGAACCAGCAAATACTACCTCTGGCTGGCTCCAGAGTGGAGTGGGAATGGAGATTTTGCAGTATCCTTCCTCTGCCATGCCCACTAAGCCATGCCCACAGAACCGGTAGTAAAAACATTTGAATTTCACCATTACTTCAGTCTACGCTTACCCATCAATTCCATCGCATGGTGGGTATGCGATGATGGGCAGTAGCGGGAGCAACTCTAAATTTAGTTTACAAGCTAGAGTTAGGATTCCAGGCAGGTGCCATCAGAGAACCATCAACAATGAGAACTATTAAGCTGCTATCCCAAAACAGGAGGCAAAGTCAGAGAGTTTTTGAGAGAGACGCACTTTCCACTGCACTATATATTTCAAATATACAAATACTTGTAATAATCCTCAAGGCCTTACTTGGGTGGATAAAACAGTTAAAGTGCCAGCATATAAATGTTATTTTGGATAGATAGCTTTCACCTATTGTTCCCTCCCTGGTACAGGTTTGATATTTCAGATGTATTAAAATATTGTCATCATAGACGGGACAAAAAAATGATCTGGATTTATTACTAAGCCTCTGGGCCATCTGCACTAGAGCAAGGATTTCTGACTCCCATTATTTACCAATAACAAGAAATGACTCCCTTCTCACATGTACATCTTAAATTAAATTAGCTACCGTGCCTCCTCTGCTGGCCTAGGTGGGGCAGGCCTGTCCCATTGGGATGAGACAGTTTCTCGTGTAGGGCTTTAAAAGTGATAACCAACACTTTGAATTGAATCCAGAAGGAAACGGCAGCCAGAGCTGTCATGGAACAGCAGTATAACATGGATCACTGTAGAGGCCCCAAAGACTGCCTGTGCTGTCACATTCTGCATCACTTCTAGCTTCCTAATAGCAATAGCACTTAGTCTTATATATCGCTCCACAGTGCTTTACAGCCCTCACTAAGCAGGTTTAGAGAGTCAGCATCTTGCCCCCAGCAATCTGGGTCCTCATTTTACCGACCGCGGAAGGATGGAAGGTTGAGCCAACCTAGAGCCAGTGAGGATTGAACTGCTGGCAGTTGGCAGAATTAGCCTGTAATACTGCATTCTAACCACTGCGCCACCAAAGCTCATTCAATCCTCTTCAAGGGTATCCCCATGTAAACTGCATTGTAATAGTCCAGATGTGGGATGACTAGGGATTGAATGACTGAGCAGAGCAATGCCTGATCCAGGAAAGGCTGCAACTGGTGCACAACCTAGAGTTGTGTGAATGCTTTTCTTAGCTGCAACTGCCACCTGCTCTTCGAGCAAATCCAGGAGAACCCCCAGGTTGTGGACTGGGTCTGTCTGGAGTAGTGCCACCCCATCCAGAAATAAAGATGTCAAAGTCTCAGATCTTGGAGCTCCATGCACCCAAAGCCATTCGGTCTTTCCAAGATTCAGTTGAAGACTGTTGTCCCCCATCCAGGCTCTTATAGCTTGCAGGCACTGTGAGAGGGCAGCAACAACATCACTTGTGTCACCAAGAATGGAGATATAAAGTTGAATATACTGGATATATATACAGCCCATGGTGATGGATGAGCTCACTGAGAAGCTTCGTGTAGATTTTAAAAAGAAGTGGAGAGTACCGAGCCTTGTTGCACACCATAAAACAGTAGCTGTGAACTGGATCTTTTACTCCTTATTAACACCGATTGGGACCGGCTTTAGAGAAAGGAGCCAAACCAACACACAACTGTTTTGCCCATGGCTAACCTTACTTAACCTTTCTCTGCTCTTCCATACAGAGCCCATGTAGTCCTTCATATTACACTTACTTCTTTTCTCACAAGTCATCAAACTTTCGTCACCCCTTGATTTTTGTTTTGGCTTGCAGACATGGTGTGTCTACCTTGTTTGATGCAACATCATTTTACCTTAGCTGCCAACCGTTGTTTCCATATTTCTCTTACATAGGCTTACAGGATCTGAATCTGATTCTGCAAATGTTATGTAGGCAGAAGTGAGAATGAACAGGAATAGATAGCCCCAAAGGTATATCTAAAATATAAATCCTTGAGATTTACTTGTGTCGTATAAGATAATAGCTACTACATCATCAGCTGACAATGCCCATGCACGCAATAGGGAAAGATGGAGTAGATTGCTTTCGTAATTAATTTGTATGATTTAAAATTAAGGAGAAAAAGATTGACAGGATAACTTCACTCCTGCTGAATCTGTTGTCTATCTGTTTTTGGTCCTTTTAGGGAATTGTAAGGGGTTCTTTTTTAAATAAGAAAAGGTATATGTTAACAACTATGCCTTTTTATACATTTCCTACCTTGACTTTCCAGTGGCTTTTGTGGACAAGAGAGCTGATTATCTGCAGCTAAACGGGTGTAGCAGAAAGGTTGCAAATCTTTCACTTGGTCTGAATGTCTCAGAATGGCCAGGGATGCTGAAGTTTCAGCTAAAATCTTGAAAAGAAAAAAGAAAAAAAAGTTGTTTTTCAATCCAACTTTGTAGTCATCAAGACATGCACATAATATTTTACAACTGTATTACATTTAATATTCTGGATGGTCTCTGGCAAGTTTCAGTGCTAGATTGGAGACAGTCTTCCCTAAACTGGTGCCTCCAGATGTATTCAACTACAACTCTCAACCAGTATCACATTTGGAGGTATTCAGCCAGGGAAGTTAATAGTTAATAGTACCTTAGAATTCTGTTTAGTCAATCCAGTTCTGTTGAGCCTACATTTGAGTGGGCCAAGCCTTGTGAATTTCCTAAGCAGCTGTGTTTTGTGACAATATCACAAGCCTTATTTTATTGATTGATTGATTGATTTTGGTCCTTCCTACTACCTGTTTCCCTCCTTGGCACAGAAAAACTGCGAATAATGGCATATGATATATGCTGATTTTTGCTCAAAGTTAATTTGTATCTTTAGAAGTAAAAAAAGCTATAGGAAGGTATTAATCTGCTTAACATTTCTAAGTACATCATCCAAGGGATTTTGTTTTTTTAATCTTACATATGCTCAGCAGAGCTACTGGCAAAAACTGTACATTTTCTTCATTTCATCCTTGCAACATCAAATGGTAAGCAGCAAAAATTGGATCAGACTTCAAAGACGGCTGTGCTCCCAGTCACAGAGCGACTCCTCCATTTCACATATTGAATTCAAACAGGATATCAAAGTGCTACCAAAGAACCTCAGGTCCTTGTGAGAAAAAAAAAGAGAGAGGATCTCACATCTGTAGAAAGTGAAGTGCGCAGACAAATCACCTCAGGGACCAGCTAACATTTATTCACAGCAGCAGATTTCCAGCCTTTTGATTCCGTTGTTCGCTTGTACCTCCCTGTCTTTCTACAGAACAAAAGTTCTTAGCAAGCGGGGCTTTTGTCTCCAAGACTTGAAAATATTCCTAATGGTTTCATATTCTGATAGTTGTGCCAAGTAACTGTGAACATGCTTCTGAACTGTAGATTTAGGGATCTTATATCATTTTAGAGTCTGAATGTTACAGTACCTTGCTTGTTTGTTTTTCAAGAAAGCACTGTTTTGCAGGAAAACTGCTATTTTTCTGTCTGAAACAAGAAAAAAAATGTTATTTTTTTTCTTAAGACAGCATTAACTTCTATGTCATTTCACTTCTGATTCCTGTATTCCCTTTAATAATTATTTATTTAATAATAATTATTACCTTATTGTCCCCTGATAATTTCTCACAACATAGCTATTATATTTCTAAAGATTTTACTTAAAGATGTTAAGTTTATTTCTTTTCTTTGAGGGATATTTTCAAAAGCGACAACTGTGTGTGGAATGTTCTGCTATAAATTTAAAGAAACACACACAAAAAAGGTTTCCTTATTTTAAAAGCATTGGCCCCACATCAAGAGGGGAAGTTGGGTCTGCTTGCAGATTTGCTCATTTACATATTTCTATTCTCACCGGCTATCAAAGAAAGAAGTCACTTTTGAAAGCAATTGTCCTTTCTAGCTGGCCTCTTCATCAGACACCTGCTGCCCCCACCCCCTCTTAAATCACAAAGGTTGGGGAATTCAAGCTGTTGTGTCCTCTGCTCTCAGATCATTCACTACATGAAATCTCACAGTTACATATTATCTGCTAACTAATTCCAGAGGACACAAAAAATCCTCCTACACCCCCCCCACACACAAACTGGCTGAGAAACTATCTGAAACTTATAATATACACCATTATAATTTTTTATTTACAGATACAGTAACGTTGAAAATACTGTAATTTATCATTGAATTACTAAAAAGCACATTAAAACTTTAGCTTTACAATAATTCAGACTGGCCTTTTGTTCATAGGCTACTCTGTGACTCATGGACTCTGTCCAATCAAAATCTACACATCGTGTTCTCTTTTTCACTCACACTACACACCTAACAATGAAGTAGATTCAAACACGGGGTTTACTGAGGAAGCCAGTAATGACCTGCTTCACATAGAATACTAAGCCATATATCAAGATTTTCAATGGTCTAAATCCATCAAGCATAAGGCACAACTCCAGCAGAAATATAACTTAGCTTTGAGGTGCAGACAACTTATCTGATCAAAGACCAGACTATTCACTATTGTCAACATATTGAAAACTGCAGTCTAAAGGTTCAGGAGAGCTGGAACCAATCTGGGCATGAGATTTTAAGGGATGGATAAAAAAAATTTTTTTTAAAGAATAGAATAGAATTCTTTATTGGCCAAGTGTGATTGGACACACAAGGAATTTGTCTTGGTGCATACGCTCTCAGTGTACATAAAAGAAAAGATACATTCGTCAAGAATCATAAGGTATCATTAATCACTTAATGAGAGTCATAGGGTACAAATAAGCAATCAGGAAACAATATCAATATAAATCGTAAGAATACAAGCAACAAAGTTACAGTCATACGTGGAAGGAGATGGATGATGGGAACGATGAGAAGATTAATAGTAGTGCAGATTTAGTAAATAGTTTGACAGTGTTGAGGGAATTATTTGTTTAGCAGAGTGATGGTGTTCGGGAAAAAACTGTTCTTGTGTCTAGTTGTTCTGGTGTGCAGTGCTCTATAGCATCGTTTTGAGAGTAGGAGTTGAAACAGTTTATGTCCAGGATGTGAAGGGTCTGTAAATATTTTCACAGCCCTCTTTTTGACTTGTGCAATATACAGGTCCTCAATGGAAGGCAGATTGGTAGCAATTGTTTTTTCTGCAGTTCTAATTATACTCTGAAGTCTGTGTCTGTCTGTTTTTTGCCCCATAATCCTGCCTCTAACATGATCCCAAATGGCCAAGATATACAGGTTGCTTGGTGAATGACAAAATGCTACTTGTAAGCCACCCTCAGTCTATGGGGGTACAGTTTGTACATTCTTGGTTTAGCATAGTGTACAGTCCCAGCAATGAGAAAGGGAGATTATAGGACCAGCTGAAAAGCTATTTTCCGTCACAATTGAGATTTAGGAATCAGTGCTAGATTATTTTTTTTAAAAAAAAACACATCTCCATTCAATCATCTTTTTGTTCTCAGATCCTTCACAATTCGGATAGCCCTTTTCTGAATTCTATGCTCCTATTCACAAACTTCAAAATAGCACTTATGAGCCAGCAGTGTGCAGCATCTACCAAAAAAGCCAACACAATTCTGGGCTGCATAAACAGAGGGAAAGAATCAAGATCACGTGAAGTGTTTATACCACTTTAATACCACTTGGTAAGGCCACACTTGGAATATTGCATTCAGTTTTGGTCGCCATGATGTAAAAAGGATGTTGAGACTCTAGAAAGAGTGCAGAGAAGAGCAACGAAGATGATTAGGGGCCTGGAGGCTAAAACATACGAAGAACGATTGCAGGAACTCAGTATGCCTAGTTTAATGAAAAGAAGGACTAGGGGAGACATGATAGCAGTGTTCCAATATCTCAGGGGTTGCCACAAAGAAGAGGGAGTTAAACTATTCTCCAAAGCACCTGAGGGTAGAACAAGAAGCAATGGGTGAAAACTAATCAAGGAGAGAAGCAACCTAGAACTAAGAGAAATTTCCTGACAGTTAGAACAATTAATCAGTGGAACAACTTGCCTGCAGAAGTTGTAAATGCTCCAACACTGGAAATTTTTAAGAAAATGTTGGATAGCTATTTGTCTGAAATGGTGTAGGGTTTCCTGCCAGGGCAGGGGGTTGGACTAGAAGACCTCCAAGGTCCCTTCCAACTCTGATATTATTCTTATTCTTATTCTTATTATTACTTGCTTTTAGCAGTACATCACACTGCTGACGTTTGACTGTGGTCAGCTAGCACTCGGAGCCTTTCACCTATACTAGTGCCAAGACAGATCTTCCCCATCTTATAAGTAGCCCTTTCATTTGTCCTACTGATATGCACAATCCTGTCTAAATCTTTTTTCTCTCCTCTCCATTAAATAGCCATTCCTCCCAATTCTATGTCATCTGCACACTTGATAAGCACATATTCCTACAATAAACTGGAAAATGGCTCTGAAACAATATTAGTAAATAAGCTGTTGTGATTTGGGTAAGCTCCCATTCCTTGCCCCAGATCCTGCCCTCCTTATGCAAAACCTTATTTAGAGCAGGGGTCTCCAACCTTGGTCCCTTTAAGACTTGTAAACTTCAACTCCCAGAGTCCCTCAGCCAGCAAAGCTGGCTGAGGAACTCTGGGAGTTGAAGTCCACAAGTTTTAAAGGGACCAAGGTTGGAGACCCCTGATTTAGGGGAAAGACATAGATCCAGACAAGATGGACGGCACACAAATTTAATAAATAAATATATATACATCCTCTATCAAGTGTAAAACATTCTGGGTTTATGCAAACATTTGAACCACGCTCATGGGTCATTGTATAAGTTGACTTTGTAAAAAAATATACAAATAGAATGAGACTATTGCCTTATACATTGTAAGCTGCCCTGAGTCTTCGGAGAAGGGCGGGGTATAAATGTAAACAACAACAACAACAACAACAAAATTGTAATTTGACTACATGTTTCATTCATGCCTTACAGGGCCATAATAATTTTGCAAATGAGGGCAACAGCTTTGAAATTAGGTCTCTGCTTAAATGTGCTTAGGTCTAGTGATGAAGGACTAATGGTTCACATAAGTCAAGTTATTCATGAATGTACATAACTTTTCAGCAATTTCTTTCAGAGACAGCCTAATAGAAGTAGTCCTAGGATGATAAACCAATATTCCAATATCCCAGGCTTTATATATACAGTATTTGCTTACTGCAATGATATCTGTTGTGCTATAGTATTTATTTAAAAATTATATGGAGAAGACTCCTATCATATCGTCTTTCCTATGCAACCATCCCAAATATAATTGAAAGAAAACCATATATATAATTGGCTTTACCTCTCTGCATTCATAATGCAATAATATATAATGCAATAATATAAGAATGCATAATAATATAATAATAGTGTAATAATACAAAAGAGCTAGTTTGATATAGTGCTTAAGGCATTAGGCTAAAAACCAGGAGACGGTGAATTGTAGTCTGCTTTAAGGACAAAGCCAGTTGGGTGTCACCAATCACGTTCTCTCAATGGCATATTCTGAAAAACCTTGTCAAGAAAACTGCAGGGACTTGACCAGGAGTCACCAAGAGAAAAAAACTGATTCAAAGGTATCTGCAGTGGTGGGCTGCTGCCGGTTCAGACTGGTTCAAGCGAACCTGTAGTTCTGACCAGTGGCTGGTCCTGCCTGCCCACCCTGGTGCTATCATGTCCTATATAATTGCTGGTTTTTCAATGCCACGTGCATGCGCGGAAGGCACGCTTGCTCACTCACATTTTCGGTTCCGGGTGAACAGGTTTTTACAACCGGCAGAGAGCCCACCTTTGGGTATCTGTGTGTGTGCGCACACATACATATATACACAGGCAGGTCCTTTTAACAATTAATTTTCATGGGACTGATATCAACCACATTTCTTGGCAGATATTATTAATAGCAGACCAAGCCTCTATTTCTACTTATGCAAACAATGGTAAACATATTTCTTTTATTCACTTTTACCATGCCAAATCTTACATATTTTCAACATACTGTAATAACCCAATCCCTTTTAACTGTTGTTTTTCAAATCTTTTTAGCCTCTTTCTTTGTAAGAAAAGTACTTCATAATCCATATTTAATCTGCAGGCCTTTTCTTCATCTTTTATACTTTGATCTCTTTAGTTCTTTTTTTTTTAAATTTAAAACAATAGTTACTCTTAACAGATAAGTTTCCTTTGTTGGGGTCAAAATCGACTCTGTTGCTCCAGACCCCTAAGTTTCAACCGTTAAACCAATGAGCATAGCTACTTTGTTGGAGCTGTAAAAATATAGACCGCCGCCAAATGGGAGCAAAGAGTTAAAGTTTCATTTCTTTGCTATCAGGGGTGTCCGGAGTTTTGCAGCCCTGATCTGATAGTAAACCATATACTGTACAAAGAGCAAGATTTTAAGCATTTTTCATTTTTTCATTGTTGGCCTTTAGCTTGTCAGGGAACTGGCAAGGGGGGGCGGGGGCGGGATTCAGAGAAGCCCGGCAAAGTACTTGGCTTGAGAAAACACACTACCTTTTCAGGTCTGCCATATCACCCAAAAACAGTCCTTTACAAGGTTAGCTCACTTGGTGCTTTTCAGAGCTGGGATTGTTGTGAAGTTTAAAAATATAGTGAATGGATGAAGTAAATACTGTCTGATGCAGTGTTTTATATTTTCACTACTTCTTTCAGACCTCTGTATCTATAGGGCTTTTTGTATTATTTTGTCTCATAGTTTATAAAAGCCATAGTCTAAGGCTGTGATGGCGAATCTATGGCACTTGTGCCCAAAGTGGCATGTGGTGCCATGTCGCCTGGCACGCGCGGTGTCGCCCATTCCTCTTCTGGGTTTCTGGTGTGCATGCGCATGTGACAATCAGCTTGCCTTTGTGTATGCGGCAGTGCCAGAACCGGAAGAGCTGGTCTTCCATTCTCCCTGTGAGCATTCACGCCGGCCAGCTGATCTGTGCCTGTGCATGCAGGGCAGTAACCAGAAGACTTGCTGGCCAGCACACATGCGCACGCTGGAAACCAGAAGTACTTTATCCGGTGCACATGTCCTCCTGGTTGTGGTCCTGACACGCACAAAGTACTCCCTTTTCAGCACTTGGTGCTGAAAAGATTCGCCATCACTGATCTAAGCGCAGAAACTCTCGGCCTGCAACACAGCTTAAAGCTGAAATAAGGCTGAAACAATCATATACTGATTCCCCGAAAATATAGGAATGTTCCAGTTCAATTAGGTCGAAGCCTGTTTTAATTCAACATTTTATTTCTCCTAATAGCCAACCAGATAGCTATTGTAGTGCTTGTAAGAGATGGAAAGGTACTCCTCTGTTGTTCCATTGGCATTTGGTAGCACGTTGCACCCAGCCAAAATTAATACTGACATAAGACTTGAAGCCTTTGATAGGCTTGTCCTTCATTAATTCATCTTTTTTTTTTTTTTTATTGAAAGAGTTTTAAAAAAACAAAAACATTTTCCCCCTTTTTTCCCCCTCCCTCCCAAAAAAAAAACAAAACACCCCCCTCCCTCCCCCACCCCCCGGCTTCCCGGGTCAATCACAAGGTAAAGTCCAATCCAAATAACCACATCCAAAGCTTTTCGTCTCCCAACCCCCTCCCCATTACATAAAATAACTTTCTAATTATTCAAAGGCAATCTGATATTTCTTAATCTGATATCTGTTTTGTAGATAATCAATCCATTTTTTCCATTCAATTAAATATCTTTCCTGCGTATTGTCTTTTTAAAACGCTGAGATTTTAGCCATCTCAGCCAAGTTAATAACTTTCAATATCCATTCTTCTATTGTAGGTATCTCTTCTTCTTCCAGTATTGTCCAATCAACAGTCTTGCTGCTGTTATTAAGTTCAAAATCAGTTTAGTCTCAATCCCTGTACAATCCATTATAATTCCCAAAAGGAAAAATTGTGGCAGGAACTTTATCTTCTTCTTCAGTACATTTTGAATAATCCACCAAATTCTTATCCAAAAGACCTTAATTTTCTTGCAAGTCCACCAAATATGAAAATATGTAGCATCATCACAATCACACCTCCAACATTTCGCTTGGATATTAGGATACATACATGATAATTTTTTGGGATCTAAATGCCATCTATAAAACATCTTATAAAAATTTTCCTTAAATTCTGTGCTTGTGTAAACTTAACATTTCTAACCCAAATTTTCTCCCATGTTTCCAACATTATTGGTTCCTGAATATTCTGTGCCCATTTTATCATACAATCCTTTACCAAATCCTTTTCCGAATCTATTTCAAGCAACACATTATACAATCTCTTTATATGCTCCTGGGTCTGATTTCTAATTTGCTTTATTAAATTTTCCTCCCTTTGCATTATACCAATTTTTTGATCTTCTTTCCATCTAGCACTTATTTGCCCATATTGAAACCAAGTATAATTCCTCCCTTCTTCATTTAATACCTGTAATGATTTTAATTGCAATCTACCTCCTTCAGCATACAAAAGTTCTTTATATGTAATCATTTCCTGTTTCTGTTCTATATTTATATTCTCTATTGCATGTCTAGGGCTCGCCCATATAGGAATCTTGTAATCTAATTTATAGGAATATTTTTCCAGACCATAAAGAGCACTTCTCAACACATGATTCTTAAAAGCCCTATCCACTTTTTTCCATAAAATAAGTACGCATGCCATCCATATAACAAGTCATAACCTTCTATATTCAAAATTCTTTCCTCTGTTAAGTTAAACCAGTCACTTATTACTGAAAGGGTTACTGCTTCATAATATAGTTTAAAGTTAGGCATTCTTAAACCACCTCTTTCCGTGAATCCTGTATTATTTTCATTTTAACCTCGCCTTTTTACCCTGCCATATAAATTTATTAATCCCAATCTGCCAATCTTCCAAATTTTTATCCTTTTTAATTATAGGTATCATCTGGAACAGAAACAAAAATCTAGGTAACACATTCATTTTAATAGCATAATCCTTCCCAATAGGGATAACTGCAATTTCTTCCAGCCACTCATATCATTCTGAACTTTTTGCCATAGCAAGTCATAATTATTCTTATAAAGTTTCTTGTTCGATGAGCTAATATAGACCCCTAAATATTTAACCTTTTTTACTACCTCAAATCCTGTCATTTCCTCTAGTTTTTGTTTCTGTTGTATAGACATATTTTTAATTATCACTTTTGTTTTATTCTGATTTATTTTAAATCCTGATACCTTTCCATATTTATCAATTACTTCCAACAAAAATCTACTTGAATTTATAGGATTCATTAACGTAACCACTACAACATCTGCAAAAGCTCTAACTTTGTACTCATATTGTCTAATCTTAATTCTCTATTTTCATTAATTCTCGTATTTTATCTAATAATGGTTCCAGAGTCAAAACAAACAATAATGGTGATAAGGGACATCCCTGTCTTGTTCCTTTCGCAATCTTAATAACTTCTGTCAAACTACCATTTACTATAATCTGTGCTGTTTGCTCTCCATAAATCACTTTAATTATTCTAATAAAACAGTCTCCAAATTGCATTTTCTCTATTAATTTAAATAAAAAATCCCAATGCAATCGATCAAAGGCTTTCTCTGCATCCAAAAAAATAAGTGCCGCTGAAGTATTCTTCTTTTCCAAATATTCCAATATATTAATAATCTGTCTAACATTATTCCCCATCTGCCTCCCTTTTATAAAACCAGATTGATCAGTATGAATTCTTTGTTGTAAAACTAACATTAATCTATTTGCTATTATTTTTACAAAAATCTTATAATCATTGTTTAAAAGTGAAATCGGCCTATAGTTACCAGGTTTAGAGCAGTCTTGCTCCTCTTTCGGTATCAGTGAAATAAAAGATGTTTTCCATGACGGGGGTATTCCCACTCCTAATTGTATCTGATTAAATAATTCTTTAAGTGGGCCTAATATTTCATCCTGTGTTTTTATAATAAGTTGCTGTAAGACCATCTGTACCAGGGTTTTCCCATTTTTAATTGTTTAATTGCCTCCACTATTTCTCCAGTAGCTATCGGCCGTTCAGCTCCTCCTCTGTTCTAATGTTAGAATATTCACCTTATAATCTTTCAAATAATCATAAATGTCCCTATCCAATATTTTGTCTTTTTGCATATAGTGCAGTATAAAATTCTGAGAATGCCTTTTAATTTTATCCTGTTGGTATATCTCTTTACCTTTATATTCTATTTTTGTATGACACGTGCTTTCTGTTTCTTCCTTAAATTATATGCCAACCATCTCCCAGGTTTATTTGCATTACAAAAGGTATTATGTTTAGCTTATTGTATATTCGTTGCCACCTGGTCTGCCATTAACATATTAAATTGACTCTGTAATATTTTTATAGCCTCTTTAAGTTTATGATCTTGTGGGTTTTGAATTAATAACTGTTGCTTCCTTGAATTTCTTCTTCCAAATATCTACGCTGCTTTTGTTTATTATTCCTTTGCCTGTTGTCCAAATAAATCAATATCCTCTAATAAACGCTTTGCTCGCTTCCCACACAGTTCCTATAGGTGTCCCTTTGTACATATTAAAATCAAAAAATTCTTTTAACTGTTTCTTACAATAAGTTACATTATCCTCATATCTAAACAGATTTTCATTCAACCTCCATGTTCTACCACCTTTTTTCCCTTGTAATAATTCCATCCATACTGGGCTATGGTCAGTTAAACACCGAAATATCTTCGCTTTTCTTCACCCTAGAAAGCAAGTCATTAGAAATTAAAATAAAATCAATGCGTGAAAAAGATTGATGCCTATCAGAAAAAAAAGTAAAATCTCTCTCATCTGGATTCCGTAACCTCCATATATCTCTAAACTCAAAGTCTTCCATCATTTCAAAAAAGGATTTTGGTAATTTTGCATGTATAGGTATCTTCTTGGAGGAGGTTCTCTTATCCCTTCTTGTATCAATTACTCCATTCCAGTCTCCTAATAAAATAAACGAACTATAATCCCAGAGGGTCAACCTCTCATGTAACATTTTGTAAAACTTTTCTTGTTGCTGATTAGGTGCATAAATACCTATCAACAAAGTCTTTTTTGCATCTATCACCAGTTCAATAGCAATAAATCTTCCTTGAATATCTGCCTCAATTAGCTTAGCTGGTATATCCTTCCTGATATATACAACAATTCCATGCTTCTTTTCCAAAGCTGATGCAACAAAATGGTTACCCAATTTTGAATTAATTAAATATTTTTGGTCTGATAATTTTATATGTGTCTCTTGCAAACAAATCACATCATTTTTAAATTGTTTCAAGTAGTGAAATATTTTCCTTCTTTTCTGAGCTGAATTCAAGCCATTAACATTCCATGACAAGATTCTATTTGCCATTACTGGCCTCCTGAAGCTTTGAAGCAGACAACGGAAGCTCCTCCTCCGGTATCTTCCGTCTAGCTCCTCCCACAGCTTCCATAATGGGATCCTGACTTTTACTTTGAGACTGTTGCTCTTCTTTACGCTTAAGGGCTCCTCTTGTCACCCTTTGCTCTTGTGGTTCCTCTAATACTGGCAGCAATAAAGGCTCTTGGGTCACCACGCCTTCTTGAGTCTCTTGAAGTTTTTCTATCACTTCTATTTCGACTTTCAAAACTGTAGAAAGAAAATCCTTTGCCTTTAAAACAGTGTCAATTCTATATCTCCTTCCTTGATAGAATAGTGTCAGTCCAACTGGCACCTCCCATCTGAATTGAATCTGATGTTTTTTAAGTTCTTGTGTAAAAAAAGCAAATTCCTTCCTGTCTCTTAACATCTTTGAAGGAATCTCTTTCAACACCTTCAACTCCTGTTCTCCAATTTTAAAGTTGTCTGATATGAAACTTACAGAATTTGATTTCTCATAGTCCTTTTCACAAAATAAACCACAATGTCCCGAGGAAGCTTTCTCTGTCTTGCAATCCAAGAATTAACTCTATATATTTTATCAATTTGGTAAGCTACCTCTTGGGGTCCGCTTCAATAAATTCAGCCAATGCTTCTGATATAATTTTTCTTAAGTTTTCTCCACGCTCTTCTTGCATACCACGAATTCTAAGAGCTCCTTCCATAAGTTTATATTGTAATATCACAACCTGATCTTCATTTTGATCCACTTTTTTCTGAACACCTTTCATTTCATCTTCTAAATACTTATTTGACTGAGAGATCTGTTGCATTTCCACTTCCAATCCTTCAATTTTTTTACTCAGTCCTTGAACTGCCATAAGAATATCTTCTCTTATTTTTGCATTAAAATTCTCCATCATCTCTTTTTGCCTATCTTCAGAAAGTTTTAATTGTTCTTTCAATATTTCCTCAAGACTTGGTTCAGATCCCCTTCTTCCAGAAGGCTTTAAAGGTTTAGCTGCCATTCTGTCTTCAAAAGAATCAGGAATTCAAACTTAATAACTCTCCTTCCCTCCTTTCAGTATAAAAAAACTCCGTTTGTAACAATCCACAAGTAACGCTGCTTCATCGTACTAAAAAATTTTACTTTCACTTTTAGACGCCATTTTAAAAGTCAATTAATCAAAGACAAAGAAAGGTTTCAAATTTCAAAAAGGGAGTCGGTACTTGCCATGCTGATTCTGCATCAAAGATTGAACGCTTGTGAAATTCCCGTCTGCTTGGAATATCAATCAATTTAATAAGTTCTCTAGAGCAGAAGCGACATTCCTCTCCTTTTCCCTGATAAAAACAGGGGCGTGCTGAAGTTGGAAGGAGTGGAATTCGGTGGGATCATAAATCCAGGAAAATTCGCTCTTGAGAGCAAACCCCCTGTCAGACCTGCCACTCTTCCACAATTCTGATAATCTCTTTCACCCAGAGATTATGCTAAGTTCAGTGAACGGTGATTTATTTTCTGTTTCACTGACTTTTACAATCTTCTAACACGGAGTGCTCTGTTTGAGCACCCAGCAGGAGGGTGACGCCACTGAATTCATCTATTCCACTTTTAAAGCCATCCAAGTTAGTGGCCACATTTTCTGGTAATACATCCACAGGTTATAGATAGTCCTCGACTTATACTATAATTCTGTGTCTGAAACAGCACTTCAGGGCTGCAAAACTCTTGTCACCCTTTGCTCTTGTGGTTCCTCTAATACTGGCAGCAATAAAGGCTCTTGGGTCACCACGCCTTCTTGAGTCTCTTGAAGTTTTTCTATCACTTCTATTTCGACTTTCAAAACTGTAGAAAGAAAACTTTGCCTTTAAAACCGTGTCAATTCTATATCTCCTTCCTTGATAGAATAGTGTCAGTCCAACTGGCACCTCCCATCTGAATTGAATCTGATGTTTTTAAGTTCTTGTGTAAAAAGCAAATTCTTCCTGTCTCTTAACATCTTTGAAGGAATCTCTTTCAACACCTTCAACTCCTGTTCTCCAATTTTAAAGTTGTCTGATATGAAACTTGCAGAATTTGATTTCTCATAGTCCTTTTCACAAAATAAACCACAATGTCCCGAGGAAGCTTTCTCTGTCTTGCAATCCAAGAATTAACTCTATATATTTTATCAATTTGGTAAGCTACCTCTTGGGGTCCGCTTCAATAAATTCAGCCAATGCTTCTGATATAATTTTTCTTAAGTCTTCCACGCTCTTCTCGCATACCACGAATTCTAAGAGCTCCTTCCATAAGTTTATATTGTAATATCACAACCTGATCTTCATTTTGCTCCACTTTTTCTGAACACCTTTCATTTCGTCTTCTAAATACTTATTTGACTGAGAGATCTGTTGCATTTCCACTTCCAATCCTTCAATTTTTTACTCAGTCCTTGAACTGCCATAAGAATATCTTCTTATTTTTGCATTAAAATTCTCCATCATCTCTTTTGCCTATCTTCAGAAAGTTTTAATTGTTCTTTCAATATTTCCTCAAGACTTGGTTCAGATCCCCTTCTTCCAGAAGGCTTTAAAGGTTTAGCTGCCATTCTGTCTTCAAAAGAATCAGGAATTCAAAGTTAATAACTCTCCTTCCCTCCTTTCAGTATAAAAAAACTCCGTTTGTAACAATCCACAAGTAACGCTGCTTCATCGTACTAAAAAATTTTTACTTTCACTTTTAGACGCCATTTTAAAAGTCAATTAATCAAAGACAAAGAAAGGTTTCAAATTTCAAAAAGGGAGTCGGTACTTGCCATGCTGATTCTGCATCAAAGATTGAACGCTTGTGAAATTCCCGTCTGCTTGGAATATCAATCAATTTAATAAGTTCTCTAGAGCAGAAGCGACATTCCTCTCCTTTTCCCTGATAAAAACAGGGGCGTGCTGAAGTTGGAAGGAGTGGAATTCGGTGGGGTCATAAATCCAGGAAAATTCGCTCTTGAGAGCAAACCCCCTGTCAGACCTGCCACTCTTCCACAATTCTGATAATCTCTTTCACCCAGAGATTATGCTAAGCTCAGTGAACAGTGATTTATTTTCTGTTTCACTGACTTTTACAATCTTCTAACACGGAGTGCTCTGTTTGAGCACCCAGCAGGAGGGTGACGTCACTGAATTCATCTAATCCACTTTTAAAGCCATCCAAGTTAGTGGCCACATTTTCTGGTAATACATCCACAGGTTATAGATAGTCCTCGACTTATACTATAATTCTGTGTCTGAAACAGCACTTCAGGGCTGCAAAACTCTGGCCACCCTTGTGATGGTAGCAAAGAAATAAAACTTTGTGCTTCTGTGGTGAAAGGATTCATCAGTGACATCACCGTCGCCCAGGGATTGCTCAGTTGGTGGCTCCTTTTGCATTCCTGTGAAGTTGCCCACCGAAGTGGTATAGATTTAGCTACTTGCAGTCACCTGCTTTCAAACCGCTGGATTGGCAGGAGCTGGAGCCTGTGATGGAAGCTCACCCTGCCCCACTGTAGCAGTGGGTCTTGAACACAAGCCTGCCAATCGTCAGCCCAGCGTTTTAACCTCCTGAGCCATTGCTCTCCCTTAGTCCTTGATGTACGACCTGTTTGCCTTGTTACCTTCTGGGAGGCAGCTTCGTGGTATCCGAAGCAGAACGTCTAGATTCAGTCACAGTTTTGTTCCATATAGCATCAACCTTGTGAACTCTCAAGTTACCTCTTTCCGCTACATATTCAAAATGGATAGTAATTAATATATAGATGTATACAGATGTATGCTGCAGGTATATATATATGCAGATGTATGCTGCAGATGTATATGTGTGTTATGTATGTGTTTGGGTAGATATACATTTTTTCTTGAGAGCAGGCAACAGAATTTGATTTTTAATGTGGGCTGGTGTGCTCACAGTAAACAAATGACAACAAAGTCCTCTCCTCTCCTCTTATAATTGAGCCTGGAATTATAGTGTTAAATTGTTGCGGTCATTAATCAGATCACAGTTCTACAGAGGAATTATTGAGTCTGTCATTTGCACCTCTATAACTGTCTGGTTCGGTTCTGCAACCCAACAAGAAAAACACAGACTTCAGAGGATAATTAGAACTGCAGAAAAAATAATTGCTACCAACTTGCCTTCCATTGAGGACCTGTATACTGCACGAATCAAGAAGAGAGCCGTGAAAATATTTGCAGATCCCTCACATCCTGGACATAAACTGTTTCAACTCCTACCCTCAAAACGACGCTATAGAGCACTGCACACCAGAACAACTAGACACAAGAACAGTTTTTT